>NW_011889008.1:1560399-1562446 GCF_000151845.1 Pteropus vampyrus
TGCGGGACAGCACAGGTCGGCAGTGGCCTTTGAGAGGCTTCAGCGGACAAGGCCTCCTGACCCAAGAACTCTCACACACCAGTGGAAGGCCCCAGGTGAACACACCGCCAGCGTCACCCTGCAGATGAGGTGACGCTCCTGCCTTTCTAGAGATCGTCTGCCCGTGTCCAGTGAAGCTCCAGGGCGGCCATCCCTGCAATAGCCCAAGGCCAGGCTGATGGTGGTTCCGATGACGCCGGCTGTGTGTGCCTCAGTCCATGAGCCACCTCCCCACCCCACCCCGCCCCCTGCCACTGTCCCCTCCTCCCTGAGGGCGGAGTTTCCCACTTCTGGAAAAGGGCACCTGCCTCTGCGCCGTTCGCATTCCAGGGGCAGCTCAGAGCACGGACACAACAGCAGGTGCTGTCACCCCCCCCCCCCACACACACACACAGCCCAGGCTGGATATTTCGCCACCGAGGACTGTGCCCTCTCGAGACTGTCGCTCAGATGGAAAGTGGCTGTTTTAATTTTTTCGGTAGAATTCTGGGTGGATCTGGAGACCGGATGCCCGCTGGGGTGGTATCGACGAGGAGGCGCCAAGCACAAGGCGTCTCTGCCCCTCTGCTAGGGACTGGCCGCCTGCCGCGTCCCCTCTCCAACATTCTGCTTGGAGCACACTGGACATCTGGACGGGCCCTGCTGACGACGGATGCCCGCGGGAAGGGGTCAGAAGGGCCTGATGCCGTGGAGGTGGGCGCCCCCCTCGCGTGGAGTGGTGGGTGCAGACGGCTCCCGGGGTGCGGGAGCCCCCCAGCGAAGCAGGCAGGACCTTGGCCTGGGTGGGCTGACCTGCCAGCGGGATGCTGGCCTGGCCGCTGGTGGCCACCTGCACGCTGTGCTCATTCGCTCAGCTATGGGACATTGCAGCTACGCGCGGCCGACAGACGTGAAATCACAGAAACCAACACCATAAACGCCACCACGGCAGGGTTTCCCGGATGCCCCTCGCTCTGAGATAAAATGAACCACAACCAGCCCTAAGGGTAAAAAAAGTTTTTGAATTACAAAAGTTCTAGTTTGTGAACTTCCTTTTGCTGTGGTGTTTCACTCGGCCAGCGCACACACACACACACACACACACACACACACACACACACTCAAAACCTGAGAGCAAAACCATCCCTCGAGAAGTCTGAAAAGAGAAGAGGAATTTTAGCCAAGAAACTCTAAACTCAGCGTGCGTCCCCTAGAGGCTTCCCGACAGGCAGGGGCAGGCGACGGCGAGCACGGAGCTTTCGGGGTTGAAGTGAGGACACTGGCAGAGCGTTGGCTGAGCGCGACTCTGCGCTGGGGACGTCTCCTGGGCCCTCCCACGCTGCCTGCTACCTCTGTGCCCCTTCGGGGGGCTCCAGGGAGCACAGCGAGTGGGAGCCCGCGGTGACTCAGCGGGGCCCCTCGGGGTGGTGGGTGGCCCTGCAGGGCTTCGATGTGCTGCTCGGCCACAGCGGCTGCCTGTCTGACCGTCCCAGCTGCAACACCCTCAGTGCTGAGGCAGGCGGCCGGCTCAGGGGTTTCCCACGCCTGTAGCCCCAAGGCTGGCCACCGGGGCTCCAGGCGCAGACGGAGCTGTCTGAGCACAGCAACTGCTGTTTGCTCAGCAAACATTTACTCGCTGATCCTGGCTGGGTGTGGGCTAGGTGTGAACGGGGTGGGAGGGGACCCCGGGCAGGCGGCCAAGCGGGCCCCCTTTCCCCGAGGGACTGTGTGGGGACAGGGGGCTCAGGGGGCAGGTGGCCGGCTGGGTGAGGAGCTTTCCAGCAAGTGGCCTCTCTGCGCTGGCCCCAGCTGCTGCTTCCATGGGGAGCCGCCGCCAGAAAGGTAGACAGAAAACGATGGTGAGCCCACTGGACGCCCGGGCCTGGGACCGAGCAGGGTCTGTGGGGCCCTGGGGTCCGCTGCGAGCCCCCTCGGGCGTGACACCCTAAACCCTCCCACCGCCCTGGCTGCACTGAACCTCTGGCAGAGCAAACGCGCCAGGAAGCGGCCTGCGGGGGGTCCCTTCCTC
>NW_011889008.1:1563516-1566127 GCF_000151845.1 Pteropus vampyrus
CGGGCCCCCTTTCCCCGAGGGACTGTGTGGGGACAGGGGGCTCAGGGGGCAGGTGGCCGGCTGGGTGAGGAGCTTTCCAGCAAGTGGCCTCTCTGTGCTGGCCCCAGCTGCTGCTTCCATGGGGAGCCGCCGCCAGAACGGTAGACAGAAAACGATGGTGAGCCCACTGGACGCCCGGGCCTGGGACCGAGCAGGGTCTGTGGGGCCCTGGGGTCCGCTGCGAGCCCCCTCAGGCGTGACACCCTAAACCCTCCCACCGCCCTGGCTGCACTGAACCTCTGGCAGAGCAAACGTGCCAGGAAGCGGCCTGCGGGGGGTCCCTTCCTCACCGGCCAGTCAGAGGGGACAGCGGGCAGCTGTGTGCACGGTGCAGGCCAGCTGTTCAGAGGAGCAGACACCGTTTCGTTGAAATTGAAATCTCGGGTCAGATGTACCCTTAGCCCAGTGTGAACACAGTAACGATGTGCGTGCGTGTGCGCACACACACACGTCACCCGCCTCTGCTCCCTGTGCCCTGCGGTTGATGGGGGCTCTGTGACCCGAGCTTCCATCTCAACGATCGAATCGGAAGAGCAAATTAAATGCAAGGCAAGCAGAGATGGGAGTGACGGAGACCGAGTGCGTTGATGGGACGGGCAACGGGAGCACCACGAGGTGGCTGTTTACGTGTCCAGTGGTCGTGGGCGAGAGACACCCCCAGGTGCTGGCACCAGGAATGGAGAGGGGACATCACTGCAGGTCACCCAGACACCGAGAGGGTCTGCGCGTCCCCTGCCACCGGGTGCCCTGACAAGCACGTGGAGACGCAGTGCAGGGCGCCCCAGCTAAGGCCACGTGTCAGTGGTTCAGGGGACATGAACCCTGAGTCACACCGGAGCCCGGCCCCCACGCACCTTGTAGGCGATGCTGTTGAGCACCTTCATGGCCAGGTCAGAGACGTCCGGGTAGGGGTCAGCGGCCAGGTGCAGCAAGACCCTCCAGATCTGGGTGTAGACGCTGTTGAACGACACCCCTAGGAAAGACAAACAGGACAGGTTTCAGCGGCAATGGCTGCCGTGGCCGCCGGGCGGCTCCTTTTCCGAGCGCCGGTCCCCACGGTCAGGGAGGGAGGCCCCGCGTCCTCCCACTCGGCCTGCCTCCGGAGGCGGGATCTTTCCAGAAGGAAGGGCGAGTTGGGAAAGAGCAGGATGTCCACCCCAGGCCTGAGCTGCCCGGTGGGCGCCCAGCTCCCAGGGGACCACGAGAGTGTGTATGACATAATCTGAGGCACCCAGGTCTCCCAGGACACCGTTTCCTGTGTGTTCTCCACGGGAACAGCCTGCACGGCGGTGCAGCCAGCTGTGGACGTGGAGGGAGGGAGGGTGGCTTCTTGAGGGCCAGCTCAGCGAGGGCAGCTCAGGGCTGTCAGCCGGGCCCACGGGGGGGACACAGGCCCAGACCCTGAAGGTCGAAGGGTGTGGGCGCCGTCTGCTCTTCAAGCTGTCGTGCTGCCCGGGCAGCTACAGCACCGGGTGGGAGACGGGGGGCCGGATGGCGGGGGCCAGGAAGCCCGGGGCACGGAAAGGCCCTGGCAGGGTGGACAGTCAGCCAGCCATGTGGGAGGACACTGGAACATGGGAGAAACAGCCCGGCCATCACGTCAAGCAAAGGTAATGCTGGAGTGGCCGGCAGTGAGCTGAGCGGCGCCCGGGCGTGGGGACAGTGCAGGCTGAGGCCGGAGTGCGTGCCTCCAGGACGGAGCTGTGGGTCTGGTGTCCACACCGCAACGGATCCAGACAGGCAAAGACGGAGATGGGGGCGGGTGAGGGAGGGGTGGAGACAGCAGCTGGCCAAGGCTGAGGCCGGGCAGGGCTGGAGGAGCAGAGCGGGTGCTGCCCTGGCACCCACTCATTCCTGGGGTGCACCTGGGGGCCGGGCAGGCGTGGCCCACACTCCCCAGGACAGGAAGTCTGGTGGGGACACGCCACTTGCAACATGTCCTTGTTCTGGGGGAGGCTGGACAATTGGTTAAAAAGCATGAGCCTGCTCCACAAGAGTTTGAAGGAGGGTCTCACCAAGTCACGGTCCCATGTCCCCTGGCGGGCCCTCCCCGTGAGCTTGCCGGGTCCCATCCCCCCTGGCTGGCCTTCCCCGTGAGTCTGCCAGGGTGGCTTGAGGAGCCTGAACGTCAGCAGCGCTGTCGGGGTGAAGTGTTCCCCGCCTGGTGAATGCGACAGCTCAGACGGAGTGGGCTTCACGCGACACGTGCGGATGAGGAAGGAGACCAGGCAGTAAAAGCCAGCTCTGTGCGAGGGCCGTCCGGAGACACCCACAGCCACACGTGAGCTCACCTCAGCTGACACCTTCCAACCCGCAGGGGACAGGTGGCGCCCCTTCGTTCCCACTAACCAGGGACAGTGGGTTCTGGTGTACACGGTGGCCGGCCTGGCACGCACTCCACCTGTCAGGGTGACGGAGGTGAATGAGCCTGGCCTCTTGCGCACAGACCTCCCTCCCAAGGTGACACTGCAGACACTTCCCAAGAAGTAGGCGCAACTGTCCTTCAGCGGCTCTGCCACCACAGCGTGGGGACACTGCTGGCTCAGCCATGGCTGACAGGTGCTGGCAGCTG
>NW_011889008.1:1567112-1567569 GCF_000151845.1 Pteropus vampyrus
GTGGGCTTCACGCGACACGTGCGGATGAGGAAGGAGACCAGGCAGTAAAAGCCAGCTCTGTGCGAGGGCCGTCCGGAGACACCCACAGCCACATGTGAGCTCACCTCAGCTGACACCTTCCAACCCGCAGGGGACAGGTGGCGCCCCTTCGTTCCCACTAACCAGGGACAATGGGTTCTGGTGTACATGGTGGCCGGCCTGGGACAGTGGGTTCTGGTGTACACGGTGGCCGGCCTGGGACAGTGGGTTCTGGCGTACACGGTGGCCGGCCTGGCACGCACTCCACCTGTCAGGGTGACGGAGGCGAATGAGCCTGGCCTCTTGCGCACAGACCTCCCTCCCAAGGTGACACTGCAGACACGTCCCAAGAAGTAGGCGCAACTGTCCTTCAGCGGCTCTGCCACCACAGCGTGGGGACACTGCTGGCTCAGCCATGGCTGACAGGTGCTGGCAGCTG
>NW_011889008.1:1568820-1570224 GCF_000151845.1 Pteropus vampyrus
GGGTGTCGTCGGTCCCTGAACCTAGGTCTGGTCGTCCAGTGAATACACAACTGGGCGAACCGCCGAGCTTGGATCCTGACCCTGCCTCCTGGCCTCAGCTCCATCGTGGACCCATCGCCATGGTAACACACTTTAGTGCTACAGACTGTCACCAGGCACAGCAGAAACGTGCACACTGGCCTCTGACATGCGCTGGTCCCAGTGCTTTTGGGCAGGAAGTGCACTCACCGGCCATCATGCCCCTTGGGTCCTGAGTCCCCAGAACAGAAACTAAGTCCCACCTCGCTCCCTCGGCATGGCTGGGGCGAGGCCCCCACCGGGGAGCGGATGGAAGCACAGGCCGCCACTGCCCCTTGAGAGGCAGGCGCTCGGCTGGCACCAGGGCCAGGAGCTGTGCAGCATGACGTCACAAAGAAGGGTGGGTCATGGGGCGGAGGGTGGTGAGAAGCACGTGATGGTCGGACCCTGATGTCTGGACACTGGCAGAGAGTTCCACTCTCACCGCTGGGTGAGGGGGATTCCTGGTGTGGACGCCAGCTTCAGAGTCTGTGGCACTTCAGATGCCTACTCTGCACGTGTGTGCTCTGGTGCGGGTGCCCGGGTGCTCATGCAGACGTGCCGACTGGACGGCCCAGCTTCATGCTCGGGGAAGGGCGGGCAGGCGTGTTCAGCCTCCTCCGCCCGGGGCTGCCCGACACGGGATGCGCGGGAGCCCCTGGCAAACTGGCCTGGCCCAATGGGGCCGGCTGCTCACTTCTGTACTCTTGCCTGCCAAGAACGGCTTTTCTACTTTTTAAAGTATTAAATAACCATCCAAAGGAAGACAATATTTTGTGACACGTGGGCATTTTATGAAATTCAAACTCCGGCTCGTAAATGGAGTCCCGCTGGAACACGGCCGCGTCCGTCTGCCCGCCGTCTCTGGCTGCTTCTGCCCCCTGCCACGCCGAAGTCACGCACTTTCGCGCCTCACGGAGTGCGGGCCGGGTCTACCGTGGAAGTTGGGGCGGGGGTCATCCCGACGTGGGGGTGGGGCTCGCGGGGAAGCGTGTTCTCGACACGGCTCCGTTTCACTTCCTTTTCTTTGGCGTTTCTCACCGCGGGAAATCTCAGTAGGAACAGGACGCAGAGTCGCACAGACTGAGGTGTTCAAAGTCTGCTGTGGGCCGGCCTGGGCCTTAACCGCCACGTTCGACGCTGACGCCGCTGGAAGTGTACTCCGACGCGAAGCAGACGTCTTGCGACGGACGGAGACCGTGTT
Organism: Pteropus vampyrus; assembly: GCF_000151845.1. NCBI lineage: Eukaryota > Metazoa > Chordata > Mammalia > Chiroptera > Pteropodidae > Pteropus > Pteropus vampyrus. Next base: position 1,570,082 of record NW_011889008.1, read on the forward strand.
TTACTGGTGACCGAGCACCCGCACTCACGCTTTTTTGAGCTGAGTCCTGTGATGCGGGTGCGTTTGGTCCTGACGACCTGGGGAGGGGGCGTGACAGCCGCCTCTGGAGACCACTGCCCGCGCAGACCTCAGGACGCCCGACA
>NW_011889008.1:1575134-1576761 GCF_000151845.1 Pteropus vampyrus
GAAACGGAACTAAAACTTCCCATTTTGTTTGTGCCCTTGACCGTAAGGAACGGTGCAAGCACGCACCGGCGAGCAAACTAGGGCACGCGGTCGCCCCTCGCCACAATCCCCTCGGCCTCTCCGTTACATAACTGGCCCGTCCAGACGTCTGTGTCCCATACATGGGAGGCCCCGGAGTGACCCCCCAGAGACAAGGACACGGGAGGCTTCTGGTCTCTGGCTGCTCAGATGGGCGCCTGCCTGGCGCTTGCTGAGCTCCCCGTACGTGCCGGGAACCCATTTTCGTGTCTAGACTGAACGCAGTGCGAGCCGGTAACTAATGGTCTCAGGGCTTGATCCTCAGAGCGACGGCCACAGCTTCCCGATTAGTGTGAGGTGAAGGGGTGTTTGCTCAGAGCTTTGCGGCAGTTCTGGGTCCCCATGTCCCCTGCTGGTGGAGCGGCTCGGAGGAAGGAGCCCAAAGTCTCCCTGGAGGCGGGAGCTGCCACCTGTCCTGGCTCTCATGGGCCCCCTGCTCTGTCGCTGTCGGGGGCCCGGGGGCTGAGAGCCCCTCCAGGACGCAGTCCCTGGCCGGCTTCTGCATCTGCCCCTTTGTGATGGCCCTCCTGTCGCTGGCCTCTCCAGGGGCTGTGCCCATGCCCTTGGGCCCCTGTAGGAGGACGCCTTCACATGCCCCCTCTGCCTGCTGGAGGTGGGGACCCGTCCCAATGCTGAGGACCCAGGGACGGGGAACCCTCAGGAAGGGCCCCCCGGCGTGTCTGCCTAAAGCCCTCAGTGACACTCCTCACGTGTTCAAGAGACACCAGAGTGACCGGGAGCACGTGAGAATCCAGGGCCAGCGAGTGACAGCGCTGTTCATCCCTCCCACGGGGCGGGACCGACTGTGGTTCCAGCCCACCCTGCTCGCAGTGGGCACTCAGCGGCCCTGCAGGCCCCGCCAAGGGCTCCGCCCCGGTGCTTCCTGGTGCCTCGAGGAGGAAGAGAAAGAAGGGGTCCACGCCGCTTCCGGAGGGTCACGCCATCCTCGATGGAGACACGCGCTCAGCCACCGTACGCACGAGGCCCCCGGAATCCCCGCTTGGAGACGGGTCCGCTTGGCGCCTCGGTGCCCCGGGCAGTGCCTGCTTTCTCGGCCGGGTCCCTGCTCTGGTCTCTTCTCTGAGGGGAGTTGTCCCAGGCCCCCGATTCTGGGCTGGGTGTCGTCGGTCCCTGAACCTAGGTCTGGTCGTCCAGTGAATACACAACTGGGCGAACCGCCGAGCTTGGATCCTGACCCTGCCTCCTGGCCTCAGCTCCATCGTGGACCCATCGCCATGGTAACACACTTTAGTGCTACAGACTGTCACCAGGCACAGCAGAAACGTGCACACTGGCCTCTGACATGCGCTGGTCCCAGTGCTTTTGGGCAGGAAGTGCGCTCACCGGCCATCATGCCCCTTGGGTCCTGAGTCCCCAGAACAGAAACTAAGTCCCACCTCGCTCCCTCGGCATGGCTGGGGCGAGGCCCCCACCGGGGAGCGGATGGAAGCACAGGCCGCCACTGCCCCTTGAGAGGCAGGTGCTCGGCTGGCACCAGGGCCAGGAGCTGTGCAGCATGACGTCACAAAGAAGGGTGGGTCATGGGGCG
>NW_011889008.1:1578051-1578821 GCF_000151845.1 Pteropus vampyrus
AACGACGAACTAAGTCAGCAAAGCGAAAGTTGAAAACGCCGAAGAAATTAAAGTTTTGTAGGATTAACCGAGAAAAAGGAGAAAAAAAGCAAACAGGTAACAGAAATAAAAACAAGAGACAAATCCACAGAGACAGCAGAGATTAAGGTCACGAGAATATCCTGAACGACTTTATGGAAATAAATGAGAGCATTGAGGTGAAACGGACATCTTAGGAAAATATAACGTCTCGAACGAAGTTACCTTACAAAGAAACGGACAGCCTGAAAATCCTGTCGCCGTCACGGAAACGGGATCTGAATCGAAACCTTCCCATACGAAACCCCGCCGGGCCCACGGGCTCGGGCCAGCGGCACCCAGACACCTGAGGGACACGCGACCCTCGTCTTACACTAGGTGTTCCATTCTCTGGGGTGGGGCCTGTGTACTGGGGGTGACATTGGCTGTCAGATGCCGGTGGCCCCTGCTCTGTCCCCGCTGTGACAACCAAAACGTCTCCTGTGGCGGAGCCACCACCTCAGGGCCGCAGGCGGGAGCACGACGCAGCTGCTGGCCCAGACCTGTCAAGTGCCATCGGGTCCAGACTGAAGTGCGTGAACCTTCACGCCGCTGACGGCGAGTCATCCCGCACTTCTGCGTGGCGGGTTCTGCCGTCGAGGTGCGGCTGGGCGGACACCGGGGCGGTGGGGGCCGCACTCACCTATGAGGGAGTTGAGGGCCGAGTAGGAGCTGACGCGGCGCATCTTGTCCACCGTCTCGAAGGACAGGAT
>NW_011889008.1:1580111-1584887 GCF_000151845.1 Pteropus vampyrus
CCGGGGCGGTGGGGGCCGCACTCACCTATGAGGGAGTTGAGGGCCGAGTAGGAGCTGACGCGGCGCATCTTGTCCACCGTCTCGAAGGACAGGATGTGCTCCTCATTCTCCGGGCTGCCCAGCGTGCTGCTGGCGCTGCTGCTGGTGCTCAGGTTCCCAGGAGAGAATGCTGCCGAGCCGCCGGCTGGCCGGACACCACAGGGAGGGGTCAGCGCGGATGCCAGATCCCCCTCCCCGTCTCACAGTCGGCAGCAAGCGACGGGAACCTAGGGTTCACCCCTCACCCCGATTGGCCCTGCAACTGAGCCCTCACTCCCCGGGGCCTTGGGACCCGGCCTGCCAGGCAGTGCCAGGCTGGCTCCTGCATGGGGGACCACGGTGACTGGGGGTGCCCGTGACAATCTCCAGCCCTGCAGGGCACACGTTGTCCGCAGAGGAGGGCGAGGCCTGCTGAAAAGCGTCAGCACATAACCCCCACCCCCGAACCGCACGCCCAGCGCCAGCATCTCACGTTCTTCCGTCAGGCTCAGGTTCTGCAGAGACTTGTTCAGGTTCCTGGCGGTGGTGACGGCACGGATGTTCCCATAGGAGCTCACGGAGCGCAGTCTGGGGGTGCAGGGGCTGTCCCGCACGGGGGTCAGGCTCCCGCCCTCTGTGGGGAAGGAGAGGGTCTGTGGTGGGCTTGGCCAAGACAGCACTTTCCCTGTCAGCTGGCAGCTAGGGCAGGTGACCGCGGCTGCTCCCCAAGTACGAGTGTCACTCAGCAAGGGTCTCTGTCACATGGGCCCTGGGGTAGCTGGACAAAGAATAGCCTGGCTGGCTAAGGGATAGGTGACCCAACCCACATTCGTCACTCTGAGCGTTTGGCTATGGAAGACCACGCACGGCAGGACCGGCCTCGCCGGGAGCAGCAGGCGCTCCGAGTTGGCACCGGCAGGACCCCGTCTGCTCATGTCCCCTCCCGCGTGCTGGCTGTTTGCACTGAGCGAGCTCATCCCTCGCTTCCCCCAACGCTCTAACGCCCAGGGCCCTCGTCGCGGATCACGGCCCCCCTCCTGCAGGGGAGCTGCATTCCGGGGGCAGGCACGGCCCCAGAACACGGAACACCAACCCGGGAAACGGCAGGTGTGAGAGAGAGCGCTGCCTAGCGTGACTCGCCGAGCCGTGAAACCGACGGCAACGTGACACCGTGACTCGCCCCAGGACGCGGCCACACGCTGTCCTCTAGTCCCCGTCACTGCCCCTCCCCCCGTCACGAACTTGCTTTCCAACCAGGCTGAACGGAGGAGAGGTGGGGGCCGGAGCCGCCCCGCTCCCTGCCCCTTCCATTCCGCCGAGTGCCAGGAGACGGCGAGCACTTCCCATCTGAGCCTGCGTCTGGCACAGCGGAGGTGCCGCCGCCAGCTCTGCCCAGAGGCCCCCGGTCGGAGTCCGCGGCCACGCGCACCTGTGGTGGCCGGCGAGGGCAGGGGGTAGTTCTTCTCCTCCTCCATGAACTGCAAGGCCACCGTGCAGAAATTGCTTTCGTACTGGACTACAAGATGACTCAGGGCCACCACCAGCTCCTGCCGGGGACAGGGGACGAGAACAGTTACTGGAGGCTGGGAGATGGGGAAAGCCGTGACACTTACAAGTTAGCACTCAACGCTCGAGTCACCGCAGAAAACACAGGTGCCAGCAGCAGGGACTGTCCCCTTCGCTGCAGCCCTCGGGGGTCCAGTGTGAGCAGAAGCCTCTGAATGAGCGAGCGAGGTCAGGACCAGGGGCCACCGGCTACGAGGGACCTCAGAGGCGGGCACCAGAACACCTGACACGGTGGCTGCTGACTGCTGGATACCAGTGCCACGACGGGAGACGCGGGAGGATGCACGTGACTGACGCCCTCTGGCCTCGGGGCACGGGAAAGCGGGTCCCGTCTGACAAGCACAGATGCCCTTCCACTCGGGCAAGATGTCCACACTTGCTAGTCCATCTCTCGGAGGTGACGAGAAGTGCTTCCGGGTCTCTGGGCCTGCCCGCCACAGTCTCAGGGGATGGACACAGACACCTCTCCCTTAGGGCAGCGGCACATGCTACAACAGTGCCAGGGGACCCCGAACGTCCCTGGTGCATGTCCCAGCGCAAACACCCTCCAGGCGGAAGCACGGTCCCCGACCTCGACCCTCTCCGCCAGAGACCCGCCCAGGGCACGGCCAGGCACGGCCTCTGATGCTTCCGCTGGCCTCAGGTTGAGCCAGGTGAGCGGAAAGGGAGGCGGGCACCCGGCGCTGCCCCCCAGAGCAGAAGGGCACCTCTGTGGTCCCCGGTTACTGACGCAGATGACCGTGGCCTCAGAACAAAGGGCTCCAGCTCCTCCTGCCTTCCTCACTAGGGGTGTGGGACTGGGCCATCGCTGTCTGTCGCTCCCCCACTCGGGCCTCGAGAAAGGTGGGGCTGGAAACGGGGCATCAAGAGCCTGCACCTCCAGCCTGGCCCTGCTTGATGAGTAGAGTGTGGCTGCTGACAGGACGGTGTGGATTTTGTACTTAGTGGACAAGGTCAAGTTCAAAACGATTGGGGAGGCGGACGGCAATCTGCTGACTTTGATGTTATCAAGTGAGCTCATTAAACGAGTCAGCAGACGAAACCGTTGCCTCGGCCCTCATCGCCACCTCATCTAGGACAGGACGCTGTCATCACTAACACACGTGGCCGTGACCCTCTTCCTACCGATACAAGCGACTTTACGGAAACCCCGCCACGATCGCCTGACTGTTCTCATTTTGCACAAGCTGGTGAACGCCGGCAGCTGGTCCCAGAACGGGCCGCACGTGAAAAAGGAGCTGTGCGGGCAGGCCTGAGAGCTTGGTCCCTGCCCAGCTGAGGTCAGGACCCTCGGGCCCCCGGCGCTGGTGTCCGCGTGCCATGGACCATGACGGCGTCACCCTGCGGCTCTGAACCAGACGAGCTGCCAGGGGCACGAGGACTCTGCCCAGGACGAGGGCTTGCGTCTCAGCGCGGCGTCCCGGCCCCCGCTCAGAGGCGGTGACCCCTCTCCGCCCGCTGCCACCCTGCCCTCCCCAAACCTCCGTGTTTCGCATGTCCCTAGCAGCGTCACCCACTGACTGTATCTACCAGGCCTGCTGCTGGCTGTCGCCCCCTGGAGCACAAGCTCCCTGAGGGGAGGGCCCGGGGCCTGACACAGCTGTTCCGGGAACGCCAGACGCTCAGCATCTGCGGAGAGCGCAGTGCGAGGCGCTGCAGGGAAGGCAGGCTCCCCACAGCGGCCTGGGCCGCGGCCTCCCCCTCCGCCTCCCCACGCGCCACGCTGTAGCCGCACCTGGCCCCCCGCACTGCTCCCCCGCCCCTGCTCCCCAGCTCCTGGCTGCTCGGCCTTCAGGACCAGCGGGCCACGCGTGGTATTTCTGCACTCAGACGAATAAAAGGAAATTTTCGATTTCATCGATGGTTTTGTTCAGCCGCTGACATACACAGGGCGGGGCGGGGGCGTACGCACACACCCATCTGTGGCCCACTGCTGTCTGAGTCTCAGTGATGCGAACGTGTCGCCTGACAGGAAGGAGCCTGTCACTCAAGCTGCCCTCAGGGAAGCAAACCCACGGGCACCGGGCGAATCGTGACTTGGAGAGAAGCGAACATCGGAGCACCCGCCCACGGGGCCGCGGGCTGCAGGCAGCCAGCATCCAGGCCAGAGTCCAGGCCCGCACCCGGCACCACAGCGCACCTTGCGGACCACGGGGCTGCCGTCGTTGATCAGCTGGGCCAGCATCATGGCCACGTTGTGGTCGATGGTGGTGGAGTGGTCGGTCCTCTCCGCAGAGTTGCCCACGAACGTGCCGAGGGCGAAGACTGCCGCGCAGCGCACCTGCAGACGGACGCACGACATCACGGCCCCGCACGCACGCGTGGTCCCCCTCGCGGACGGAGCGGAAATGGGGGCTGGGCGTCTCGTGGCCCTGGCTTGAGGGGCTGGTGACAGGTTGCACAGGTGGGAACTTCTGGAGTCAGAGACCAAGCCAGGCACCCCGCCCTCCATCAGGGAGCGGGACGGGGTCAGGGGGGTCAGGGGACGAGGGCTGGGCCGGGACAGGCTGCGGGGGATGGTGGTCTGTGGGAGTGAGGCGGCGGTCGGCAGCACCGCACTCGGCCGGAAGCCACCAGGGTGGACCGACTCACCTCGGGAATGGGGTCTGAGAGGAGGCTGCAGAGCTTCTCGTGAGCGCTGTCCCTCACCCCACACCACCGGGCCGGGTCAAAGTTCTGCCAGACCCGCCCCAAGCAGATGGCCACCCACTGGCGCAGCAAGGGGTGGGGGTCGCTGAGCTGCTCCAGGCAGATGGCAATCAGGTTCCCCTGGAGGCAGGCTTCCTGGAGAGGGCAGAGAGCACGCGGTGGACGGTGGACAATGGACTGCCCGCGGCCAGGGCGTGGGGAGCGGTGCGGGCTGGGCTCCCGACGATGCTCCATGTCTTAAGTCCCACCAACTTCTATTCAGCCTGCGCCCGGCTGGCTCAGCACAGGTGCAGGCCCCCTCCTCCCGCGGCCTTCCCCGGGCACCGGCGTGCTCTGGTCGCCCTCCCTCTACGGAGGACTGTTTCTTTAGACGTTCGGAGCAGCAGTGCCCCGGCCCCCACGCGCGCGGCCTGGGCCGCGCCTCTGCAAGGGCACAGGGTGGCTGACACTCACCTGCCCTGTGTTGTAGTTGTTGACGATCACGGCCAAGATGAACGCCGTCATGGTCCTGTGCTCAGCCTGGAAAACAGATGTCACCCCCCC
>NW_011889008.1:1586074-1594677 GCF_000151845.1 Pteropus vampyrus
GCTGGTCCCCTGGCTGCGGATCGGCAGCAGGCAGCGTTCCCAGCGTGTCTCATGGGTCCGGCATGGACCTGTCCCTGAAGGTTGGCCTTGCCTGGGCTTCTTTCAGGCCCCAGGCGCTTCGCGTCCAGTTCTCGGCCGCTGGCGCGCACCCGCCTGGGCGCGGATGCTGAGGTTCCAGTGGCCCCGGGGCTTTTCTGACATGTGGGACGAGGGGCTCTGCCCACTCTGCTCAGCGAGGGGCGCAGGCCTCATGGGCTCCTGGCTTTATGTGGGGCACCGGTCTCCGAGAGGGCCCCAGCTCAGGCCCGTGCCCGTGGGCAGGCCGCGGCCTGCGTGCTGTGGGGCCCCAGGGCCTCCGTGGCATCCTGGCTGCTCCCCGTCCTGGCTGCTCTCTGGCCCTGCCCGGTTCGGCGTTTGGGGGTGTCCTTCCCTTTCTTTCCCATCTGGCGCTGTCCTCAAGCTCCAGTGTCTGCAGGTGACGAGGGGCGCGGTGCCTCACCGTGTTTCAGCACTGAGCGTTCCTCCCGTTCACTTGTCTTCCTGCTCACCCTGAGCAACGGGGAGTGACTGTTTCCAGAACTCAGTGCGTGACTTTAACTGCCTCTGACGGTGTTTAAATGCTGCACTTAGGTTAAAGCACAAGGATTATCTACCTTCCTGTGTTTCGAAAAACCTTCATTTACTTTGGAAAACCAAAGAGAGGGTTAAATGACGTCCCTTATACACCGGGAGCCGCCTGAGACCGCAGAGGGGCTGCTACGCTGCCTTAGGCCAAGGTCGCCGACCCCGTTCTCTCTACTCCGCTGGGCGCTGGGGGGACGGGACGGAGACGTTAACTCTCAAACGTTTACACGAGTCACTGTATGTACTATTCGTGGATTACTACTTTTTGAAGCAATTTACTATATTTAAAGTGGAAACTTTCGAGCGCTTCCTCCCTTCCCAACCCCCTTCCTGATTCCCATGGCACGTCAGCCCGTCACCTTCCTGCCTCTCAACTGGCCACAGAGCGTCACGTCACAGGTGTACAGCGCCTACTAATACGACCAGTTGATGGGATGTGGGGGCGAGCGGGTTCTACCACGATGCAGATGTGCCAGGGAAAAGGACCGACGTAAACCAAACCGACGGCACATCACGGCCGGCAACCTCCCGCTCAGACAGGGGAGAGCTGCCGGGGCCACGTGCTGCGTGAAGAGTGCTGTCTGCGGGGGGCGGGGGGGCGGGGGGGCGGGCGGCAGCTGAACGTGTAAACGTGGCCCCCGGAGCACGGCCCACCCGCATCGTGGCCTCTGCCTGGGTGGGGGCTGGCGAGGAGCACCCTTCTCCAGAGCCCTCATACGTGTCACGACAGCGTGACGTGTGAGCAGAGGGAGACATGACGGATCTCGAGACCGTCCGGGAGAGAACGGCGCTTGGTCCTTACGGGCATGTAGGGGTCTGCCAAGACCGAAAGGAAGTACTTGTGACCGTTGTCCTTCACCAGGTCAGCTTGGCACGACTGGGGAGAGAAGAGACACAGGGAGACAGTCAGTGCGGTGTCGGGAAGGGGCTTCGCTGTGCTTCCCGGCACGTACGAACCAATGAGCGTGCAAGGGATGTTTTATGCCTTCATCATTTTCTCCTCTCAAGTCCAATTTCATTTGAAAAAAGAGAATGGTCGCTCGCAGATGCGTTTCCCTCGGCTGTGGGAAAAGGCTGGGTGGGGCACCCGGGCCACTGCACCGGCTCCCTTGGAGGGCCCCTTCGTCCCCGCAGCCCTGCCCAAGTCCCCTGTCATCCTGGGGCCCACGCGTTTGCCTCTTGCCTTCGGAGCTGGACACACTCGACACTTGCAACCACCCCTGGTTCCCGCAGAGCCAGCCCCGTGGAAACTCCTAGGGTCTCGCTGGGCTGGACTTCCAAAAAACCAAAACACCACAGCCTGTGTGACTCACAGACGACGCACGTCACACAGCTCGTTCTACCAGCTGCTTCCCAGAGGCCCAAGTCCCTGCCCCGGAGGAGAGCTAGCTCTGAGGCGGGGACTTGAGCTTCAGCGGTGTGGAGCTGAGGGGCGTGCTTCCTTTGGCTGCTCGGCCCCGGCACCTGTGAGCACCGGTGGTGTGTTCATCGCTCAGCACGTTTCGAGGACCCGCCAGGTGCCAGGCCTGACTCGGGCCCGGGGACAGCGACATAAGCTGTGGCCTGCTCGGGCCCAGGAGGGCACAACTCAGCGTCACAGCACATGGCGAACAGGCACCGGGGCTGGGGGGCTTGGAGAGAAGGGGGCACGTGCTTCTGGAGACGCCCAAGGAGGGGAGCGGCTGGGATCACCACGGGGGACGGCCGGGCGGCTGGGGACGGGTGGGAGGCGAGGGCCAGCGCAGGCAGGGGGCTGGGCTCTGATGTCCAGCATGGAGGCCCTGAAGGGCTGCATGGACCACACCGGAACCAGGAGGGTGGGGTACGGGGGGCGTGAGCGGGAGGGCCGGGCAGAGGAGGCAGGGTGCTGGTTCACCAGGGCCACAGAGGGTGAGGGGTTTAATTCAGGGTGCACTATGTTAGCTCGCAGGAGGGAGGTGGGGGCACGGTGTGACATGCAGGGAATGAGGCAGGCCTGCCTCTAGCCTGGAAGTCACACGTGAATGGGTGGGAACCCAAGGCCACAGGGTGCTCTAGAGCTCGGGGGGCAGGCCCTGGGGACAGAGGCAGGCGCCCGGGAAGGAGGCTGACAGGCACCCGAAGCAGTGGAGTCGGGAGGCTTGGGGGGAAGGGCCTGTTGGGGGCGGGGACCACGGAGCCCTGATTTGACACGGCTGGCCGGCTGGGGGGTTTCTGCAGTCGCTGGTTCTTCCAGGGACGTGAGCGATTCTGCCTGGGCAGTCATGGCCGGGGAGGTTTCAGGCACACGTGCCGAGGGACAGGTCTCTGTCTGGCCGGAGAGGACATGGAGCACAAGCATTGACTAGGCCGCACGCCTAGGCTCCCTCCGGCCAGCGGGGACCCCAGGAGACTTTAAGGAATCTGTGCTCGACAAGTGGATTCAAAGGCCAGATCCATGTCAGAGCGACTTGCAAATTAGGGCATGACACACAAATCACAGACACCCCTATTCCTTGGCCCACAGGTGTGGGCAGGAGCTCACTGGGCTCTGTAGAGCCACAGCCAGCAAACGGATTAGCAACACTCGGGGGAACGAGGCCACAGGTGGATGTCGAGTCCAGTAGTGGCCGGCACGCTCCACGCCCGAGGACGGGGCCATCAGAGCAGCGGCGAGGCTCAGCACCTTCAGAGCCGAATTTCAGAGAATCCAAGGGGAAAGGGGACGCGCTGTGACAGGCTCCCAGAGGCCCCGCTGGCATGGGCCACCTCTACCGCGAAGCTGTCTCACGGGACGAGGTCCCTGCGGCCAGGAGCCCCGCGCCCCTCCCGCCTGGCCCGTGTCTGAGGGGCTCGATGCTGAGCTATCCTCCTCACGTCAATAAGCCGACAGGAGCTCAGCTCTCGGGTGGGAATCAGCAGGATGGAGGGCGGAGGTCGGATGTCGGGAACTGTGGGCTCTAGGGGCTGGGTCAGTGAGGAAGCCTGGCCTGTGTGCAGGTGCTGCTGGTGCCCCTGGGTTCTGGCTTCGAGTGAGGGCTGTGCCCTAAGAACCAGAAGGGGCCAGCGTGGTACCCACAGCACAGCCCAGGCTGGGACGACGGCCGGCCCCGACTCAGCACCAAGGGCCCGTCTGTCTTCAAGCCCGAAGTGCGACAGGTCAGACCAAGGCCTGCAGGCCCCGGGGAGCTCCCCGCACGCTTGCAGGGGAGCGCTCGCAGCCTGTGACCGAGCCTGATGGGGCGCAGGCGCCAGGGCCCCCGAAACCCAGCCGTCTACATGCTGCCCACTCATCAAAGCGGCTTTGACGAGCGTGTCAGGCGCAGGTGACTACTGACCATGTATGTGTCTTTTCACGTGTCTAGTTCACTTGCAATCCTGAGCCCGCGGCACTTGACCATAGGGTGAGCACTGCTCAGACTGCAACCCGCCCCCGTCCACGCCCGCACCCGCCTGCGCCCCGGCTCGGGCGACTGCCTCGTTCCATGGAACGGCAAGAAGGCTGAGTGTGAAGGCGGCACAGACGGGGCAGGCGGGCTGCGTGGCAGAGCCCGCAGAGGCAGCGGGCTCCCAGCCGCTCCAGGGCCCCCTTCCTCCCCCCGGTCAAGCCACCGGTGTGACACGTTCGGGCCACAGGCACAGGAGGGTGGAGCAGAGGGAGAGCCTGACAATGCGGCGCCCGTCCACGGAAACCGGCTCTGACTCCCCCGGGGATCCCGACGCGGAGTCCTCTGCTCAGGACCTCAGGGGACCAGACGCTGGGACAGGGAGGGTGGGACGGGAGGGGAAGCGAACAGCGAGGCGGGGAGCAAGGCAGTGCTGCACGAGCGCTCTGCATAGTGACGAGGATGGAGGAAGACCAGGAGGTGCCGCCAGACCCTGGGTCCCGTGGGGTGACTGGATGAGGTGAGGGCTTGTCCTGCAGTGTTCTGGCACAAGCCCCCCTCGGTCCTTCTTAGCACAGGTTACAAAGTCTGTTCTGGGGGGCGGGCGGCGGGGAAGATGCCAGCTGAACAGAGGCCAACAGCCGCTGAGCGTGACGGATCAAACGAGGGTGAGCTGGGGGCCGGTCCTGAGCGGGGCCCCTGGGGACGCGTGGCGCACGTTCTGAAAGCCCCGTGGCGGAGGGCTGGTCTCCTGTCCCCGCGGTCAGAGTTCACTGTGAGAAGGACGTGGTGGTGCTGGGGCTGGGGGGACAATCAGCGGTGACAGCACCAGCCTCGGGACGATCGCCGGCACACAGACACTATGGGAGCCACCGGGGCGGCGTGGGCTGTGTGGGTGTGCGCGCCCAGGAACGGGGCCGTGCCGGAGGACCCCGCTCCGCGTCACCAGCAGTTGAAGACACTCTGCCCCCATGGGCTGGAGCCCTCAGCACGGCCGCCTTCCCAGTTGCCAAAACGTAAATGCTCGTTTCCCACGCACGGTTTATCACTTTACACGGCCTCAGGTCCGACGCTCGTTCCCGACGGGAAAGTCGCTGCGTCCGTGAGCTCCCACCCCTTCGCTCTACCTCTCCGCACACGGCAGGGTTTTCTTCGGCCCCGGCCCCTCCCCCACCACGCACCGCCTCGTCAGCGTCCCACTGCTCCTTCCGACGCTTTGTGTGAACAGAGACTGTGACCATACAGACCGAGGCACCCTGTCCTTCGACGAACGTGCAGCACCCACTTTTCTACACCTCGGGGTACGCTGCCCATCGGCCTGGGGAGGGCTTCATGGGGCCAGCCTGGGACCACTGCACTGTCCCGTGCAAACGAGCTTCTGTGACTACGAACGACGCGGCCAGAAGTAAGATGCTGCTGCACGTGTGAGCAGGTCCAGCTGCGAGTCCCCAGCCGCGGCGCTGCTGGACGGGGGATAAACGCGTCTGTGGTTTTGCTAGACGTCACCGCACTGTACCTTTGCCGCACAGCGTGTTGCTCAGTGTGAGGATTTCTGCCAGTCTGAGAAGCGAAAAGTGGCATCTCGGTGTCTCTTACTGTGCACTTGTGAAGAGACGGAGCATTTCGTTCGCATCTCTGAGTCGCCGGTTGCGTCCTGTGGCCATTGCTCTGCTGGACGGCTGGAGCTGTCCTTCTCCAGGAGCTGCGTGTCAGGGAGGCCGGCCTTCCCCCCGCGGCAGGAGTTTAAATCCCACCCCCGCCAGATCCTCCTTCTAAAACTCTGCTCATGGTACTTATAAAATTTAGAATGCTGAATTTTGCATTTTCACACAATCAAGCTTACTAATTTTCCGGACGCCTGGATCTGGAGCCAGAGCTGCAGAGGCTTCCGTCACTGAGGCTGAAGCAGAGTGGGCCTGGTCCCCTCCTAGCGTTTTTGTGGCTTCGTCCTGTGTAACAACCTCTCTCTGAAGGTTGGGGGCGTGCAGGGAGACACCCTGCTATCTTAGCGCCGAAAACTCGGGGGCCCACGGACCAAACCGCACACGAAGCCCCGTGAGCCGCGGGGGGCCTGTCGGCAGCCCGGGCCACGAGGCCTTTCCTGGCGGCGTCACGGTTCGTTTTAACAGCTGGCAGGATGACGCCCCCCGGCCTCCCTCTCCAGGATTTCCCCTGGATGCTCTTTATTTTTCCTGGGAAGTTTAGAACATGCTTGTCGAGTTTGGGGGTTCATGAACAGAAAGCTCGCGGCATCTTACTGGGCTTGCCCTGTGGTTTAAACGGCCGTGGAGAACGCCGACATGTTTGTGCCCGTCGCTCCCGTTCCCGTCGCCGGACAGGGCCTGTCGTCCGAGTTCCCCAGGAGCGCCTCCAAGTCGCCCCACACTCCCCTCGTGTGCCAGGCCGCGTCTGCTCGACCCAGGCCTCCCTCGCGGACGGAGCATCATCCCCTCGCCGGCTTGTCTTGGTCTGACTCCTGGGCTGACGGCCCCCGCGGGCTGCCTCCTGCCCTGAGCAGACGTACGGTTTCACTTCTAACCCAGTGTTCACGCTCTTAATTTCCTTCTCTGGTCTCATTGGTGGTGACATCCTGGCTTTTGGGCGGACAGGAAGATATTTCAAACGTTTGAGAAGTAACTACTGATGCCTGTTTTATTGAGTGTTTTTCTTTCTCTAAGAGAAGATCAATGTTAGCCGTCTTCTCCTCATTAACACATCATCTCAATAGCTTTCCTCACAGTGAATGGGCCTCGCGCCCCGGGGAGAACCCCCACCCGGCCACGGTGTGTTATCCTCTCGCTGTTCTGCGGGGCTGCAAATTCTCGGCCCACCTGACCACACTCAGGTCTTGGTGATGGGTCGTGGCTGGAGGGTGGAGGCCACCCCGCTCGCTTGTGTGTGCGGGAGGAAGTGGGGACAGCGAGACCCGGAGAGGACAGGCCAGCACTGCCGGGGCGGGTGAGCAGTGAGGCCGCTGCAGGGAGGCAGGACAAACGCCGAGGCCGAGGGCGGGCCAGCGGGCGGCTCTCCCCGAGCGCGAAGGACCCAGCTCCCGTCCAGCAAGCAGCCCTGTCACCCGCGTTTTGCTTCTCCATTCTGTTTTTCACTGGCTGCTTTCGAGTTTTAGAATTTGTTATTGTTTGTTACGTGACTGGGTCCCAATGTGTGCTGGGTGGTTTGCTTCGTGCGGCTCGTGCCTGGCGTTTGTGGGTGTCCTCGGTCTGGGGGTCTACGGTTTCCATCAAATGTGGAAATGTTCCAGCCATCGTTTCTTCAAATACCCTTTTCCGCCAGTCCCCTGTAGGGGCTCCAGGTCCTCGTACAGCAGGCCACTTGCCACCGTCCCGACTCATGGTTTTTTAACGTTCCCTTCCCACAGCGCTGTCCGGACCGGTTCTGCTGCTGTCCGTAAGCTCACTGGTCCTTCGCCTGCAGCGTTCACTGGGTTGTTTACCCGCCGCCACATGGAGCTTTCGTCTTGGGAAGTTTGGGTTGAGTCTTTTTTTTACCTCTGGGAGAGAGAGGGTCCACCATTATTCTTCCCAACTGGAAGCCAGTTTCTCCAGCACATACTGAATGGATTCTCCTTTACCGCATGCTAAAAGCCCAACACAGAACGAGTCCACTTCTGGCTTTCGACTCTGTTGCCTCAGCAACGGCTATCAGTGAAGAAACTGCTTCAAATCATCTTTAACTCGGAACCTTCCAGAATCCTAAGGTGGGCCAGGGTCCCAGGTCCCACCTGTGGATGGGCACAAGGCCCACCCCAGGGAACCAGTGGGACGTCTGGATGCCAGGCTCAGCTCTGCACACACCCAGCGCGTGTGGGGCGACTGGGCATGTGACACCCCAGCTGCGGGCTTCTGGGCTGCCGTACTTCCGCAAAAGGCGTCCCCGGTCTCTGGCAGGGCACATGGGCCCCAGGGCCCCCTGGACAGGCGGGGCCCAGCGTGTGCGCCTGGCTCCCAGGGTCTGCTGCTCGAGTCCCGCACCAAGGCTGGGGGAACTGTTCCGCTTGGCAGGGGTCCCAGAAGGAGCCAGGGGGCGTGCCAGTGCCCAGGCAGGCCGCTGTGCAGGGCAGTGGGTGGGGCACGGAAAGCCAGGGCGCACGAGAGCTCCAGGGAGGGGCGGGTGGGGCTGCGAGGGCTGCGGCTGCTGTCTGTGCTTCACACGCCGATTCTGAAACCAGACTTTCTCTGCACCTGGGACAGCCGCATCTTCTGGACCAGCACCCGGCACTCCGGGGGGCCCAGGTAGCAGCGGTGCTGGAAGGAGCTCTCCAGGGTGCTGAGCTGCTCCGCCGTGAAGGCCATGCGCTCATGGAGGCCGGGGCTATGGGCCCCCTCGCTTAAGCCAGTAGTCGGCGTCCCTGGTGCAGGCACGCCTGGGGACTCCAGCTCCCCCATGTTTGCAGTCTGAGGGGGCTCCCCACTGCTGGACACCCCAG
The DNA here is from genome assembly GCF_000151845.1 of Pteropus vampyrus. Classification (NCBI taxonomy): domain Eukaryota; kingdom Metazoa; phylum Chordata; class Mammalia; order Chiroptera; family Pteropodidae; genus Pteropus; species Pteropus vampyrus. Next base: position 1,594,490 of record NW_011889008.1, read on the forward strand.
CCGGGGCAGAAAGGCCCCCCAGGAGACGTCCGTGAGCCTGGGAGTGGGTGACCGCCCCATGTGGCTGCTCTGGGAGAGCCAGGCCACAGAGCCGGAGCTGGAGGTCGGCTTTCGGCCACCGGGCAGGGTGGAGGGATGCATGACGGGACCCTGGGGGCCGTGCAGGACCCGCCTGGGGACAGAAGTGG
>NW_011889008.1:1595212-1599518 GCF_000151845.1 Pteropus vampyrus
TGCCAGATGGACCCTCCTGTCTTGAGGCCGAGGTGCTTCCTACCCCGATCCAAGCCCCTCACGAGCCCTGCGTGCCAGCACGTGGTGTGTGCTCAGCGTACGCTTGTGGGGTGAAGGGGCCCGGATTCCCCACCAGCCGGGGTGCAGCCTAAGTGGGGGCCCTGCCTGGGGCAGCCGAGCGCGGGGCTGGGCGAGTCTTGGTCTGACCGTAGCGGCTTCTCTCATCCCGACCTGGGCGTCGCTGTGTGTGGGCAGCGGGAGCCCTGACCCTCGCCGGGACTCCGGGTGCTGCAAAAGGCCCTCACGTGTGAGCGCAGGCCGGCTGTGGGGAGGCCAGCAGGGCAGCACGACTTCCGCCAGACAGGGGTCGGGGAGGTCCCTAAACTCACGGAGTCCGGTCCCTGGGGACCTGCGGCCGCATGGCCATGAGGAGGAAGGGTGGGGAGCCCCGGCTCGGTCCCCACTGGAACACTTCAAAACGCCTCTCGGTGGGACGGCTGCCTTTAAGCAAGCAGGAGCGACACGTTGGCTGCGAATGAACGCGCGGGGGCCCGGCGCCCGTGGCATCTGCTGGAACGCTGCCCGCGGGCTGTCGAGTGTGACGGTTCCAGCGTCGTGCAGGTGGTCGATGCCAGGTGGGCTGGGGGGCACTTGGCATGGAGCCTCCTGCGTCAGGCACTGGGGACAAATGGGGGCAAGGCTCGGCGGTGAACGGGATTCCTCGCCCTGAAATGGGACCACCAGTGCTGCGACTCTCGAGAACGGAACAGTGAAAGGTGTTCTGCAAGGGCGTCCCTCCCACGCAAGGAGAAGTCTAAGCAGATGCGCTGCTCCGAAAACCAGACGGCCTGTCCCCAGGGGCGACGCGCGCCGGCCGGGGGACTTGGGTGCCGAGTGCCACCTGTCCTGCCGCCTCCTGCCCTGGCTCTGCATCACGGTTTGTGCATCCAGGAGCCCTACGCGGGTCCTCGATGGCCAGGTACCAAGGACAGAGCTGATACACTGTGACTCGGACGAGAGAGCACTGGAGAAGAGAAACGGTTTCAAGTCTCCCCGGGAAAAGGGCCCCATAACATAACGTGACTCTTCAAGGACGTCTGAAAAAAGGCAAAATAGAAACAGTCGAAAGGTACGGCTGCCTGACCCACAAGCCCAGGCTTTAAACCTGCGGGAGCGGCTCAGAGTCTGCGTTCACACCTGTATCCCCTCACTGAATCCATGAGCGCTCCTGCACATGGCCCCGAGCTTTGTGCCCAGGCCCGGAGGCGCCTTTGTCACAGCTCTCCAGGGGTCCAGGGGCAGGGGACGGCGGGCGGAATGGCCTGTGGAAGTACACGGGGGCAGCAGGACTCAAATTTAGCTTTCTTTTTTAAACTTTCAAATCGAATGTTCTGGACGATCTTTTAAAGAAATCATCGTTTGAGGAGGGTTTGAAGAAAAGGAAGGTTAGATCTTCTGTTGACAAATATGATACCTCATAGTACCTAGTCTTCGTTCTGGAACAGACAAGCAAGGGAACACTCATTGGACATGGCGGGCACTGGGCCCAAGACGGGTCAAGGTCGAACCGAGGTCAAGGCCAGCCTGGACGCCCTGAGGAGGAAGGAGGCTGTTCCCAGCACCGAGGCCATGAAAATCAGGCACGCCCAAGGGTGCGCCGATCACCGCCACCAGCCAGCACCAGAGTGTCCCGGTCCACATGGCCAGGCGGGACAGTGACAACCCTGAGGGCCGGGCTGCGGGGGAACCAGCGGGGGGCCTGAGGGCCACTTCTGGCTCTCTGGCTTCAGCACCGTGGCTGCAGGATGGCCAAGGGAACAGCGAGAGTCCAGCGTGTGAACAGTAGCCAAAGATCAGGATGCCTTCACGCAGAAGCAAACGTGCTGTCACACACACGTGGGGACACCCCGTGACGCTCATGAAGCCTTGACCCTGTTTTTGGCCCCTCACAGCAAAGCTCTGGCCGCTGCAGGGTGAGGGGGCCCGGGGCTTGGGGAGCAAGGCCGGATGGTGGGCGGGCTGCCCTAAGTTGCCTGGGGCTTCCTGGTGGGCTCGCTGTGAGCCGAGGGGCGGGCAGTGCCAGGCTTGGATTCGACCTGCTTTGTCATTTTTGGGCCGGCCAGTGCAGAAGAGAGCGTGCGAGGGGATCCTGCTGACCAGAGCCCCAAGTCACGCGGACTGCTGGGCTAGCTCATGGGCACACAGGCCCTGATGGCACCAGCTGTGGCCGAGGGGGAGCCGGCAGGACAGAGGCCCACTGAGGTCAGTTCCTCTCCTGCCTCTGCCCACGGGGACGTGAGTGGACGCCCTTGCCCTGCAAGCTTTTCTGCCACTCCGCTGAGCTGCAAGGACCCCACGTGGCCCGAGGCTCTGAGCTCCGGCCAGGCCATGGTCCCGGCAGCTCACCTTCCAGCACGGTCCTGTCCGTAAGGATCTGCACACACACGTCCCGCACCGTGTGCAGGAGAATGGAGGCCGCGCCACGCGCGAGCCCTGCCATGCTGTGACGCTCACACGTACGCACAGTCGCGGACCCTGCCGCCACTGGCTCCTTCCTCCTGGACAGAGACCGCCCAGGTCACTGTCCGCTCGAGCCCCCAGCTTGCTCCAATGCTGGTCCTCACCTATCAACTCCCAGACATGCAGCCACCATGCAGTCCTCCTGCCTAAAGCCCTGCCTGTTTGTCCCCACAGCCGCTACCCGACCCACCGCACCCGGGCGCCCTCCTGCGTGTTGTCAGGGCCCTGGAGAACGCTCCCATGACTCCCCTTCACTCCCCAGAGCAGCTCCCTCGGCTCTGCCCCTGGCCCATCCGAGGCCACCTGCCATCGTCACTGGCTGGACGGGTCCCCAGTGTCCACCTCTGCCTCAGCACCACGGTCTTCTGAACGCTCCCCGATCACGTCTGCCTCGCCTGTTGGCCTCTGTCACCACCACCCAGGCTCAAACTCGGGAACGTTGCCCCCATGTCCGCCTGGCCCCCCTGCCCACCGGCCCCCATGTCCCCAGTGGCCCCCGCCCCCGTGGTCAACCTCATAGTCTTCACACCGAGTCCAGGCACTTTAAAAACCACAACTTGGTTCCCACCATCTCTGTCCAAAATCTCTAGCAGCTTCTCACTCTTGCTGAGCGAAGCTCGGAGGCCCAAACCCAGAAGGAAGCGCCTGTGCCCTGAAGGGCCCTCCACGCCGACACCGGCTGCCACCCTGAATGTCCTCTGTGCTGGGCCCCCGTCCCAGGCTCCTGCCTCCCACGCCTGACACTCAGCAGCCTCCCACGTTCACATCCAGCGCAGACACGGCCCATGCCACCTGTGGGATGTGTCACATCTGGCCTCCCAGCACAGAGTTTTGTCCCCATTGGGCTGTGACCCTGTCAAGGGCAGAGAAGGCTGACCTCTGTGCCACCTACAGCCTTCGGCGCAGCTCTAGATCTCTGCAGAGACAGGTGACTGCGGCCCCGGCAGGCACGAGCAAGGGTTGGTAGGGAGACGCGGGCTGGGCAGTCACGGCTGAGAAGTGACCGCCAGTGCGGCAGGGCCGAGCCTCACAGGGGCAGCCTGGGCCTCCATGTGTCTGCTCCCACGGCCAGGGCGGGGACGGGAGAGCGTCGGCGGGGACGGAGGAGCCCCGTGGGCCTGGCGCAGCTGGGGAGGAAGCGGTGTGCGGGGCGAGGGACAGCAGTGGAGAGTGCGTGGCTGGGCGAGCTGACCGCGGGGCGACAGAGGAGCGCTGGCCCCTTCCGGCTGAGAGGAAGGGCCGGCAGCCCTTGGTGCAGGGAGGCGGGCGGACGGGGAGGTCGGGGCCAGCGGGGAGGGAGGAGCTGGCCCCTGGCACTGAACCCTGGGGATGCTGCCTGCTCTCGGCACCCACCACCACCAGGTGGCCTTGGGCCCAGGGGGACAGGGACTACTCACGCTGTCCACGGCGAGGATCTTGGCCCATATGAAGACGAGCAGGGGCCGCAGCTCCCGGGCCGAGCTCTGCAGCAGCTTCAGCACGTAGGGGAAGATGCCCACGGACAGGGCCTGCGGGAAAGGGCGGCGTCAGCAGGCAGTGTGGGACGCGGTGTGGCGCTGGCCTCAGCCACATGGGGAATGCGCGGGAGCCGATGGCCTCGCCTCCTGTGGGTCTTCTCCCCAATCCCACTGACCGCAGGGCGCCTTGGGCTGCTCTGCTCTAGACCTGGATGGGTCCAGCGCCACGCCCTCGTGCCTGAGACCCCACTGCCCTCGCCTGGTGGCCAGGCTTGCTCTCAGCGACAATGCAGGCCCACTCTGAGACTCTCGTGGGGCCACCTCACCCA
>NW_011889008.1:1600605-1602227 GCF_000151845.1 Pteropus vampyrus
CATTATTCTTTAATAAGAAAACATCCAGCTAAACTCCTAATTGTTTCTTGAGCATTAACTTTTCCAACTTGAACTTTCAAATGTTTACTTGCAAATAGAACCAAATAAGGTCCCCGTACTGCAACTGATGGACAGGCGTCTCGGACCTGCTCTAACCGGCAGACCCCGTGAGTCGTGCCGTCTCCTCCCGTCAGCCCCTCCTGTTTCACGTGACCGTTCCTGCTCTGCTATAGAGCGAGTGGCCGGAAAAGTGCTTCGGGATCGTGCCCGGAGTCAGGGAGCCAAGACGGCGAATGAGGGTCTGCAGGGGCTTCCGGGAGGAAACAGGCCACGTGTGGCCGGGGACAGGGCTGTGGCAGGGCGGAGCCACTCCCTGAAGAGCAGCAGGCTGGTGGCACTTTGTCCCGCAGAAGTGACGCCTGAGAACAGCAAACGGGTCAGGGGGGCGAAGCACAAGCCGACCCCGACGCTGCGGCTGCCGGGCGTCCCCACGGCCGCCCTCACTGGCCCGCTCCACCCGGCCCCGCGCAGAAGCACGCACCAGGCTCACCGCCCAGGGGCCCAGGTCCAGGAACCTCCCGAGAAGGTCCAGGGCTCTCAGCCGATGCACCTGGCTCAGCAACACCTGAGGAGAGAAGGACATGGCGTCACCGAAAGGGCCTGTGACGCGAAGCCCTGGACAAGCTGCTGCCGGAGCCGTCACTCTGGGGGTCTGGCGGGCAGGCTCGGACGCACCCACCCCCCGAGGCAGGCCCCCCACGTCCACGCGCGGACGGGCTAAGCAAACGCCCTGCGTCTCCGTCGGCAGGCGAGGTGTGTGCCGCAAGCAGCTCTGGGACCCTTTCGGCTGCGTGTACGGACGTTTCGCTGATGACGTTCTGGGGTGTGCACCGCCACACGCTGCTCTCTGCGGACACTGTCCCCCGTCTCCTCTAAGCACACTGTCCATCTCATGCCCCACGGACACGGACGCCGGCCGTCCCCGACGGCAGTACCGCGCTTCACTTACGTAAAGGCGCATAAACCCTTACGCAGTCTGCACTGCGGGAGGCGTGACCGTCCTCACGCTCCTGCCGGCACCACGGCGCTGTGACACGCACGCACCTCCGTGGCTCCTTCTCCAGGACAAATCCAGGAGGTCAGTGACGGCCTGGCATCGCCGCGTCGCCCTCCGGGCGGGCAGCCTGCAAGGCCAGCGAGAAGCATGCACACGCGGTCCCCTCCTGCCTTCTCTGATGATGGTGCCGTGGGACACTGACCTCACGGTGCTCACCGGTGACGTGACTTTGGGCAAAGTGCCTAACTTCTCTGAACCTTCATTTCTCAATTCATAAAACAAGGGTTTTATCGTTAAGTAACATATGAGAGCTCCCAGGACAATACTAGCCCGTGTTACACGGTCACTTATCAACACGATGGGAAAACATAACGTATGTGACCGATGGGGAGGGTGACACACAGGGTAAGGAGGTGAGTCACAGCAAGGAGGCTGGGAAGAAGTCTGGAATGGGGACAGGCCAGCAGGGTCGGGGCGAGGCGTGCCAAGGCGGGTGGCAGGAGTGGAGGACAGGGGGTGACTCTGAAGGCCGGGGCGTTTCCACCGTGCCACTGGCTCCGGGAGC
>NW_011889008.1:1605242-1609635 GCF_000151845.1 Pteropus vampyrus
GGGTCATGAAGGGGGGCTCCAGGGACACAGCTGGATCAGGGCCTGCCACCCCATATTTGACTTGTGGGTTATGACGTCCCACTGCCTCCTGAAAGTTAGGGGTGCAGGGGCAAAGCGGCCGGTGGACAGAGAGTGGTCTCTGGCGTGAAGCTGGCCTGACTCTCGCCCTGACAGCTCCCTCACCAGAAGTGCAGAAAACATCGGACTGGGGCCGATTCTCCAAGGTCCAGCGTGAGGCCCATCGTGGCTTCCGCGCAGAGTCAGGATGTCTCCCTTTCAGAACTGTCCTGAGCGACTGCGTTTGTTTTGAAAGAAAGCGAACCTGCTTGAGGTCCAAGTTTCCAGCCCATCCGGGGTGAGCTGAGCCTCCCGTTTACCGGGTTTGTGAGAGAGGCTGCGGCTGTCGCAAGTCGGATGTCGGATGCCCCTAAAGCCTGTAGAGATCTGCGTCTGGATTCCCTTTGCCACGGCAGGCAGTGCAGACAGGACCAAGGCTCTGTTCGTTAAGGGAAGCGGCAGAGCGCAAAGAGGAAACGCAGCACAGGGCAGGAAACCCGACCAGGCCAGCTCCGTCGCCTGCTTCACGTGGCGCCAACCAGGAAACGAAGGTCTCATTCACGAATGCGACGTGCAAAGGGAACGGGGTCGCCAGGCCTGCTGCGCCGTGCGTGCTGTGAAGCGCCCCGAAGGTGGCGACGGCCGCCCGTGTCAGTCCGGCGCAGGGGCCTCGGGCAGCGCAGGGTTTCGTGCGTGACCATGACCGCTTCCTTAGAGAGTGAATGTCGTCAGCAGAGTCCTGGGGACGTCGAGCACTGTTCTTTTTAAAAACGACACCTTCTTTCCGATTCCTTCTGTTGATTTATGTTTTTAAAAAAGTGAAACCCAGCAATAAAGTTACTTTTACAAAAATAACGAGCTTGTTTGTTTGCGTTTATCCTTTTTAAAAAAAATTCCTGCCTCAGACTGGCCTGGATCTGTGGAAACTAGAGACAAATGCTGGGGACTGACGGGGCCGCCGGGACCGGCCCTGGCTGAGGGCCAACACGGACGCGGCCCCGGGCAGAGCCCTGCAGCAGGGACCCTGCGCGCCTCGTGCACGGAGAGCCTGGCGCACTGCCGCTCGGAACACGGACGGTCGCGGTCCAGCCCGGCGCCCGGGAGGCGAGGAGCACGGTCCTGAAACCCTGATGGCCGCAACGTGTGCGATGATCGCGGCCCAGCGGTCATCCTGGCCGTAACCATCGCCCCGCTCTTTCAGACCCAAGCGTCCACACGTACACGAGACGGCGGAGGGGAAGCCGCTGGCTCCGCCGGTGAAAGGCCCGCTCTGAGTCGCGAGGCCTGGGGCGGGCGGGCACGCCGCGCCCTGCAGAGCCCCTTCCGCCTCCTTCCGCAGCGTGGAGCCGCTCCCTCTGTGGGCTGCCCCGTGCACGCGGGGTGCAAACGGTGACAGCCAGCGCAGACCGAGCCGCCCAAGCCCAGGGGACATGTGTGCCTGGCCTACAGTGCTGTGGCTTCCACAAGCCTCCGTCCCATCCTGCTGCGGACCTCTACTTTTAAAAGGCGTGAAAAGCTGCCGGGCTGGTCGGTGAAGCACGTGTCCACACGTACATCTGCACAAGGAGCTGCGGACCCACCGGCCGGGGGGACACGGCGTCTGGCCTCGACGGTCGGCACTGCGGCCTCCGAGTTTCTGGATGCAGGAAATTCTCCCCGGCTCGTGGCAAAGGCGGCAGGGTTGGGAAGGCTCCAGGGTCTCTGTGTTCAACTTCGTTTTCTCTAAGGCACATGCTCTCACTCCCGAGGTCCGAGGGCTGCTCATGGGCCCCGCTGGGTCCAGGCTCCAGCAGAGGTGCAGCTCCAGGAGATAGTGCGGCGGAGCAGAGCGAGCAGAGCCTCTCAGGGGAGAAGCCGCACGGCGGCCACCGCGGGGAAGCACGCGCTCGCTGGCACTCGGTCTCGTGTTCTCGGGAAAGGTTCGTATTGATCCCGCTGGGCACCACCCCTGGGACTGGCCTGCCAGAACCACGGAGCCTCTGCCACGTCTGTGCGGAAGGCCACGCAGACGCCCCTCCTAGTCTGTCACGGGGTCACTCCCCCTACTTCAGCACCAGAAGGGCGGCTGTTAGGCCTTCTCTGTGCCCCAGGGAGTGTGGATCGTTAATGGAAGACCGTTTACAACAGGACGTTTACCAGACCCGAGAGAGGGGACTTCACACGCTTGCCTCCGCCTCTGCCCTGCCCTGGGGAGCACGGTTTTGCTGCACCCTGGCTTCGCTGCACCCCGCTGCGGGAAGCACAGGAGGTTGGGGTCGGGGTGGGGGGGCTACGGGCTGCGCCATAAACGTTCTGCTGCGACCGGCCCGTGCCTCTGCCGTCCCCGCTCCTGCCCGTCTGGCTTTGTCACTCCCGCCACCTTGCTGCACTCATGAGAGAAGAAAGCGCTGGCTGCTGCCAAAGGGTCGGTCAGGGAGCAGCGTCACGGAGGCCCGAGCCGACTCCAGGGACACAGCGCAGAACGCTGCTCTGCCGCCTGCACGGTGGCCGACGCCGCAGGCTGCACTTGGACTTCGTGCCCACTTCTCTTGACCCATTTTTTTGCTGAGATTCTGGCCCCACACGGTCCTTAGCCAGGTGAAACCTCCGCTGCAAGCGACCTTCTGAGCCCGTGTCCGGCTGACGGGGGCAGAGGGGACCCATGCCCGGACCGAGTGTGGGGGATGAAGGGAAGCTGTTCACCTAGTTTTCAAATGATCCTGGGAGGCAGAGCCACCCCGAGCGAGCACTGGGTCGAGCGAGGCCGGGGTGCTTCTGTCACAACGTGGTCAGCGGCCTGACGGAGAGAGTCTGAGCGCTTCTTGGAAGGAAGCGAGGCCATGTCCTTGGACAGGTGACCAGGAGACTCGAGCTCCTTCACGCAGCCAGCGACCCCAGCAGCCTCCGGGGCAGGCGATGATGCCAGCGGCAACTCTCGGAATCGAAGACCCCCAAGCCCAGGGCCGGGCACCCCCGTCCACTTTGTAACCGATGCTGATGGAGACACTTGCCCCGCTGCTGCTGGGGCCCCCACAGCTGTCACCGCTTCTCCCCAAGCTCAGCCGCCCTCCCTACCTGCAGAAAACCTTTTCCAGGGTCTAGAGTGAGTTGTCAAACCCTGGTGTCTCCACCGACCAGTGGTTTTAAAACCCATCTGATGCTGTCCCGGGGTTAATTAGCTTCCCCCGTGTCACGGCCCAGTGCACGCGCCTCTGCAGGGACACGTGCTAACTGGAAAAGAGGCTATGGGAGCCTTTCTACTCTTCCCAGCCCGCCCCCTGCCCCACCGTCATCATCCAGAGACGCTGCTGGGCGAGATGCCATCTGACCCCCAGCCCGCGAGTGGGCTGGCAGCAGTGTGGACGCTGACACAGGCCCCTGCACGACGGCCCGTGACTGCACGCCGGAGCGGGGACATGGGGACATGTCCAGGGGCAGCGGCGATGGCTCCTGGCCCGGTACCGTTTGCACAGGCCCCCTTCCCCTTCCTCCTGGGTGGTTTGCACCCCGTGTGCTTCTGACAGGGAAAGCCCACGCTGGGCTCGCGTCCCATCGGTTCCCCCGAAGTGTGAGGCAAACAGGCGGGGTGTCTGGCCCAACCCCAGTGAGGGCTCATGGGGGCGGGGGAGGGGCGCCAGCTGCACCTGGAAAGCCCTTCGGGAACCAGCGTGACTTCTGCCTCATTCCCCCAGGGCGCCTGGCCAGGCACAGCTGTGGTGGTGGAGAGGGCCGAGTCCCACGGCCGCACATGTGTCCTTGGATGAACCATCCTGGGAAGGGCAGGGTGCAGCTGGCCGGCGGGGCCAAGCTGGGGCTCACCTGCAGGACGATGGGCAGCTGCTCGGGGGGGCTCCTGTTCTCCACGCCCATTGTCAGCCACACCTGGAACGCCGTCAGCTGCTCGGCGAAGAACGGGCTGTGCTGTGGGGCGGGCAGAGGCGCACTGGTCAGGGCCGGCCTCCTGCATCCCACCGGCCTTCACAGGCCCACCCACCATTTCAGTCACCACTCTGCACGGCCACCACCGTCAGAAGAAGTGACGAGAGATGGTCACACCTGGGGATGCTAGACAGTGGAGTTGGCAAGACACGTGTGCGACCGGGTGTGGGGAGGGACGAGGCCCCAAGCCGAGGACACCTTGGGGCTCCCAACCGGAGCACCAGGAAGGGTATGGAGAAGCCTGTGCTGTGGGAGCGGGCAGGGAATCCCGGCCACGCTGACCTCCAGTTGCCTCCTGGGCGCCTGAGTGAGGACCTCGAGCGGGCAGTGGCCCCAGGGGGGCCATCGCTGAGGGGAGGGGTCTGGACGCAGACACTGCGGCCCGGGGCTGGGTCAGCCCAGACACGGGTCCAGAGCC
>NW_011889008.1:1610213-1612521 GCF_000151845.1 Pteropus vampyrus
GTGGCGGGGGGCCCGCCGTGGGGACTGAAGGGAATGCACGTGTGCTGTCACCAGCCTTCACTCCACGTGCCACACCACGTGATGGGGGGTGAGGCGTTTGCCTCAGTCACCAAAAGACTCAGGAGTCCAGATTAAAAAACGCTTCGGTGCAATATGGAAAAAAATGAAAAGGCAAAAATTCACGATGAACAAAATAGCAACATTTTAGACAAAGTGGGGCTCGGTAATCCTGAGCTCTCCTGCCTCGGCTCCAACGCCCTGCCTGGCGCGGCCAGCACGGCCTGTGAAGCTGCAGCCTGGAGACTCAAGACGCCCCTGGCCGTGCAACAAAGGACCTTAGGGTCCCCAGCTGTGACGAGGGGAGCGACAACCACCAGCACAGTCAGCATGTCCCAACGCACGGGACACGGCGCTGCGTCCAGCGTGTACGAACGGCAGGACGGGGCTGCCCCCGGGAAGGCGGTGGCCTGAGGGCAGCAGGGAGGGGGCTGCAGCCCCTCGCTGCCCACCCCGGGTGGGGGCCACTCGCGTCCCCTCCCTTGTAAAACTCACCAAGCTGCACGACTGTGACACGTGCAACTTTCCGCAACATACGCACGGAGGTTGAGTATGTCACGCTCCTAAAAACGCGGAGACGGGACTAAAAGCCGCTCCCTGCCACGATGCGCAGCGATCACTCGCAGACCCTAACCTTGGTGACAGGGACCCGGCATTGGAGCGGGCGGGCACTAACAGAGAGACCGGCCGACCTCCCATGACGGGTAGCTCAGAGCCCCGACGGGCATGCAAGAGCCGGGTCCCGTGGGTTCCCGCACCGTGTCCTCTGGGGGAGAGCTGCCTGGTCAGCGGGGCGCAGTGCCACCTCTTCCTGCCGGTCGCCTGGCCACCCTGCCCTGAGAGCCTCTGCCTGCTGCTAAGGGTGCCCTAGGTGTGCTTTCTCCTGTCACGGGGCTCGAGGACAGGACCGGGCATCAGACCTGGCATTCAGCACACAAAACACTCGGAAACGCATCCTGAGCCAAACAGCGGGGAGCTGCATGGGCAGCAGCAAGCAGGGCTCCGGGAAGTGCTGGGTCCGTCTCTCAGGTGACACGGGGAAAACGAGAGGGATCCACGACCCAGGCCCCACCAGCGAGCTGTGGCCGGGGCCAGACGTCCCCTGGGGTGAGCACGGCCCCTTGGTGTGCCCAGGCATGGCCACCAGCGTCCTGGGGCTCCCACGACCGCGCTCACCATCAAAGGCGGAGGCACAGGGGGGTGGGGGGTGGGGGGTACCAAGGAGAGCAGTCTGTGCAGCACGTGTTAACAGGAGGTACTTCCTAGGAGCGGACCTCTTCAAAGTCTCACTGTGACCCCGGCTGGCACACCTGTGGACATGTGCTACGTGCAGTGGGGGCGCCAGCCTCTGACACCCCAGAGCCCCGGGCCCCACACCCGGCTGGTGCTTTGCAGAGCACGCCGGACGGCGGACAGACTCACCCGGAACGCGGTGCCTTCCTCGATGATCGTGGGCAGCTGGGAGAGACAGATGTCCACAGCGAGGTCCCAGGCTTGCCTGGGGAGAGAACAGAGGACGCCCCTTGGGCATCACTGACCGGCCCCACTGCGGCGCCTCGGACCGCGCACAGCAGCGGCCATGCCCATGGCGGCTGCGTCTGGGCAAACGCCGAGGGCAGCGAGGGCAGGACCGCGTGGCTGGCAGCATGCCACAGCCTTTTGTGTGGGTTTTTTCTAATTAAACTGAGAGACAAGTTTGGGGACAGCAAAGGGCCTCGTCCCACCTTGTGACGCAGTTTCTGCCCCCGAGCACGTGCAGCACGCACCTGCCCACGCCGGTCCACACTGTGGCACAGCTGTGGCTGATGATGGCAGCGGCACGTGCTGACGTGGCACCCAACGCCAGGGTCAGGCAGGGGAGCTTCGTCAGAAACGGATCGGTGTGGGGCCAGGAGAAAGGGGTCTGCCCGTGGACCCCTGCCCGGAGAGCCCCTCGCTGTGCCCCGGAGCCCCCCGACTCCTCAGGCTGCAGCACTGCCGGCCCGGCGCCCCTCCCAGAGCGTCTGACCTGTGCCCAACATGAAGCCCTCAGGGACGAGGCAGGTGGTGCTCGTCTGGGTGACAGTCTCTGACTCGATGGCCTGGCTCTGGGGCCTGGCACTGCTGGCGCCATCCCCCGAGGGTCAGTTCCGCGAGTTCCCCTCACAGGGCCAACACGACGGGAGAGACTCGGCGGGGCCGATGGCAGGGTGAGGCCGCTCACAGGGAGCCGTCCCCGCCTGGCTCCCAGCGGGGTGCGGACGGCCGCCTC
>NW_011889008.1:1613526-1614490 GCF_000151845.1 Pteropus vampyrus
CTAACAGAGGAACAGAACGCGACGCAGCTGCAGCAGCCAGGGCTGGGGGGCATCCTGAGAGGCCTGACCCGCTGTCACCGTCTGGCTCGATGACCCCTAAGGGCTGGCCCCCGCCTGGGCCCAACCACTGGGGCGTCGCGTCCTCCACCAGCTGCCCATTTTCATGCAGAAAAGCAGCCCAGGACGGCTGTGTATTTGTGCAGAGGCGCAGGGGAGACGGCCCACGTGACGGGAAGCCATGGAACAGGGGAGCCAGGTCAGCAGTCCCCGACCTTTCTGGCACCAGGGACCGGTGCTCCTGAGAATCTAATGCCTGGTGGTCCGAGGCGGAGCTGAGGCGGTGAAGCCGGTGCTGGGGAGCGGCTGTGGACGAAGCTTCGCTCGCCCGCTGGTGCTCACCTCCCGCGGTGCGGCCCGGGTCCTCACAGGCCAGGTCCAGTACCAGTCCACGGCCTGGGGCCCCTGACTTAGGTCACTGAGAGCGATGCAGAGAAGCTGCTCGGGGCCAGCGGCGAGAGGGCACAGCCGTCTGAGTGACAGAGAAAAGCACTGAGTCCAGGGTTCGCAGGAGGCAGGAGGGGCAGGAGGTGTGAGGACATCCACGACCTGCCGAAAGCCGCAGGGTCAGACGTGGCGCCGGCACGCACGGAGGTGCCGCGAGCCCAGGCAGAGGCGAGGGGAGAGCGCGGGCTGGCGCTGGGTGCGCCGGACACCCTCTGCGGCTCGTGTTTACATCAGAAAAGGGGAGACGAGGGGACCTCTGAGCCTCATTAAGCTCTAGACCACACGGTACAGCAACAGTGCTGCCTGCTGAGCTTTGTCGGTGACTCAAACAGGCTGCGTTTTCCAGGACGGAATCAAAAGGAACTCAGGTCTTAATTTGGGATTCTCACTAGGAAACGTGGAAAGTGAGCCCTGCAAAACCCCGAGGCTGTGGGGTGGGCTGCTGGAGCCCAGGCCTGCG
>NW_011889008.1:1615346-1619172 GCF_000151845.1 Pteropus vampyrus
TGTGCAAAGCCATGACCTCGGGTCACAAGGAGCCTGCATGTCCGCCACCACCACGGGCCAGCCCCGAGAGGAGGGAGTCACTTGGCGATCCTGCCCAGCACCTGTGCCAACTGGGGCAGCATTTCACGAAGAAACACAGGTCACTTCCAACTCCGAGTGGCTTTTTCCTCTCTGGATCCGCAGGCTGGTGGCCCCTTGTGACATTTCAGATCGAGCACCGTGACGCTCTGGGAAGTGCATCTGCCCCTCTGGCGGAAGGCACTGGCTAGCAGAGCCTTAGACGCCAGCCTCCCAGGGCCAGGGCCCCAGGATCTCGGCTCGCTCGCGCCCCTCTACCGTGCCCAGCCCAGCAGGATGCTCGGTGGCCGCCCACGCTCGAGGAGGGCCCTGGGCTCCAGTCTTCTAGAACAACCCGTGCCCAACTCCCTCCTGTTAGGACCGCAGTGAGGCCGCTGGAAGTTGGGGTCAGACTTGCACGTGACTGTCCCTGGGCAGCATGAGATAAATCCCAGGCTCACGCCCCCCACAGGGAGCAAGCGCCTCCTGAGTGAGTGGCTGCTTGGAAAGCAGCCTGCAGGCAGGGGAGGAGGGCGGCCTCGGGAATGCTCGCTACAGTCTTCTCTGGGCCGAGAGATGGTGGCCGTGCGCCTGGGTCTCCGGCCCGCCTCGTACCGGTCATGACCAGCACCTTCTTCTGTGGGTGGAAAGCGTGTACGGGACCAAGACCCTGTCACTGTGGGTGCACCCCTGGGAAGCGCAGACTCCTTCAGATGATGCTTGCTGGGATGGGCCCGTCTACAACCTACGACCTCGCGGAGAGGGTCGGACCTGCCACGTTCCAGACGGTTTGGGGCGTGGACAAAGGGAAGGCCTGTCCGAGTGGCCTGGCGGGCACGCAGCAGCTGGACGTGGAAGCCACTCAATGTGAGGAGCCCAGGTTTATGTCACTTTTGATAGTGTGGGGACAGCATTTGAAAAGCTGTAATCCCTTGTGATTTCAGGGGGGTCTACATACCACTAAACTGCCCCCTTGGATCTCCTGTACGTGTAGGAGCTCACACTGGCCGGGGCGGCTGAGGGCACGGCTGCCAGATACGGGGCCGGGACCCACCAGGCTTCCCACCCGGCGGCAAGTCAGTCTCTCCTCCCTTTACTCCTGACGTCCCGTCAGCAGGTTCCTTCCCGAAATCCAGAGCTTGACACCGTGTCCAATTCCAGCCAGATCGGCCGACGGCTTGACTCTTGGTACCTGCAGGACTGACCGGCACCCGCTCTGCAGCTGCAGACACACGTGGCACGGCTGGCAGCAGAGCCCCGGCCAGAGGGCATGTGCGGCTTTCCCCAGGGCCAGGCAGGTTGCCACTCCCCTCGCATGCTCAGCCACAGGCCTGGAGAGGGCCAGGAAGTGGACAGACTCGGCCAGGACCCAGGAAACCGCAGAGACACGTCGCCATGCGCCCCTCCCCCCGGCGCCCGCGGTTCCCATGCGTGTCAGGGGCCGGTGTCGCCGTGCATGCCTGTTCCCAAAAGCCAGTTTGTCTGAAGGGAGCAGGGGACACATGAGGCCACAGGACAGGGGCTACGCAGGCCGAGCGACCGGACCATCTCCAGGTCCTCAGGCGGCACCGGAGTCTCAGGGGCCCTGCACGGAGGGAGGGTGGCACCAGAAGGACGGAGCCCCCGCACAGGCCATGTGCCTGGGCCATGTGCCAGCCTGTCGTTGCATGTTTCCCCGTGCAGCACACAGACACGGACGCAGGTGGTTTATGAGACACCCCAGGAGCCGCGTCCCCTGGCAGAGGCTGAGTCCCCAGGCCCCGAGGCTGGCACAGAGCCGGTGGGGTCACGGGCCGCAGCCACCGTGCCTAGAATTTGACTTGATACCCCATGGAACATGCCCAAGTTGCAGCTCAGAAACGTTTTGGGGGTCAATGCCAGGGACAGCCATCCAGGGCGACCAAGAGGCCACCTCCTTGTGCTCCTCCCTGGCTCCCGTCCTGCTGCCCCTGTCCCGCCATCTGTCCTTGCTCTGCAGCCGAGCACACCCCTCAGGGGACGCACACTGACAGGAAGCCTTCTGCGGACGCGGCACCGGGTGAAGGGGCCAAAGACACGGGTAGCCGCGTGTCTGCCCTGTGGCCGGCCCTGCGGGCTGCATAGCCCATTCCCCGCAGCTCAGAGGCCCCTGTCCAGGGCGCGGGCAGCACCGAACCCGCTCAGCCCTCTGCCCTCTGCCTCCCTGTGTCTGACAGATGCTGTGTGACAGCCCGGCTCCTGAGGAGCAGGACGTGAGGCAGCGCATCCCGAAGGCGGGTCTCCGTCCTCGTTACCCGCTGAGTCTCAGGAAGGCTTTTCGAGCAGCTCTCCCTCCCACGCCATCTTCACGGAGCGGTGGGGACGAGTCTGCGGTGGCTCCGCTTGGCTCACACGGGGCTTCTGCTGCCGCGGGGCCGGTCCCTCCAAGGGGCCCAGCTCCCGTCCCTGTGCCACTCCGCGTCGTGCTCCGGCGGACGCTGGAAACCCTTAGAGTGGACTCGGCGGTGCGTGCCTCAGCCCCTCCCGCTGGCCGGAGGAGCCGCGGCCCACACGGCGCGCCCTGGGCGATCTCGCGGTGAGACCAGTTCTCGTTTTCCCTGAGTGAATGAGGGACAGGAGCTTGCAAACCCCACGTGGTTCTCTGGGTTTGCAGGGTCGGGGAGAGTATAGTAAGTAAATCACGAATATAGTAAGAAAATCACTGGCCGAAATAAGCTTGACCACGACCAGACGCTGTGAGACGGGTGCGGAGGCTGGCTGACCGTGAGCGAGTCGCTCTTCTTGGACGTTTATGTTGGGTTTCGCCCACCGACAGGCTCACTTCCCAGCACTGCCTCCAACTACCGGACAGAAGCGCGGGACAGGAAGGAGCCGACAGCTGCGCACACGACGGGGAGAAGGAGGCAACGTACGCCGTGACCACCGCTCCTGCTGTCCCCAGCGGTGTTAAGCAGCAGCAACCGGGTCACGGGAAAAGCCGCCAGCGACGGCCACTCCTGACCACAGCCGCGTGCGTGTGGGACCGACGTGCAGGGCGATGGCTCGCCAACCCACAGCGGTCCTTCTCTGCACCGTCCTGGGGGCACTTTGTGAATTCAGCTGGAGGTTTCTGTCCTCAGCACTGGTGTCCTCCGACCCCCCGCCCAGGTCACAGGATTGTGGGGGCCTGGGGCACGGGCCCGCCCAGCCCCAGAAGGCCCCCGGCTTCCTGCTGGCAGAGGGCGGCAGGAGTGATTTGTCCCCCTGCTGCCGCCTCCCGCGTCTCCGCGTTTGGTGACGAGCCTTCCTCTCCCGCTTCACGGGATGCCATCGGCCTTGTGCTTACGCAGGAATGAGGAAACCCGCACCGTTTAGAGAGCCGGGCTGTGCGTCCGCCAGGCCGGCATGAGACACTTACCACATGGCGTGCATATAGGTGGGGGGCAGGCGTGGGCTGCTGACCGGGGTGCAGTTACACGACCTCATGACCCTCTCTGCCAACAGAAAATTTCGAAACAGACTAGCCACCAACAGGTCCTGTCTGAAGAGCTTTTGGAAGAGATCTGAGGGCAGAGACGAGAAAAAAAGGTGTTGTCAGTGACTCGTGCCCAGCATTACAGCCCGACATACAAATTCCGCCAGAATTTCTACCACCAAGCGGGGACTAACACGCACGTGTCCCGCGGGCAGCACTCACACAGGCGCGGACACACGCCCAGGCCCACCGTCAACGGCAGAGTCAGGGCAGCAGCCCTGGTCTGAGAAGTGGGGAGGCGCCAGTGACCCCAACACAGATGAGCCCGGGAGCTGC
>NW_011889008.1:1620382-1621831 GCF_000151845.1 Pteropus vampyrus
CTGACGGCACTGTGTCCGCAGGAGCGACGAGCCTCGGCAGCAGGCGGGCTCAGCCCACTCCCCCTTGCGCCTCCACGGGGAGGCTCCCGTCCACCTAACGCCTGTCTCTCCAGGAACGAAACATTTTACTTCCTCACGCAGGCTTCGCGAGAGGACAGGAATAACCGGAGGTGAGTCGGTAAAACGCTTGGGAAAAAGGCGCTACTGCTCAAAGAGTGTCAGGAATCGCGCGCGGATTTCCAAAGCCAGAAAGGCCGGCGGGCACAGGGGGCACGGTGGGCTCGGGTCGCCAAGTCGAAAGGCTCACGCGGCCGTCAGCGCTGGCAGGTCACGCACGGGACTCGCCCTAAGGTTCCGGCATTTACACGAGGTCTCCACGGAAACACCCCGCCCAAGGACAACGGAAGGTCACTTCCTCATCCCGCAGGGGCGGCCTTTTCTCCACCCCGTGGACGGGTCGTTGACTGAGATCGGGGCTTGGACGCCCAGGTTCTGCAGCTCCAGCTAACGCGGCGCCAGAGGCAGGAGCCAGCGCAGCGAAGCGAGGAAAAGGGATTAAGCCGCAGAGGTCGGAAAGGGGGAGGCGACGCTGTGTGTATCCGCAGACGATGTAATTATGTACACAGAAGATCCTGACGAAATCTATGAAACAGCTACGAGAACTAATAAGGGAGTTTAGCAAGGTTATAGGAAATGAGGTTTTTACAATAAAAAGCAATTACACTGCTACATGCTATTGCTAAACAATTTAAAGAACTGAAATTAACAAAACATTTGCAGGGTATGAGCAGGTGAAACCACGAACATCAAGACGACGGAATCGTCACGAGGTCGGGTGAGGATACGTGAGCCCGCCAGGCACTACAGAAGCACATCAGAGCGTGTGACTTCGTCCGGGGCCTAGAACCGGGAAGGGGAGGGGAAAACGTGCCGCAGCTGCACGCGCGAGCTGCGGCCCTGCACACCTGGCCTCGCTCTGGGCCTTCGTTCGCTGCTGTGTGGCTCGGCCTCCTTCGCGCTCAGTCCCCTCGTTCGTAGAATGTCCATGAGGCTCCTTCATGGGGCGAGCTCAGCGAGGTGATGCACACGAAACACAGTGCCGATCCACGCAGGCACGTGTGCGGGCGCTCGTGCAGCTGTGACAGCAGATGGGCTCAACACAGGAGCCTAGCGGCACTCAGTGGACCGCAAGGGCCACACCCCCCCTGTCCAGCCCCTGTCCCTTCCCAGAGCACTGAAACACCCGGAACCGACTCGCGACCACCGGCAGTGCGAGAGGACAGCCTGGCTCAGCAGGGCCCCCGGTGTGGGCCCATGTCCCAGCACGATGACCGTGAGCCCCTCGCTGGAAACCCGACCCCATCCCACTGACCGGCCGACCTCCCGGCCCAAACACCTGCCTCTGACTTCCTGGCTGGCAGATGCACCGGCCTGTGGCGCCCGTCCCCA
>NW_011889008.1:1622836-1624904 GCF_000151845.1 Pteropus vampyrus
CCGGTGGGGGCGTCAGGGTGGCAGGCCGCCCTGGAACAGCTGGCAAGGTTCTGACGAGTCACACGCACGCCTGCCGTGTGACCACCACTCTGCTCTACGCTCTCATCCAGGAGATGGACATGCTTTCCACACAAGGCCCGGAGTCTGAACATCTGCAGAAGCTCTTCCATAACGACCGAACGGAAACCACCCGTGTTTCCCGACAGGTGAATGGACACGCGAGCTGTGACATGTGCAGTGGAGCACGGCCAGCAAAAAGCATCCGCCGCTCACACACCCAGCGTGGACGAGTCTCTGAGGCCTTGTGCCGGGCATAGAGAGCCAGACACGAAAGAGTACCTCAGCATTTTGATGAGTCTTTCTTAGGATGAGAAAAGCACGTTGTGGATGCTGGGCCCCGAGGCTGGGCCCCGAGGCTGGGCCCCGGGGATGGGCGGGACAGTAGAAGGGCACTTTTGGGATAGACCTTGACTGTGAAGGTGGTTCCAGGGGAGTACAGATGGGTCAAAACTCCCCGAACTGCACAAAGTGAGTTCATTTTACTGAATGAAAGTTGTATTTCAACAATGTTGATTTAAAAATGTAAAAACAAATGAAGAGGAACTTATGGCATTTTCAAACAATAAAAACAGAATTTTTTACTGGCGAACATGCACTAAAGGGAGTTCCTTAGGTGAAGACACACGACCTTAGCCAGGAGCTCTGAGATGCAGGAGGGGATGAAAGACGCTGGCAGCTGTAAACGTGAGGGTGGACTCGAGCGAACGTCCACTCCAGAGGGCACTGACACTGATGGAGATGACAACATACGGAGAGCCAGAACGTGGCCACGATCGTACCCACGTCAGTGGGGAGGACTTGGCGTGTTCGAAGGCCCTCGCGGGGCCTGGAGGTGGCCAAAGCACTAATGTGCACTGGACTTGAGCAAGCCAAGGCACAAAAATATTGCTCAAGGGCCAAATCCAGCCAGTAGCCTGTTTTTGGTATGGCTTGAGGATAACGATGGATGGTCTTTATAATTTTTAAGGGTTGCAACAAAGAATAAAGAATACACCACAGACACTTAATGTGGCTGGCAGAGCCTAAAGCGTGTGCTCTCTGGCCCTTAACGGAAAACACCAGTGAACCGCCGGGGCCCACTCCACTGCAGGGGAGAATAAGCCAGGAGAAGGGAGGGAGGAGCACAGCTGCTAAGTCAATCGAAAAGGTGGAGACGGAGGAGAAATCGAGGAAAGTAGAAAACAATGGGGGGGGATGAGAAAGCAAAAAGACAGATTTAAACCCAAATATCTCGATTATTCCACTAAATGTAAAAAACTATATATTCTAATTAAAGACAAAAATTTTCAGTCTGGATTTAAAAACAAAAGTCATTGGTATACTGCTAAAAAGAGACGCACCTTTGATATACACAAAGATACAGAAATACGTATAAAGGTATCTGCTTAAATACATGGAAAGATGAAGACACGGACCAAAAGACAGGTGGACAGCTGTGCTGCCATCCCACGGAGCGGGCCTTGTGGCGAGGGCATTATCAGAGATGGGGGTGACACGAGGCTCGACCCACTCCACGAGGGGTGGGGGGACAGTCATGGCTGAGCTGTCCTTCTGAAGGGCGGAGCACGGGGTCAAAGGGGAAGGGGCTCCCATGGAAACGAACTATTTCTTGAACGAGAGGGGAGGGAGCTGAGATCACGTGTCAGCAACGTCTCTAGAAACGGGGGCAGGTGACAGGGAAGCATGACACGGCATCAGGCGGGTGGCAGGACGGGCGTCCGGGCCTGCGCACAGGAAAGAGGTGCTGTGTCGGCCGCACTGAGGACGACTAACGGATGGACATCTAGGGTCAGTGCGCCACGTCCCCAGTGGACACGAGAGGCTTCCCGACGTTTCTGACCACACCTCCTCGTGAGAAATGCATTTTGCACGGCGACCTGACATGTACACACGTGAGGCCGTGTGTAAATACACATATTTAAACAAGAAAAGCAAGAGCATTTGTGTGACTAGGAAGACAAATGATTTTCTATCCCCTTTTTTTTGAAATGCGGACTGTGACTCACTA
>NW_011889008.1:1625866-1630702 GCF_000151845.1 Pteropus vampyrus
GAAGACACGGGATGGGAGCACCGCCCTCGGACGCAGACGCACCTGGGGAGCAGCACCCAGACCCGGAGTTGTCCTGGGGAGCAGCGCCCGGACCCACACTTATCCTGGAAAGCACCCCTCAAGCCTGGACTTGTCCTGGGAGCACCTCTCACAGACCATCCTGGGAGCACTTCTGTGCAGAGGTGCTGGGGACCTCGGGTGCATCTTTGAGGTGTCCTCCAGAGCTGAGGTGCCCCTGCCCTGGGTGGTGGGGAGCGGAACCCCACGGGTTGAGGAGCTCGCTGCGCCGTCCCCACGGGCCCCCGTTCTGGCCCACGGAGACAGAGCGGGCTCGGGGCCCGCTGCCTGTGCCCACCCCGCCCCATTGCGTGGTCGCCTCCGCCCGTGGGTTTGCCGAAGCAGCACAGGGGCGAGTCTCCCAGCACAAGCGGCTGTTTGTCCCCGCTCTGGGGGGGTATCCCGGGCCCCCCTGGCATTTAAAAGACCCCAGCGGCTCCGCTCCCCAGTACTGCTGCCAGGCCAACCTGACCAGCCCCTCCCACGCCAGAGACATCCCCTGGGGTCCTCACCTCACCTGCCCTGGAGACCAGACGCCTGACGCATACAGCTCACACCACCTCCCTCGCGAGCCCCTTCCCGCGCGTCCCCAACCACAACGAGCCCGTCCTCCCTCGGAACATCCAGCTGCAGGTGGATGAGGGGATGGGAGGGGGTAGCAGCCCCGCGGGAACCCTCCTCGCCATGTGACTTCGGGCCGATTACCTCCCACCCTGAGGCCTGGTCCCCTCATCTGTGCCACGTGGCCCCACAGGAGACAGAGACAGACAAGTAAGGGCGCATCAGTGACTGTCCGGCGTTAACGAGTCACTGCTGACGTCCCACCCTCAAGCAGCGACGTGCTACACGTGCTACACTCGTGCTGGGAGCATCCCCTGGTCGCTTTCCTTCCAAACGTGACGCAGAGGACGATCCCGACCTGACGTGGAGAAACTTCTCATCCCGGCATGGAGCCCCCAGAGGCCGTGGGACAGGCCCCTGGGGAAGGTCCCCGACCGCCTCGCCATGGAGCAGGGCCCGCTGCAGCCGCCCTGCAGTGAGACACTGGCAGCCTGCTTGCCCGCCCGTACCTCAGCTTCCCCATCTCGGACTGTGGCTGATAACGGCCTTCAGCGGGACTAGAAGAGCTCAGAGGTTGAAGCCTGGACACAGTGCCTGGCACCCAGCAGGTGCTCAGCGAACGTCACCTGTCACTCTGCTTCCCAGGTCCCGAGCAGAAGAGCATAAGGGTCACCTGTGCCCTCCAGTGGCAGCTGGGGAACCTTCTCCCACTGTCTCCACTGCGCCCCAGGGCCCTGAAGGGACCAGGATTCTCACAGGTGGAGACCTCTGCTGAGCGAACAGGACGCTCAAGGCTTCAACGTCAGCGTGACCCACACCCAGGCTCGGCTGTGCCGCCTCCCTGACGGGGCTCCGCCACCCGAATGGGGGCTCCACCGTGGCCTGGGCTCGGTGGGGTACGGATGCCGCGTTTCGTTGTGTTCAAGACTCTGGATTGTCAGCCGTTTAAAATAGCCATCCACGCACGAGGCATTAATCGGGAATAGTCTTTGGTGTGCCCTGCGCTTCCGGTGACTGGAACGCTGACCAGCGGCCTCATGGAACCTCGGTGGGAAGTGGACGCATCCGCCAGTTCCCAGCGTTTCCGAGCGCCCCGGCGTTTCCAGCCCCGCTTAAGTGCTTTATGACTTTGTCTCAGGGCTAAAAAAGGTTCCTTAATTTCCAAACATGGATCCTCCTGCCACTCTGTGCAGTGGCGACACGCTTATCCATCAGGCTGCTGGTTTCACGCAGATAATGAGAAATCGGGGTGCTCAAGGACGGTGCAGTATAATCACTTCCAGGCACGCAGCTTAATTAGAAAACAATTCGTTCGCTAGCTTCAAAGACTGTGGAATAATCATCGCACGCACACACCGCCCACAGCTCCTCTGCGGAACGAGCTGAGACGCCACACGACTGCGCTTAGCTCAGGGGACAGAGTGGCAGAGGCGGAAAGGGGTTAACGCCTGACACGCTGCATCTGTCTGAAACCAACCACACTTACTATGAAATTACCCTGCAGCGATTCTCAGGGACGACACTCTTCAACGTCTCCACTGGTGGCAAAGAGGACGACACGGCTCAGGCTGGACTTCTGACCGTGTGGTGGCAGCGAGAGGGGGCGCTGGCCCAGGGGAGGCAGCGTGGGCATGTGGGCTGGCACCACCCTCCAGCCCCCATGGCCAACGGCTCTGGGTCCTGGACACGAAGGTGCCTGCCGTGCTGCCTGCAGGTGGCGGCCCCAGTAGCTAACGCCCACGGCGACGGCCATGCTGTCAGTGTGTGTGCGTGTGACTGTATGTCAGTGTCTGTACGCGCATGTGACTGTCAGTGTGAGTGCGCGCGTGTGACTGTGTGTGCGTCATGTCTGTCAACGTGTGCACATGCATGA
Organism: Pteropus vampyrus; assembly: GCF_000151845.1. Taxonomy (NCBI): domain Eukaryota; kingdom Metazoa; phylum Chordata; class Mammalia; order Chiroptera; family Pteropodidae; genus Pteropus; species Pteropus vampyrus. Next base: position 1,628,358 of record NW_011889008.1, read on the forward strand.
CTCAGTGTGTGTGCACATGCAAGTGACTGTATGTGCACGTGTGTGACTGTCAGTGTGTGCACGCGTGTGCATGACTGTCAGTGTGTGCATGTGTGAGCGTGACTGTCAGTGTGTACACGCGTGTGCATGACTGTCAGTGTGTGCACGTGTGAGCGTGACTGTCAGTGTGTACACGCGTGTGCGTGCGTGGCTGTCACTGTGCGCACACATGTGCATGCGTGTCAGAGTGTGTGAGCGCATGTGCGTGACTGTCTGGAGTGGCAGGATATTGAGGGAAGGCTGAGGGGGCCAGGTGGTGCTGAGCCGGGCCCGGCCGTGCGTCGCGTCTCCGCTTTGCTCCATGTTGGGGTATTTCCAACTGTAAAAGGAGTCGGCTTTTTTCTCTCCTTCTAATGTGGCCCGCAGTGAGCTGAGCCCTACGCTAAGCGCCAAGGCGACCACCCAAACGTGGCCTAAACCAGGGGCCAGAACACGCCCAGGTGAAAGGGAGCGTCCCCCAGCGGAGGTGCTTCTGAGAGCCCAGGGGAAACGGGACGAGGCCCGCAGATGCAGACAGCCACCCGCGCAAACCTCACTTACTTTTCAATCAAATCCAGGGTGACTCCAGGCACCAGGCTAACGCACTTCTGCATGCAAAACCTGCAGGGACAGAAAGAGAGAGTGAACTGCGCGAGCGGGAAGTTAACAGGACAACGCGACCGTCCCGCAGAGACAGCGAGGAGAGCTGGGGGTGGGAGAGTGGGGGCTGTCGGGGGGCCGGCAGCTCCCGCATGAACGAGGAGCTCTCGGGCCAGCCTGGGGTGCTGCCTAACTGGGGGGCACCGATGGGGTGCAGGGGCCACCCTCCTCTTCTCCTGTCAGGGTGCCTGGCACCCAGCAGGACGGAACCAAGAGAGGTGTAAGGTGTTTAAGCCATCCGTTTAAGGATTAGGAGCAAATGCCGTCCTGTGAAAAATGGCAGTGGCACGCACCGCCCTGACGTCCGATGTACACTCAAGACTCACTTCAGTAACGAAGGGGCAAGTTTTCTTTTACAAAGATACACACGTATTTTAAATTTTCACGGCTGTTCTCAAACACTCATTCTTCCAGTTGACCTTCAGAAGCACGCTGTCAATATTGTGTTAAAGGCGTGGTTTAATTTAGGGAGAATTTATCTCTTTACTTTACTGGCTCTCATCACCTAGTAACACGGACGGCCTGTCCATGATTTCAAACTCCTCTTCCCATCAATCAGTGAAGTTTAATGGGCTCTTCCCTATGTACGTCCAGCTCATTCTCAGCTGATTTACACTGTCGTTATTTATTACTGCTGCTTTCGTGAATCAGATTTATGTTCCATCCCAATATTTCCAGGCTGGCTGTTTTTAATATGTGAAAAGGGTAATAGTTTTTAAAAAATATTGTTAAGCATAACTATCACTGGATTAAGGAACCCATGCCCTGCAGAGGGGGCCATGCCGACCTCCAGGCCCCGACCTGCACGCGTGTGTGCACGCGTGTGTGCACGCGTGTGTTCACTCCTTCACCGTCACTTTGCTGAGTGCTTACGTCACTGCCAACGATTTTCCAATGGATTTTTTTGTAAAGTTGAATTCAGATCATATCTAAATAATGCACATTTGCCTTCTCTGCAGAATATGTACATCTTCATCTTCTCGCCCATTACAGTGACTACATTTCCAGACAGTTTATCAGATGAACGGAAGTTGGTAGGCACCCTCTCTCCGCCCTAATTACAGCAGGGAAATGCCACGCTGACTGGCATGACGGCTGCTAGTTTCGAAGAAAATGTCTCTTGTGCAAAGGAAGCACTCTTCTACTTTTATTGAGTTTCGATTAAAATTCATTTTTAATTTTATCAAATACTTTTCTTCCTTTCACCTACCAAGATGATGAACTATATCACTAGGCGGCTTATCAAAGCATCCAGAATGCATCTCACTGTTTGTTTGTGATACTGCGAGATTCTAGCGGCTCTTTCATTCTGACTCTCTCTGTGCTGTGTGTGTGTGTATGGGTGTGAATGTACGTGTGTGTGTGTGTGTGTGCGCGCTACAGCCGTCAGGCTGGGTGCCCCAGTCACAGATAACTTTACGAAAAGAGGAAACAAGTTCACACTTGTCGAAATATGGCAGATACTCATACTGTTCTGTTACTGTTTACTCTATTCTGTGTTTCAGGAATAATTATCCGTGTGCTGTCTTCACTTTGTTGCTCATGCTTCTCGTTATTTTGTATGGATTTCTGTTTCCTGTAATACTTCCTCTACTTCTGACTGATTTTAAGGTCACTTAACTTTGGGAACTAAATTTGATTTCTTAAACCTTTTCTCTCTGCTACTA
>NW_011889008.1:1630752-1631084 GCF_000151845.1 Pteropus vampyrus
TTTCCTGTAATACTTCCTCTACTTCTGACTGATTTTAAGGTCACTTAACTTTGGGAACTAAATTTGATTTCTTAAACCTTTTCTCTCTGCTACTACTCCATTCATCTAAACGTATTCTTTTGTCATCTCAATTTATCCTCCCAGAGACCGTTTTTCCGTGACTTCCTTGCGAATACAAAGGTCTCTGCCTTCTGGAGTGATCGGATCACCCGCTGCTGCTCGTCAAGTGCCTCTCCGCCCACACCTGGGTCCGGGCTGAGGCGGTGACGCAGGGTGGCACCCCGGGATGCCGAGCCCCGGGTGGGGGTGGGAACTGCAGTCTAGGCTCCAGA
>NW_011889008.1:1636444-1639140 GCF_000151845.1 Pteropus vampyrus
ACTCGGCGGCAGGGAGCCCGCTGTGAGCTCGACTGCACACATCCTCGTTCTCTTCCGAACACCTGTTCCGTTACAATGTTCTGTTCACGCCTGCTGCCCTTGAGTCTTCCAGCACGTTCCACACTGATGCGCTAGGCTCTGAGAGGAGACCCTAGACTGCCTGCAGACCCCGTCTGAGATAATGCACCCCACAGTTCTCCCACCGAGAACCACCGGGGGAGACCGAACGTGGGCCCACACACACACCGCTGGAAGATAAACGACTCCCAGCACCAACCAGAAGTAAACAGGCGACCCGCCTTCAAAAACAAGTCACTTAGGAAAAGACTTTTGCTTAGGGGAAATAAGCTGATTTTCAAAAGACCCTCGGTGCCTAAAATTTGGTCTTGGTCAGTTTTAGGCAGCACCTCTGTAAACGTCACTTCTCAGCTTTCGCCTCTGCTGATTACACTGAGCCTTGGGACAACACTTGAACAGGGTCCGCTGACATTTAGAATAAATTTAAGGAGGCCCGGCTTCACAGCACAGGCATTTTACAACGGGCTGCCTGTCGACCTGCGTGAGGTTTCGAGATCGGACATGGCAAATGGCGCTGCACGAACGTCCACGCACACACGGGGACGTGATTCTGTCGCTCGGGCAAATAGCAGGTCGGAGCTGGTGGCCGCGTGCCGTGCGCCGTCGACGTTAGAGAGCACTGAGCGTCTTCCACGGGGGCTGTGCCATTCTGCGTCCCTGCCGGCAGTGGGTGACGGTTCCAGCGACCACGTTCTGGCCAGCACGCCGAGCGCCTCTCGTGTCCGCCAGCTACTCATGCTCTTCACAAAGAGTAGATTCCGCTCATTTGGCCAATCAGGTAAAGTTTGGGCTGTCTTCTTATGGTTGCGTTCTTAAAGTTCTTGACACGTTCTGGACACAGGTCTTTCTCAGACACACGTAGCGTAAGCCTTTTCAACTAGTTGTGGCTTGTTTATTTCAACAGTGTCCATCAAACAGCAGAAGTTTTCAATTTTGATGAACCTCAATATGATAATTTTAATGGTTTGTGCTGTTATGTCTAAGAAACATTATGTTTTCGTGTGTAACTTTTACAGCTTTATTTTTATACGTAGAAAATCAGAAATTAATTTTTCTGTTTAGTATAAAATAAGGGCTGGGGTTTCATTTTTCTGTTTTTCCTGAGTGGACATAGCCGGTTGTTCCAACGCCATTTGATGAAGAGACAATCCTTTCTCTACCGAGTCATCTGGTGCCTTTGTCCAAAATCAGTGACCGTACGTGAGAGTCGATTTCTCCGCTGTACCTTCTACCCTACTGACCTCTCGGCCATCCTTGTGCGAACACCAGCGTCCTGGGACTGTAGTTTGTGCTGGATCTTGACCCGTGCGCCTCTTTCCAAAGCCATCCTGGCCCTCGGCCTTTGGCTGGACTCTGCATGCTCTTCCACGAAGACGACTCGCCGCCTGTGACGGCCGGACTCCTGCGCCAGCTGCCACCACCTGTTACGTCTCCCCAGCCACGCTGCGCTGACTGTGTCTCCAGCACACACGGAGCAGGAGCGGTGTGAGGGGACGCCCGCCCTGTCCCCTCCTGGACCGTCCAGCCGCCACCATGTACGGACAGCGTCAGCTACAGGCTCTCCTCAGGCGCCTCTGTGAGCTTGAGAACGTTCTCGTCCATTCCGAGTTTGTGGTGAATGGGTGTTGAATTTCGTCACAGGCTTTTTATGCATCTGTTGAGATGATCGTGGTTTTTCTCCCTTGATTCTGCTAATACAATGAATTTATTTACAGATTTTCACACGGCAAAGACACTGCATCTGCGATAAACCTTACCCGATCGTAATGTTAGCCTCTCTCTACGATGTTTGGCTTCGAGGGAGAATATTGTCTAGAATTTTGTTCGTGTTCATGAGGGATTTTGATCTATATGTTGCTTTCTTCCTTTTCTTGTGGAATCTCTTTTGATTCTCATTTTCAGTCTGCCTCTTACAAAGGGACAGGAAATGTTCCCCCAACTCTGTTTTCTGAAAGTTTGTGTGACGATTCGTGTCAGTTCTTTCTCAAATGGTAGAGAGAATCCTGGCCTGGACTTTTCTTTGTGAGGCTTTAAACCAGGGGGTTCAGTTTCTCGATGAGATACAAACGATCCAGATTTTCCTGTTCTTCTTGTGCCAGGCCGGTAATCTGCGCCCTTCACAGGATTCGTCCCTTTCACCTAAGATGTAGAACTGGTCAGCATGAAGTCTTTCGTACTTAAAAAAAAACCTCCCTTCTTATCCTTGTAACACCTGTGGGGTCTGTAGCCATGCTCCCTCTTTCATTTCTGACACCATCTGTGTCTTCTTTCTGTTTTCCTTGACCATTCTAGCTAGAGTTTAAACAATTTCACTGGATTTTTCAAAACCTATTATCTAGTTTCATGAACTTTCTAGATTATTTTGTTTTGTTTATTTTGGCTCTTCTCGATTATTTCCTTTGCTCTAGTCAGAGTTTCACGTGCTTCTCTTTTTCTGGTCTTATAGAGAAAATCCCTAAGCTTTAGACTTTTCTAATTAAAATCTATAATAACCATTATGATTTTGAGGCCAAGTGTTGTTGGCATACGTAAAGCTGGTGCAGGAACTACCTGTTGCCTTTGTGACACGTCACCCATGATTCGTGATAAAAAGTGACCTCACAAACAGTGCAGGAGAG
>NW_011889008.1:1641030-1643061 GCF_000151845.1 Pteropus vampyrus
CGTCAGTGCGTTTGAAAGGAGCTCTGTTATAATACATTATGGTGTTCATCTTAATCGAGCTCACGTCAAGAGGCTGGAACAGTGGGGAGAAAAAGTACCTTCCTCAAGGTGGCACATGACAAATTACATAACCTGACCGATTTCGGAAATTACCGCGAAGCCACTTGGGGTTTACGCAGGACCAGACCATGGCTGGAGCCACACTGTGAAGGCCGCCGGAGGAGAAAGCCGTTTAACAAATTCCAATTTAAATCACCCACGCCTGCGGCCGAGGACACAAGTGTGACATTGGTGTGGAAGAGGCTGGTGAGACCATTTTACTCTCGAACGTGCCAGGATGGCCTCGTGCTCTGAGAGGCCCCCAACCGACTCTGCCTGCAGATGTAAGAAGGCAGCCACCTTCCTCACCTTGTTAAAAGCAGAAAAAGTTCACAACATCCGGAGCACTGAACAAATAGTCAGAAAGTTTGTTCTCTAGTGAAGAAATTATATTTTTGAAAACTCTGCAGAGAGCAAAATGGTCAACCTCACGATAAAACCAGCAGAATTCATGTTTCTACAGGCCGTTCTGACCGACCCGGGGCCGAGGGACCAGGCGGGCGGCACGGCCACTGAGATGGGGTGGGCGCCCCACCTCACTCGCCCTGTGGGACGCCTGCGCTGGCCACCTCCCGCGGGTAAACACGAGGGCACAGCTGTCCATGCTGACAAGGATGCGGCAATGCTCTGTCAGTGACATTTAAGCTCCTGGAAGTTCCTCACTTTAACCGAAAGGACGAAAACAAGCGTTCTGACGTCTATTCAATCCGAACTAACGTCCGTCACGTCCCTTACCAGGTGCGTGACGGCTGCAGAATGCGACAGGCACCCGCCTGTTTACAGCAGGCCCCGCAGCACGTTAGTTCCAGAGAGTTCTCACTGTCGGCAGTACACAAATACACCACAGTAAACTTAAAACAGCGTTCTCCACTCAAAGAAAAAAATACTTCCTGGATTCCTACACAACGGTCGTATTCACGGCAAGGTAATCGCTTCCATGGAAAGTGATGTCACTGCTCATTTCAAAATTACTGAAATGATCGGTTTCTGAAAATTAGAAAGATTGAGGCAAAAATGAAAAATAAATCAGAAAACAGTGTTTTCCAGGAACTACTAAGAGTCACAAATACACTCGCCATCAATTACATGCATGTGTGTTTTGCACACATGGAGCAAGGTTGTGTTATGTCTACGCAGCACTCGCTAGTGACTGTGCCCAATGTTGTCAGAGCATGTCCTTATCCTTAGGAACAGGCGGGTCTCCAAGCACAGGGGTCCTCAACCCCCGGGCTGCAGACCGGTACCAGTCCAGGGCCTGTCAGGAACCTGGCCACACAGTAGGAGGTGAGCGGTGGGCGAGTGAGCGAAGCTGCATCTATGTCTGCAGCCGCTCCCAGCGCCGGCATCACCGCCTCAGCTCCGCCTCGGACCGTCACGCGCTAGATGCTCATAGGAACACCAGTCCCTGGTGCCACAAAGGTCGGGGACCACTGTCCAAGCAGAGCCCTTGGCAGTTTCTCCGGGGCCCTGGGGGGTGCAGGAGTCTGCACTGATGGGCCTCCCCCCGTGGGAGCCCGGACAACATGGAGTGCAGAGCACAGCGGCCCCGGCCTGCACACGCCCCACCGCAGGCCGGCCTGGCTAGTGCACACGCGCTCCGCAGCACAGACAAAACGCAAGAGGCACAGGGCGGTCTCGGGGGAAATCGGGCTCAGGGGCCGGGAGCGTCCGTGTCCCGCTGTGAGCCTGGCCAGAGGTGCGGGGCCCCACTGTCCGGGAACACCCGCGCATCTCCTCAGTCCCGACTGCAAGAACTCTGAGCTGCCGAACTCTACTGCTAAGAATAAACTGAAAGATTATATGTCAACCCTGGCAAAGCACGCAACTTCTGTTTCCTGTGACGGCCTCTTCCTTTCTCGAAGGAAGGCGGGCTTCCTGGTGGGCCTGTCCTGGTGCCACGCACGCCCCCCGCACGAGGAGCATGGCAGCGAA
>NW_011889008.1:1646476-1648225 GCF_000151845.1 Pteropus vampyrus
TGGGTCTACTTGGTGCCCCTGCGCCGTGGGCCTTAGCCTGCACCTCAGGTCCCAGCGGCACTCGGCCCTGAGCCTAGCAGAGGACCGGGGACACCCGGCGGTCCACGACGGCCCAGGTGGAAGTGACAGAGGCAGTGGGAGAAGCATCTTTATTCCAAGAGTCCTAAATTTCTTAGATCAAAATGTCGTTGACAGAAACCTGACGGCTCAGCAAGCCCCGGAAGTCTGCGGGAGCGGAGGCCGGCATAACAAGCCAGCCAGCCGCAGAGAACCCGAGGTGAGGCACGGTCCTCGCCGTCCGGGTTCGACCCCTTTCCCACCCTGCGCTGGGTGAGCAGGCACCGAGGGCTCCGCTTTGGCGGCCATCAGCATCAGTGACGGTTGTGGCGACAGTCAAGGCAAAGGGTTCCGGCAGCGAATCGTCAGTTTTCGGCCTGCTCGCCCAGCATGGAACAGCCCTCGTCACGGATGAGTCCGTTCCCGCGCACTGCTTAAGTTTTGTGTTTCTCTAAGACACTGACTCCTAACGGACACCGTCCTTTGGAGACAGCCTCCGTGAGGCTGGCCACTGCTGACTCGTAGGACTTCTCGAAGGTGCCCGGGCGTGGCGGTGAGCAGTCCCCACTGGGAGATGCTGTTCCTGCTGATGGGCGACCCCGAGACGCACTTGTACTCAGAGAGAGTTCTCCTGGGAAACCTAGAGACTCAAACACCAGGGGAAAAAACCCATCTCCAAAAGCTCACTGGAGCCTTCTGGAAGATTTGGGAAGGATCCAGAAGAGCCATCAGATGCGATACACGGCGACCAGATCCAAGAGCGACATCTGCTCCGCGTCCCACTGGTGCGAAGCTCGGCGCCTGTGAGAAGGTTGTGAGCCACCCGCTCTAGCAGGCGCTGCGTTTGGGGGTGCAGGGGCTGCGTTTCAGGGCGCATCACTGGCTCAGCCTCGCGTACCTGCTCCCCCCACACAGCAGAAGACACAGCTGGACGACAGAGGAAGGCGCTGGTAACTTCAGAAAGCGTCTTTCTGAAAACAACGTCTGCTCGGTAATAATCTCACCTCTGGCTTAAAGCCGCTTTTATTCTAACTCAGCACCTACTTAACCAGACGCGTCTGCGAAGTCCTGAGACCGCCCTCTCTGAAGGAGCCGGCGTCTTGCTTTCCCGGCTCGTTTCACAGACATTCATGGTGCACCTATCCTGTGACAGATACTGTCCCCAAAACAGCAGACACGAAGTGGAAGCAGTAACTTAAAAAATGATTTATGTAATTTTATAGATCAAATGTGAAGTAATAACTTAAAAACCCACTGGGAGCTATGAAATCGGAGCCAAGCGGGCAGCAGTCCGTCTGCTGGAAGACTCATCATGATTCGGAGAAAGCGCCCAACACTGCCCTTCAAAGGGCAGCAAAAGAGCCTGCACAGCAACAGTTCGTCACAACTATCCTGAGTCTGCCCACAGCGACCAGCCGACATCTTAAAGCCATTTAGCCGAACAATTTCTAAAACGCTCTAAAACCATTCTGCAACTCAGTGAAGGTGCTTCATCAGAAGTGAAAACCAAACCCCACTCCCCAATCACTATTAGGCAATGACTAAAGAACTTAAGGAGACACTCAAGAATTCTGTGACCTTTTACATCGAGAAGAGACTTTCCACCGTCTGGCTGCTGGGAAGGATGTCACAGACTCCTGCGTGCAAGCTTTCGCGTGAATACGTCCTCCGCCATCTCAAGCTTTCGCGTGA
>NW_011889008.1:1649746-1651162 GCF_000151845.1 Pteropus vampyrus
ACGTCCAGGCTCCAGAACGGCGAGCGGCACGTTTGCTGTTGACAAGCACCCGGCCTGTGCTGTTTTGTTACAGCTGCTCAAACAGGTAAGAGCTCATTACTAACGTGATGCTTTTCCTGTTTTCCAGCGTAAGCACTCAGAGCTGCAGACCCCTTTCAATCCCTTTGGCTGCGTATTATCAGTACGGACATGCTGTATTCCTCTTTAATTCAGTTCGATGTGTTCATTCCCCTGGAGACTCCTGCCCATTTTTCCTGAGGCTTTCCTATTGTCTGTTACAGCCTTCTGGGTGATTCCGCCAGGGCCCACGGCCAGTCTGTGTGGTTTCGGTCACTTGTAATTTACAGTTTGCTTCATGGGCCGGAACATAGCTTGGTGACTGCCCCGTGGACACCTGACACGGGGCACGGTACAGTCACAGCGCGAGTGCTCGGTAAGCGCCAAGCAGGTCCTCGCCGCTCATGCTCCGACAGAGAGGACCCGACAGAGAGGACCCGACAGGACCTGACAGAGAGGACCCGACAGAGAGGACCCGACAGAGAGCACCGTCTCGGCTTCAGAAAGACCTGAGTTAAAGAACACACCACGGCTTAGCCCCTTCCTTTCCGGCCCGTAGCCACCTGCTCCCTCCCGCTGCCAAGCCGCACTGGCCGGTGTTAGGGAAAGCCACTGTCCCGCCTGTCCCTCCCCTCGGGTGGGCTGGTGGAGCCCCCCGCCCTTCCCAGCACGGCCCCGTGTTCGGCCAGTTTGGTGCAGCTGCTTCCTGGCTGACGCTGGGCGCTCTGCTGCCTTGTGCCACCAGAGTCTTCGTGAGGGAACATCTGGCCACTACTTCAGTGTCCTCTAGCCTCGGCCTGGGGGAGGCTGAAGTCTCTCAGCCTCGAGGGGGCCCCTCCTGTGACAGCAAGCGAGGCTAAGGAGAGGATCACCCTGCACCACACCCCATGGCGGTGGCCATGACCTGTGCCCAGAATATTAAGCAATTTCTGGCAGATTTTTAAAGAGATGAAATTAGAAAAAAGAATTAAACTCTAAGACTTAACTTTGAAGAAGCCCTCAGTTTTATGATGGCAGCGAATAGGTGTCTCATATTCCTGAATTTGGGTTAATAATTTTTTGTTTCTTTTTACATTTCATACAAATCAATCAAAGATCAAACAAGTTCAGTAAATCACAGATACACGTAAAGATGATGAGTAAAGGCAGTTTACTGAGATGCACATTTATTAATCGGACCAAATCTGTAGATATTTTCTGAGCGTCACCCCCGATGAGGCCTCCCTGACCGGCTTCCACAGCGGATTCGCGAGAGCGGATGATACGGGAAGAAGAGGTATTATGAGACAGGACGTGAAGTGAGTGCGTAAAAACTGCCCGCCAAGGTCGTGGAGGGTTCCACGCTCAGGGGGCGTTTAT
>NW_011889008.1:1651212-1652129 GCF_000151845.1 Pteropus vampyrus
CGGGAAGAAGAGGTATTATGAGACAGGACGTGAAGTGAGTGCGTAAAAACTGCCCGCCAAGGTCGTGGAGGGTTCCACGCTCAGGGGGCGTTTATAGACCATCTCAGTTACAACCCGGGAGCTGAGTGGACGAAGACTGCTTGTCTGAGAGCGAGTCCCCGGCCTGAGGGGACCGTGCTGCTGGGGGCCGTTGTCATCCTGCCGCTGCCCGTGCTGCTCGGGGGACGCTGAGCTCAGCACGGGCACCGAGGCGCGGGAACATGGTCCCGTGAGGAAGGGCATTACTGCTGCCAGCAGCGGCAGCAGCTCGCTGGCCTCCAGGAAAGGGCGAAGTCGTGCCTGCATCTCTTGGGAGAGAAAGGGCGGGGACCAACCGGGGGACCCGCTGGGAGCAGAGCCAACAGGAAAACCTTAATAATGCCTCTCAAAGCCTCTGCTTAAGAGTCTGCTTCCTTTCCAGAGACAGACCAAAGACTTCATCTCTGAGATCAAAGTCGTTGCTAAAAACCTTTGAATCCTGTTTCTCTCTCTCCGACTCTCAACATGCAGTGTGTATTACGAGCATCAAAGCTCCTCCCGTGGCTTTTAGCCGAAGGGTGGCGGTCCTGCTCCCTTAGACCCAGGCACAGCGAGGCCGAGGGGTGGACGTCTCGAGCGGCTGCTCCCCCCGAAGAGCCAGAAAGAGAAAACAGCCTGAAATCCCATGCCCAACCCAGCAGTGATGCACGTGGCGGGAACGAGACACTCCACACAGGTCTGCCTGACACTCATCACATGACCCAGCGCCCGCCCCCAAGTGTGGTCCATTCTGCCACTGCCCCCGCTACAGGTGGGTGGCCACGTGGCCTGACGCTAGCCCATCTCATCTGACGTGAGGCAAGCCTGCATCTGCGTTCCTGGGAAGACACTGACGGCCA
>NW_011889008.1:1652179-1663761 GCF_000151845.1 Pteropus vampyrus
CGGGAAGAAGAGGTATTATGAGACAGGACGTGAAGTGAGTGCGTAAAAACTGCCCGCCAAGGTCGTGGAGGGTTCCACGCTCAGGGGGCGTTTATGGACCATCTCAGTTACAACCCGGGAGCTGAGTGGACGAGGACTGCTTATCTGAGAGCGAGTCCCCGGCCTGAGGGGACTGCGCTGCTGGGGGCTGTTCTCATCCTGCCGCTGCCCGTGCTGCTCCGGGGACGCTGAGCTCAGCACGGGCACCGAGGCGCGGGAACATGGTCCCGTGAGGAAGGGCATTACTGCTGCCACCAGCGGCAGCAGCTCGCTGGCCTCCAGGAAAGGGTGAAGTCGTGCCTGCGTCTCTTGGGAGAGAAAGGGCGGGGACCAACCGGGGGACCCGCTGGGAGCAGAGCCAACAGGAAAACCTTAATAATGCCTTTCAAAGCCTCTGCTTAAGAGTCCGCTTCCTTTCCAGAGACAGACCAAAGACTTCATCTCTGAGATCAAAGTCGTTGCTAAAAACCTTTGAATCCTGTTTCTCTCTCTCCGACTCTCAACATGCAGTCTGTATTACGAGCATCAAAGCTCCTCCCGTGGCTTTTAGCCGAAGGGTGGAGGTCCTGCTCCCTTAGACCCAGGCACAGCGAGGCCGAGGGGTGGACGTCTCGAGCGGCTGCTCCCCCCGAAGAGCCAAAAGAGAAAACAGCCTGAAATCCCATGCCCAACCCAGCAGTGATGCACGTGGCGGGAACGAGACACTCCACACACAGGTCTGCCTGACACTCATCACATGACCCAGCGCCCGCCCCCAAGTGTGGTCCATTCTGCCACCGCCCCTGCTACAGGTGGGTGGCCACGTGGCCTGACGCTAGCCCATCTCATCTGACGTGAGGCAAGCCTGCATCTGCGTTCCTGGGAAGACACTGACGGCCAGCACTGCCCCGCCCATCCTCATCCTGCCTCTGCGACAACGAGGTGCCTGGAGCTAGGGTGGGCACCGAGCAGTTAAGGACACTGAGGGTGGGGGATCCCCAAGGGCACTGCCAAAAAAGTCCATCATCTGCCTCGAAGACCTTGGCGAAAAGATAAACTGTTGTTTGTTTAGAAACCAAGAGTCTTCATTACTCACAGCTGAAAGCTCTCCAAACGCAAACGCTCAGGGCCTGAGAAAAGTTGCTCCCGTCCATCCTTTCTCGAGGTTGGGACTCGGGGGTCTGCCCAGCAGAACGAAGGAGGAAACCAGAGGGGGAGCAGGTGGGTCTGGAAACGTGGGTGCATCCAGGAGAGCGGGACAGGGCCGCCCAGGACGGCACAGAACAGCCGTCTGCAGGAGGCAGCGACGGCGGGGCGGAGGGGCTGGGGCTCGGGCTCACTCTGCGAGCCGATGCCGATGCCGATGCCGCCCCCGCACACTCGGAAGCGGAGGGAACGGCAGAGATCCAGTTCGAGAGGAGAGGCGATCTCCAGGAAAGCACAGAGACGGACAAAGCTGCTACGGGGATGGGGATGGCAGCGGCCTACTCGGCCATCGGTGAGCGAGACCGACTGGCCGTCGTGGAGTTCAGGCCTTGTCGTTTCTTAGAAGCGACCCACGCACGAGGCACGGGGCTCGATTCTGCAGAGACCGGACACAAGCGGCAGAGCAGGCGCGGCTGGTGACGGGGGCCAGCGGCGAAACAGAGCACAGGGGAGCTGGGAGCCTGAAAACCAAGACGGCGCTGAGTGCTGACGAAACCAGAACTAAGAACAGGCGGGATTACTGAAGACTGCGATGACGAAAACCCCAGCAGGGACCTGACTGAGCGGCCGTGGGACGGGGGAGGGGTGGCTGTGACCCGCCCTCTTCAGTCGCCCTCGCCCTCGAGAGTTCACCCTTTGACGCCAACAACACACTCAATTTAAAACAACCAGGCAGCGCGCCCCCTCGCTGTCAGGGTCCCACACGCTTTCTCCGACTCTCTAAGCGGGGCGTACTAAGGGCAGCCCTGGATGGCCTGGACGTCAGCGGGAAGCCCACAGATGGCCTGAAGCTCATGAGCCAAGACGGAACGGTGTAAGCACGTCACTCACGCTTCCAGAAACGCTCAGTGGAGGCGCCGGGAGCAGAACCCCTGCGGAGCGGGCGGGCGTGGGGGCGCCCTGTGCCATTCACTACAAGCCCGCTGCACTACTAGATTTTTAGAATCGTGGCACGTGCTCATTTGATAAAAATAAAAACATTTCTCTTAGAAAGAACACCAAAATCAGAGGAATTTGAAGACTTCCCTTAATTTTCAAATTACCAAGCACCGTGACACAGTGGAACGTGCAGAGAGGACGGCTGAGTGACAAACAGGCGGATCGCAGCCATGACGCAGGGTCCTCCGTGCGTGACAGGCATGCTATGCTGCCTCCCCGCAGGCGCCTTGTCCTCCACCTGCAGGACCGCTCCGAGACCTGGGTCCATGGCGGGACCGCCTGGGCCGCACGCGCCCCGCACCCCGGGCGCCTGAGGACGTGGACGCTGCCGGTCGTCTCTTAAAACGGATGCGCTCCTAGTCCCGGTGAGGTCCGTTACCTGGATGCTTCTTGGTCCAAGCAACCATTTTCCTGCATCATATTCAATCAGCTTTTTGCCCTTTATTTTTCAAACCCCGGTGCAAACAATTCAACTGTCAACTTCTGTCAGCTCACATGTTATCACCTACTCCACAGAAGTGTTAAAGCATGTTATAAATTTACAAAGAATCTGGCCACTGTAGAGAGGGAAAATGTTTTTCAAAAGTAAACCTAAGAGGCCACAAAGGATTGCTGTATCCACACAGATAATAAAACGACTAACGTGAGCAGTAAGATTTAGCTGGGAGCCAATTTTATCATTTTAATTTCCGCTGTTTATGCAAGAGGCCTGAACAGCAGCCAATAATAGTAAGTGTGACGGAAAAACGCAAGACTATCTACACTGTAATTTAAAAATAAAGAAGATAAAGGCAGAGCTAATGATAAGACAGATGGTATAATTTTGCATTGCCGTCTACGTAACCCTTCAGATCACATATTTTGCATTTGATCTCTCTTTTTTGTCGCACTCTGTGAAATGAACAGCTTCTCGGGCTGATTAATCCTTGGCAACATGGCGAGAGCACATGACATGCCAATGGAGCAGATCCTCGACGAGCTGAGAAGTAACAGTCAGCCGCAGGCATGAGACAGAAACGCTTGCCTTCTGCCGGAACTGGGGGTGAGGGGCCGCATCTAAGGCGTCTTCATTAAGTAAGGCTGGTGTTCTGGTCTTCCCTCACACACCCAGAAGCTCATAAATCGGGTGTAAAAATCCAGCAGGATTCTTTGGCGTTTTTATTTACACATTAGAAATGTAAAAAAAAAAAAAAAAAAAAAAATTCTTTTGCAATATTTATTATCTGATGTGAGGAAAAGCAAATTACCTCTTGGTGCTTTGAGTTTCTTAGTGCTCATTAGATAACCTATCCCTTGGGTAAACGTACGTGAAATGCCTAAAAGCAAGGTATAAATTTGACAGCGCAAAACTCGATCTTCCCCTCCTCTTATTACAGAACGCGAAAACAGTGATAATAATAACTCGTGGCACTTGATTCCATTTTCAAGAGCAAAGGGCTTACTCATCAGTCACTCTCATGCAACGTCCTGTATAAGGACTTAGTTTATAAATATAAAACGTCACACCGCATGACAGCGATGCCTGCTGACGCAACGTGAAACCCGTGCCGACACACGCGCGCTGGAGGGCCCGGTGCGGCTTGAGGACACGCGTGCTCAGGGCCGTTTGTGCCTCTACACTGAGAGTCGTGAGCCCCTCGGGCTGCGGGGGGTTTACCCCCCACTCCCGTGCAGCCCACGGGACGGAGGCCTCGCAACTGAAGCTGCCCCTGCGGTTTCTCTTTAGAATGCACCGTTTACTCAAACATCAAATATTAACTAGAACCACCAAGTCAGAGGCCTCTTGGTGATCAGAGCACCACACTGGTCTCTAGCTCCTGACACGGACACTAACGGTGGCACCGTTTCGGTTTGTCTCCTATGTTTGGCTTAGTTGTTATTTAGTTGAGTTTTGTTGTTATTATTTTGAAACACAAAAGGAAATGAAATTGGGGCAGTTACAGAGATGGCAGTGAAACGAAAGACTGTGCCCAGATATGGGGCCAATGCGCCTAAAATAAATGTGTCTGCTTCATTTCAACAGGCCACCAGAGCACAAATAACCTGTTAACGTCGTCAGTTCATTAACGCTCAGATTAGAAATGACACCGAGTGAAGTGAGAGGAAGCAGCAGCCCACTCGTGTGCCCCGAGGGCTTCTCGGGTCCTCTGCCTCGACCACCATGGCACCTGACGAAGCTCCACCCAGGGAAAGGGAGGGAGCAGCACGGGGGTCCGGCACCCTGGGGGACACAAAGCGCAGCCCTGTGGGCACTGGGGAGCCTCACCTCCAGCTCCTGCTCCCTCTGCAGGGCGAACTGCTTGAAGGACTTGACGATGAGGCCGGCGTTGGAGCAGTCGTAGACGAATATGGACGGGCTGCCCATCCACGTCTGCAGGTCGTAGACAGACAGAGGGATGTACTGGGTGTAGTTCTGGAAGACAAGACAGTGTGCACGTTTGTTTACTCCTGGGCCCCGGGAGGGTGTGCCGCCCGCAGCGCTGCCTGCGGGGAGGGGCGGGTCCAGCGGGAGCCTGGCTGCGGGAGCCTCTGAGCTGTGGTGCACACGCTGTCCTAACCACCACCCACCCACGTGCCGCCTGACCCAGGATGGCCAGTCCTGGAGGGCTGTCCCAGTTCGATCCCCAGCCTCAAAGCTGCTCTGCGCTTGTCGCTCTGGCCAGCGGCTCGCTGCCTCCTGGAGCAGCTCACTCCCGCTGCTGCGGGCTATCCCTCCCGCGGGCCACCGCAGGGCCTCCCGCCCCTGCAACCAAAGCACGGCTTTCGCCCACCAACGCAAAGGATGTGCGGCTCCCGGCTGGCTCTGTAACCTCCCCAGGGTCACACAACGCCACGCATCCCGCTCGCAGAGGAGCTCCAAAGAGCGCCTGCACGTCCCCTGGTCCCCTCCTCCCGCGGACGCCCAGAGCACGTCATTAAAAACCCACACGTGCGCGCCCAGGGAGCATCACCCCGGCCCTGTAGCTCTTTTTCGAATCACAGAACAGCGACCTACGAACACAAACGCGTGGAGCGGCGTGCGTCCTTCCCGATACACTGCACGTCAGTGCTGAGACACTCGGACGTTCTGGGGACATGGAAGGCGCCCTTCGCGTCCTAGGGAGCCTGCCGGCGCTTGCCCACAGGAGACATTTTTAAGCAATTCTGCACTGAAAGCATGGCCTCCTCACTCTCCTGCGAGCTCCCACAGAGGTGGAACTGGCAGAAGCCGACCGTCCCTCACAGCGAAGGGGGCTGTTCCGGCTGCCGACAGGACCGTCTGCAAGGCAGCAGCGGAAAGGGCCAGACGATGGAGGCCTGAACCAGCCCGGGGATGTCTGTCGTCAGGGCACCGGGTGGCAGAGGCCTTCTCCGCATGCACAGCAACACGTCAGGGGTGAGTCACCCCCCAGAAGGGATAAGGCTGTGTGGATGACACAGGAGTGAGTGGGCCTGTGGCCATCCCCTCAGGAGGCACCACCCTCTCCCCAGGCTGTGCCATTTCATGCTGCTGAACCGTCCTCGTTTGGTGGCCTGTCACCACTGCACCGTGCAAGAGGACACGTGGGGAGGTGCTCTCCGAATAAAGCCAGCGAAAAATTCTAAAGATGTCGTCTCTTCTGTGATGAAGCTACAAAGTGGACGCGAGCCCATCACGACACCAGCAGGTTCAATGGAGTTTGGCCAGCTGGTTCTATAGTTAGTGCGGAAGAGAGAGGCACCAGAATAGCAAAGAAATAATAATTTTTTAATAAAGAACAATGGGGAGGACTCGCACTACCTATGTTAAGTATACTGCAACTCCACAGTAATTACAGGACGGAACAAGGGAGGGTGAGACAGACAAAAAAAACCAGGAAAGTCCATGAAGCGACCCACGTGTGTAATTGTAATGAAAGTGGCATTTTAAAGCAGTGAAGAGAGAATGAACGATTCAGTAAGTGATACTGTAACACTGAACCACTCCTCAGTGCTATCTGAGACCTACACACAAAAAATCAGGATAGATTTTTAAAACTAAAAATAAAAGGAGAATAGATGATTTATTTATTTTGGTGTAAGAAAGGTCTTCTTTAAAAACCTAGAAGCCTTAATGAAAAATGTAACAGCATAAAAATGATATAATTTGGATAAAAACACATACCGGTGACAAGGAATTTAAGAATAAAGTAGGTATGACATATGTGACCGGGGCGGGGGTGTGTGTGTGTTTATATTTAGAATGTGTATGTAAACTGTTGTTTCAGATCAACAAAACACAAAATAACAAGAAACAAGATACAAAGAGGCAATTCACAGAAGCGAAGGATGGATGATCATGAAATGAGTTCCACAGTCTCCATCGATCACGGAAATACAAATTACAATGAGAATCATCCATCCACCTACCTACCCACCCACCTACCTACTTTCGTCCAGCAACCTGGAAAGAAATATGAAAGATGAGTAATCCATGTCGACAAGGATCTGTTCGGGGGGGAGAGGGAAGGCTGGTTCATCCTCGGAGGGACGTGAACTAAGGAAGCTTCTCTGGAAGGCAACCTGGCCGTACTTGTAAACACTAAACGTCCATCCTACAGACGTACTCAGGTTGGTATCTGGAGATGCACGTGCAGAGACAGCTGACTCACAGGAAGCTGCACGCCATCTCCACGCCCCTGCGGGAGAGACTGCCAGTCTCATACCTATTTCTCCCTCTTCATTGTCAGCGCAAGTCTTAGGCAGCATGTGTCCCAGCTTCTCCGCACCGAAGTCTGATCTTGCTGCCCAATTCTGTCCAGTGGGGCAGAGTGATTTTAAAGATGCGAGACTCAGACCCACGCACGTAACATGGTCCCATCCTCGGGGGAGAGGTGGAAAAGCTGTGTGTGGGAAGCACCACGTCCCCAGTGCCGCTGCTTTCCCCATAATGAGGACCCGCGGAGCCCGTGTGCGAGCGGGCCGCGCACGGCACCGAAGGGTCCGTACCAGGCCGGCGAGGGCCTGCGTGTGGGCTGAGGGCATCACGTCTACTTCTTTTAGAATCTTTTGTAACAAAAACTAGTTGTATTGTTTAGAAAGAAAAAATGTAAAGGTGCACCAGCTGTTGAAGGAGGGAGGGGAGGGCGAGCTCCAGGGTTTCCAACGCTTCTGTGTCCAGCCCCGGTAACAAGCAGGTGGAGCGTGTTACCTGGACAGGTAAAAAGGCTTCAGCAAAGGCTCCCATGGACAGAGCAGGATGAATCATCTCCCCAGCACAGTGGGAGATGGTTTCCTTGTTGGCATACTGCCCCTGTCCTGGGGACACGAGGGGCAACGTGAGCCTTTAACTGGGCAGGGCCACCTTGACCCTCGACCCTCACAGGGGAAGGTTCGGCGCAGCCTGGGAAGTCACCGCGCACCAACGCTCTGGCTCCGTGCTGCTCCTCTCCCGCAATGCTCCCAGCTCAGCGAGCGACGGCGCTGACCACGCTCCGGCCATCGCGTTATCTGCATGACTATCAGGGGAAGGCGGACGCTGTCACCTGCACTGCCTTCTAGGCACAGGGCCCAAGGCCTCACCAACAACAAAGAAGCAAAAAATGAAATTTATTTTAATATAGTGGGTTCTGAGGTCTTGTCTTTTGAGCTGAAATGTTTCTTTTTATTTCCCAAGGATCAAAAGTTACTGTTTAAATTTCTGATACAAAGTTGATGCACGGTGAGTCATTAAAATAATGAAACGGTGATACCATTGGACACTAGGGACGAATGCTCTCTCTCTTTCGTGCCCCCTGGCCCCACGGACTGCCCGGTCCACGGGGGCCAGAACCTTCCCTGCTTCTCATGTGCATCCTGGGACAGCGAGGCAGAGTCCTCAGCTTTCCAAACTGGTCTCCAGCTCCGCAGCTTCCGGCTATTGGGGGCCTGTACCCCACAGCATCCTTGGGGTGCTCCATGGCAGAGAGGGGCATGGCAGGCCACGGGGGGCGAGTGGCAGCCTCCGAGGGCCCCCGCTAGAGGCAAGCCCCTCCGGGGCTGCTCCATCCACCATGGCATGCGGGGCACTGGTGGCCACCCACTGGGTAGGATGGCAGTCCTGGACTCTACCTGACGTGTGGCGCCCTTGACCTCTGCCCACCATCTGGTGGTAGCCCAACCCCTGCCCAGCTGTGATGTTCAAGGTCTCTGGGAAGTGCCTGGGGGGCCTGAGGAGGAACCCCTGGAGGGGATGCGCCTGTGACGAGGGACAACCTCACCTGCAACGTCAGCCGGGAATGGCCGGCCTAGTGGGGCCAGGACGCTTGGGAGTCTGAGTCCCTTGGGAGCGCAGCCTGGACCCTAATAAACCACGCGGAGGGAGGCGGCCGCAGCATGTGGCTCGTACTTGCCATCTCCGCCCGCATCGGGGCCTGCGCACCTGCGCCGGGCAGCCCCACGGCGACGGCCCCGGTGCTGGGCGAGCCAGCCTGCGGAGGCTGCGTGGGGACAGGGCCCCGGTGCGAGCGTCTCCCTGCCTGGACCGTGCCCCAGCGCCCCCGCCCAGCCATCCGAGGCCGGAATGCGCTTGGTGCCTCCACCGAGCCGGCACACAGGGCGCCCCTGATGGAAGCAGCCCTCCTTTCTCTCGAAGGACCATAGTCAAGGCCAGGTTTTCATTTCAAAGAAAGACATAGGTTTCAGATCATTTATTCACTACGATCCACTTTATCTGTCAGAGTACGTTAAACATTTAAAAACAGAAACAGGTCACCGGCTTCGTTGGGCTGTGCCGTGGGTAGCATTGACGGAGGCAGCCGAGCAGGACCCGGAGGGGACCAGAGAGCACTGTGTGTGGCTTCCGCCCCCGGGAGCATGAAGCCCAGCGGGGACCCCTGCTCATCGCCTTCCTGCAAAGCGCCTGCAGGACCCGGGCTCCCTCCCCCGACAGGCGGGAGGTGCGGGCGCAGCCGTGGAAACGCCTGCACGCGTGCGTGAGCGGAAGGCCCGCCTCCCTTCCGCAGGCTGTTCCTGAACACGCCTCACCCGGGGCAGGAGGCCATGGCCCCGCAGGGGTGCTCAGGTGTCAGGAGCGGTGCTTATCAGCCACACATGGTCACCAACACGTCACCGCAAGCCTGTGGTCCTTTAAAATCCTTAAAGCTGAAGGTTTAGCGATACGTCCTCTCCTTTATCGCAGTTAAACAATTATTAATTACTCCGTGAGCAATTCTAAATAAATGGTATTAAATTATGAAATTTATTGTTTTAAATGGTCACCTTCTATTAACTAATTTTCACGTCTTTATTATAAAAGCCGGTATTTTTTTCAAACTGCATGGCTGAGTGTAAGTGGACGGTAAAGTCCTCGCCGTCCTCTGCTCGGGCCCTGTCCTGTCCCTCGCTGGCGGTGGCCTCCGCTCTTTCCCTGCGCCCTTTCGCAAACTCCGCGTCTAAGCGAACGTTTCTGGGAGGACGCCCAGTTTTACGTGCGGCAGGGCTGCTCCCCACAGCGTTCTGCAGCCTCCCTTGGAACTTGACTAACGTGAACACCGGTCTGTATTGCTGATTCTTTTAACTCTCGCAGCTTCTCAAACTGACGCCGCCGATACCTGTCAGGCGCCCGTGGCAGCCGCTGTGCTCCTTTCCAGCTGCTTTGTAAACGGCGTCGCGCTAAGAGCCTGGGCGCGGATCTCTGCGTACCTTCGAGCGCAGCTGCGAACTTGATTCCTCGAGGCTGCGTCACAGGTCAAGGCCGCGTGCCCCGTACAGGTCACGGCTATTCCCGTGTCCGGTTCACCGGGGGCGTTTGAGACAGCGGGTTTTCGCTCCGCGTCCTCTGAGCGCAAACCGCTTCGCTTCGCTGTCCGTCTGCGTGTGGGGTGAACCCGTGCGCGCTCTTCCTGGCGTCTCGCATTTCTCGTCTTCACGATCCCGCTCACAGGCTCTGCCGTTACTATGTCGTGCTCCTCTTGCTGAAGACTTTTGATTTATAGCCGTTTGCTCACTAAGGAAATTAGCCTTTATCTGCCCCCATGCATTGCAAATATTTCCCCATTTGTTACCCTGACTTTATGCTTTTTTTGCAAGATGGGCATTTAAATATTTTATGTAATCAAATTTATCAGTATTTCCACATAAATTTTTGTGACATGCTTAGAAAGGTTTCATTACGCAAAAATTATTTATTAAATGCTCAGGGATTCTTCTAAAGTTTTGTTATTTTTCACTATTAAACATTTCACATGCGGAAAATATATATTCACCACCGCTGCCCAGCGTCCAGCGTAAAAAAGACGTGATAACCAGAGCCGCCCTTGCCCGTGGCTCCGTGCTCTCCTCCCCTTTCCTCCAGAGGTAACTGATGGCTGGGACTTGGGTCCACTGTCCCCAGTAACGTCTGTGGCCTTTGTCATATGGACGCGTGGTCTTTATGAACATTAAGGGATCCCGTGCATCCCGTGAACTTTTATGAATGGCGCCGCTCTGCGTATCCTCTGCAGTTTGCTTTTCCATCCCATATTGTGTTTGAGGATGTGGCTGTGAGTCATTCATTTTCCCTGCTGAATGGGTTTTATGAAATACCGACCGACTTGGGATTCACTTTGGCGTTTAAGATAGGAATTGTCTGTGCGCGGTTATTACCTGTGACTCATACCTCCGATAAGTAATGTGTCTGTGATGATCCGGCTGCCGAAATGCATGAAGCGGGAAGTGACATCTACGTCTGATGCTGATGGCTCACAAGTTAGGTGTTTAAACCTATTTTTGTTACATATTTCATTTCATTTTAAATTTATGTTTAATTACGTTTATTTTATTGTATATTTACCACAACAGTGTATACTGACTGCTGCTTGACGGATGACTCTGTGTCCAACTAGAAGCAGACATTAGCAGACAGCAGGTGGCTGAGACGTCCGAGACCCTCATTTGGTTCATTGAGAGGAACTGCTCCCTGGGTGGCCTCACACAGCCTCACGGGAGTGGGAGTGGCCTGTGCAGCTGTCACACTGGTCTTGCTGCTGGATCTCAGACGCGTTTAATTCAGTGTGAATGAGTGTGTGGGTGTGTGAGCGAGTGTGCGTGCAATGCACACGTCACATGTGTGCGTCATGAACCCCTACTCCTCATTAGCAGCAGAAAACTATCAACTGTGTTCAAGGGGCTCTGCCGCCCACAACCCCATTCCCCCCAACCCTCCCCTCCTGAAGCCAGGGTCATTAGTTTTGTGCTTCTATCCCCTCGCTTTTAAAAAATAATTGTAACTCATGCTGTGTCTCCCTAAAACGCACGCTGTTTAGTTATGCTTGTTTTTGAGTTTTACAAAAACGATACCAAACGCAAAGCAGCTAAGTCTTTAAATTCAAGTCGTATGCTTCTGCAAGCGACCCATCCGCTGCGGCTGCTGTAGCTAATCCCTGTCGGGTTAACCTTCCACTTGGGGACACGCCAAACGCGCCGGGCCCTCCTCCCGTCGTGGCACAATGGAGTCGTTTCCA
>NW_011889008.1:1664654-1666744 GCF_000151845.1 Pteropus vampyrus
CGGCGGGGAGACGGCAGCGCGGCTGCTGGCGACGACGCCCGCGCGCAGCCCGCAAGGACTCCCGTCAGCCCCCGCCCGCCTCCCTCCCCGCTCGGGGCAGGCCCGCAGAGACCCCGGTACGTGACGCCCCATCACGCTGCCACCACCGCCTGCGAGGACTCGGCAGTCCCCGCTTTAAGCAGCTCTGAGCACAGTGACGAAGCAGGACACGGCATCGCCGGATGACCAGCGGCCAGGCGGGGGCGGAGAGGGGGTGCGGGGTGCAGGGACGGAAGGTGCTACGGATGCAGGGAGTGGAGGGGCAGGTTTAAGGACCGATGGCGCTGCAGCCACTGCCCATGACGTGTGTGACCTGCTCCGAGCTGCGTGACCGCTCACCCAGGGTCCACAGCTCACCTGAGGGTGGCCCCGGTCTGCACTTCCTGTGACAAATGAGAAATGACATGTAGCCATGACCACAGGGCCATACGGAGTGCCTGCATCGCCTGTCCCTCCCTCCTTCCCCGTCCCCTCGGCAACCATCGCTGTTACTGTCACCAGAGTTTTGCCTTTTCCAGAACGTCACCGAGCTGGAACCATAGGGTGTGTAGCCTTTGCGACAGGCTTTTTTCAACCAGGACTTTGCTCTTAAGGTCCCTCCATGGCTCTTTGTGGCCTGCAGCTCGTTTCTTTCCACTGCTGAATAATGCTCCGTTGTGTGGCTGGGCCGCCACCGGACACCTTGGCCGCTCCCAGGTTTTGGCAGCTGTGGAGAAGGCTGTCACAAACCTCCGGAGCGGGTTTCCTGTCGATGTGTGTGCTACTCCTCTGGGTCAGCACCGAGAGGTCAGATGGCACGTTTCACTAAGAAACCGCCACTATCCTCCCAGGTGGCACACCGTTCTGCGTCCCCGCCAGCAGTGGTGAGAGTTCCTGCGGCCCCACGTCCTGGCCAGCCTGTGGTGTCGTCAGGGGCCTCGTGGTGTCTTGGGGCTGTGATGTGCGGCTCCTTAACGACCGACGCCGCTGAGCACCTGCTCACACGCTTGGCTGCCGTCTGTGTGTGGTCTCTGGTGGCGTCTGCCTGGTTTTCAGTAGGGCTGTTTGTTCACATGTGGAGTTTCGAGAGGTCTTTTTATACTTTGGAACAAGTCCTTTCTCCCGACCCGTGACCTGTGCCTTCAGTGCCCTAACAGCAGGCAGTGGCTGTGGGAGAGCCCGGAGCAGGTGTCCTCTGCCCCGCAACCTGGCCTAGAACCTTTGTTTCTTCTGCGTCCCATCAGACAGGAAGCGGGCACACTCTGTGCTGTGCACACGGGCGCACTTTGAATTCAAAGGCGCACGGAGGATGGACACAGAAAGGTGATTCCTGCAAATCCCAGACGTAGAAGAGAGTGACATGGCCCTCTTACAAGTCAGACAAGGAGAGCGGCCAGAGACGAAGGGGACATTCACGACGCCAAGTGGGGCAGGTCATCGGGAGGATACCGAGTGTCCCAAACGGGTACACTCTCACCGTCAGAGCTCAAACCCACCAAGCGAGACTGCCAGAACCAAGCCCGTAGCCCGCCGGGCGACACCAGTCACCTCTTGTCAGTAACTGGGAGAGTAAAACTGATAGTTAAAGTTGATAGATTAAAAAAACCTTATAAAAAGAAAACTCCAGGCAGAGTAATTACATCTTTTCTAGTTAAAAACACACCGGCGCTAATGCAGAAGCCCGGATGGCACTAATGCCGTCCGCCGCTCTGACGTATGTGACGTAAACACTCTGAGGCCACCGCAGACCACACCCTCCGGTGCGGGGGACGCTTCCTGGGTCAGCCACGTGCCGGGTCATAAAAATGTCTCAGCAAAGTCTGAAGGGTCGAAACCATACAGAGTATATCCTCTGACTACTGAATTTGAATTATACGATATCTGGAAAATCCTCAAATGTTTGGAAATTAAATAATATATGTGTCAAAAAAGATGTCACAAAGGAAAATAAAAATTATTCAAGTTGAACAACAGTGGAAATATGACTTGTCAACGTTTCACTAAAGCGGTGCTTACATGAAAATGTACAGCCTCTAATCCCTACAGAAAAAAGAAGAAAGGTTTAAAACTAA
>NW_011889008.1:1668424-1670227 GCF_000151845.1 Pteropus vampyrus
CTAGATGAGACAGAGCGATTCCTTAAAAACAATCTGCAAAAACTTATGAAGAAAAAACAGACAATTGGAATAAGCCTATATGGATTAAAGAAATTAAATCAATAATTAAGCTTACAAAGCATGAGGCCCAGATGGGTTCACTGGTGAATTCTACCAAACATTTAAGGACGAAATTATACCAATTCTCTATAGTCGTGGAGGAAATATATCCTAACTCGTTCTCTGAGACCAGAATTACCCTAATACCAAAATCAGACAAAAACATTCTAAGAAAGCTACAGACCAATATCTCTCAAGAACATATAGTTGCGAAAATCCTCAGCGAAATGTTAGCAAACCAAATCCAATAATGTATAGAGAAAATTAGACCCACAACCAAAAAGAATTATCCCAAGTATGCAAGACTGGTTCAACATTCAAAAACTCAATTAAGCCAGCACATAAACAGACTAAAAGGAAATAAAAAAAGAAATCACATTGTCATATTAATAGACAAAGAAAAAACACTTAACAAAATGCAACACCCATTAATGGTAAAAACTGTCAGTAAACTCGGAACAGAGGGACTTCCTCAGCTCGATAAGGAATATCTACAGAAGCCTCCAGCTAACATGGTACTGAATGGTGAGACGCATGAAGCCTTCCCACGAAGACCAGGTGCAAGTTCATCTCCTCTCGCCCCTTTCAACATCACTCTGGGAGTGCGGCTAATGCCATGAGACCAGAAAAGGAAAGGATAGGTATAGGGATTGGGAAGGAAAGAACAGAACTGCCTGTTCACAGGTGACACGATCGTCTCTTAGCAAACCCAAAAGAGTCAACAAAACCCCTGGAACCAACGGGGATACGAGGTTAATACACAGAATCAACTGTTTTGCTACATACCAGCCATGAACAAGCGGCATGTGAAATTAAAGACATAATACCATTGGCACTACCCCCAAATGAAACACTTAGGTATAAATCTAACAAGATACGTACAAGGCCTATGCAGGGAAATGACGGAACTCTGATGAATGAAAGCAAAGAAGAACTGAATAAGGTTTCTGTGCACCAAATTTGTTTCTGCCCCGGAATTTGAAATTCTGGCAGTCGATGTTTAATTCGTTCTCCATAAACCCAAATGCATTAGGACTAAAAAGGGACAGCGGACAGTTACCTGGTGGAACGTTTTGGAGTCGTTCCTATTTTAGTGATAAAGCTGAAAAAAAACGACCAGGCACAGGAGTTTTTTCTGTTGCAAAATGTGGGCGGGCGGGTCGCCGAGGGGGCGGGGGGTGGCGGGCAGGCGCTCACCTTGTTGAAGACCCAGATCTCCCCGTTGACGGTGGGCCGGGGCACCCCGTGGCCGTTGTAGTGGAAGAGGACCCGCTCCTCCTTGGCATTCCGGCGCAGGGACGTGCACAGCTTCTTCACTTCGTCCACGGTCGGATCGAGGCTCTGCTTGTACCGGGCCTGTGGCAGGAGAAATGGGTGAGAGACTGGTGCTGGGCCTGCGGGGACGCCTGGCCCACGTGTGCACTCCGTCCTCAGCGCCGCGTCCGCCTTGCCCAGCTGCGTGACCCGGGACAAGCGACCCCGAGTCTCGTCGTGTATGAAACTGGGATGAGAACTGCTTCACGTGGTGGTCGGGAAAATTCACTCACTCAACGAGCATTGTTTGAGAAGCCCCATGAAGACCACACGAGATAAAGGGCAGCCTGCCACATGCCACGCAAAGGAAACGGGCTGCGCTTGGCACGAAAAGAGCTCTCAGAAGCCCCGCGTCCTTCTGAAAACACAACCTGGAACATGGAAGAGACA
>NW_011889008.1:1671312-1672452 GCF_000151845.1 Pteropus vampyrus
CAAGCCCATCAAGCGCAGCATGAACACGTCCTTTAAAGATACGGCGTGTCTACAGGAGGGTTTGCCTCTAGGTGGGGACTGTGTTCTGATTTTTACAAATGATGTGCATGTTTAAAAACGATGTTTATCTGTTTTTTTGATAAACTTTTAAAACCGTATTGAAAAAGTAAAGTGAAAACCAATAAGCCCCGTGCTGCGAGGCCCCTGCGGAGGACATGGGTGGGCAGGGGGCGTGAGCAGCGAGAGGTGGCACCTGAGGCCACGGCTCCCTCAGAGGGCCGGGCGCCCGGCACGGCCTCGCACAGCACGCGCTCAGGAAGCACAGCCTCCGACTCGGTGTGCACCTATCTGCACGGGCTCTGCTGCGACATCCACAGCTGCCGAGGGACTGTCACCGTTCACTGACGTTGATTACAATAATCAGTAATGAAACAAATCAAAACGACAAATGCCATACGCGTGAAATCACGCGTCCGGGCAGGTGCTCAGATGTCGGTCAACGCTTCTCTCTACGTTGGTACCTGGAATTCTGCATAGGAAAGTTACGAAAACAATACAGAAAAACTGGTAAACTGCTTGTGCATGTTCTGGGTGAGACAGAAACAAGGCACTGAGTCTTCAGCTCCAAACGCCCGCACTCTGGCTAGTCGCAGAATACAAGATGAGGGTGCTTGATAAATGACAACCCAGCTCTGGGGACACAGAAGGGAACATTTCACTAAGACGCTGTGACTTTGGACGCACGCCCTCCTCACCCGCACCCCATGAAACTACACCTCAGGCTTCCCCGGTGGCTGATGAGAGGAACTTTCTCTTCACACAGAATCCTGGTGGCAGAAAGGAGGCCGAGTCACATACTGTCTCCCTCTAATCTCTAACGATGGATCCGGGTACCACACAGGAGATGACCGGCCAACGTGGCCATCCTAAAGGAGGCAGCCCACCAGCTAGACGACTCTGTGCCCCCGAACACTCCCTCCCATAGGGCCGAACCTGGCCACGCCTCTAGATTCGCCAACATGCTGGGGCAAGAAGGCGGGGGTGGGGGGCTGGCAGCGATGGGCGAAGCCCAGACCACGCCCCAGCTTCTTCAACCAGCAGGCAGCAGGAAGGGACGCTGACTGGCGAACTGTGTGGCTC
>NW_011889008.1:1672502-1675043 GCF_000151845.1 Pteropus vampyrus
CCCAGACCACGCCCCAGCTTCTTCAACCAGCAGGCAGCAGGAAGGGACGCTGACTGGCGAACTGTGTGGCTCGGGCGGGACGCCGCCGTTTGGGTAAATTATGCGGATCTGAAGAGTAAACAGGCCCGTCACGGTGCGGTCCCCTTACTCGCAAGTGTCCCGAATCGATGCACAAGCTCCGAGTGTATTTTTTAAAGTCGTAATTATCTCTAGAGATACACTGAAATATTTACGGATGAAATTATATGATGTCTGGAATTTGCTTCAAAATAAGCCAGGGGCGTGGGTGGGAGAGGGGAGTGGGCGGTGGCACAGAAGCAGCCTGGGAACAAGCTGATAACTACTGAACACAGATGACGGGTACATGTAAAAATTTTCCATAATAAAAAGTTTAAAAATTAACAAATGAATAAGCCACAAAAACAAATAGGGAGCCAAACAAGCAGACAGCACTTGGAACCATCTCCGTGACGAACAGGAAGTCCTGTGGGGTCGCTTTCACACGGAGCTTCACTGAACTTGACGGTAAAGTTGAAACCGGCTACTTCTCATCCCAAGCTGTCCACAGGCTGCGTTTCCCAAAGCATGGCCAGATGTTCCCAGATGTCCACACAGGTAGAAATCTCATGTGTTCTCAGCACAGATAAGCTATACGTACCAATAATCTGAAAGGTTAACACACCTGGAAAACGTATGTTTCCTAAACGTAATACAGATGCTCATCTGACTCTGAAAATCTTCCCAAGTCTTAGACGCAAAAAGAAAGTTATCATGATGGTGAAGATACAGTCAGCTTACCCTGAACGAGGAGATTTGTCTCCGATTAAGAGTCTGACTTTTCACTGTGGGTCCCGGTGCCGACATCGCCCAGCTAACTTGATGACAGCTGTACCGTCTGGCTGTCCCTACAACTGGGTCATCTCTGTAGTTTACAAAGCACTCGGCTGCGTCATCTCCCCTGAGAACTGACAGCGCTGCCCGAGGCTGAGCCTGGCCGGAGGGCTGTGCTGTGGGCTGCTCAGTGAGGGGCAGGCCTGCCTGGGAGGACATGACCGACCGCGGGCCCGCTGTCCCCCGCTCCAGGCCACCAGGCAGTCCTGGACCTGTGAGGACGTAAATGGTTTGCCGGGAGGGGCTGTAGCTCCTCTAAGCGCTCGCTGCCCGGGTGCAGGGCCGGCATGGATCCTGCACGCCCACCTCTGTGCACGGGGGCGGCGGGAATGTCACCAGCCTCGGGAGGGAATCCTGCTCGCTTTAGAAAGGCCGCGTATCAATAAAGACTGCAAGGCCTGAAATAACCTCATACATGTTTGAAAGCACTCGAAGCAACACTTTCAGGCTAGGTCACATCCCAAACCAGATACGCTGCCTTCTAGCACTTCAGTGATTTTCAACCCCCCAGACCCACAGCAGGCCGGCACCAGCTAGCAGAAGAGGCCACCACAGGGCAGTCCCGCCCGCCCAGGGGCCCGTGTGTGGGTTAGGCGGCCCCCCTTGCCCCCCAGGGCCCGGGGCTGCGGGAAGGGGCTGGGCTTCAGCGCCGCGTCGGTGCCCGCTGCTGACCCCCGTCTTGAACACGTGGACTCGCACACGCAGGCCGGCCCCGGGCTACACACACGTGTGAGTGCGTGAACACTGTCAGCTGCGCGTGTCAGTAACATCCTACAACATCTGCAACTTCTGTAAAGGTGACACTCTCACGCGCGCAGTGTCCGCGACCTGGAGGGTGACGAAGCAGGAGGCGCAGCCGTCTGTGCTGGATCCGGTGTCCGCTGCGCTGACGCAGCATTTCCTGAGCTGGTGCTTGGAGCCCAGGTGCGGGGCTGCGTGTGGAGCCAGAGCCAGAGGCACAGGCGGCAAAGCCGCAGGAAGTGCCCTGGCACCAGTCGGCCACCTCTGAGGAGGCCACAGGCACACCTGGGCAGCCAGCTTTGGTGGCCGGTGGGGTGGGGTGGGCGGTAGGTGGCACAAATGTGTCATCTCTGGCTGCCGGAATCCCCTGCTGGGCACAGACAGGACACTGCAGCTGCCCTCACGGGGAGGGCGCCGAGCAGGGACAGCGGGGCAGCAGGACCTCGACGCACGGACCTGTCCTTCCCTTCTGCTGCAGCCGCCATAACTCCGTGGCTGGGTGACGGCATGTGTCCTTCACA
Source organism: Pteropus vampyrus (assembly GCF_000151845.1). NCBI lineage: Eukaryota > Metazoa > Chordata > Mammalia > Chiroptera > Pteropodidae > Pteropus > Pteropus vampyrus. Next base: position 1,674,656 of record NW_011889008.1, read on the forward strand.
ACTCTTCACACGCACAGAGCTGGCCAGTGTCCGCTGGGGGCACACTCGTGGGCTGCCACCTCGCTGGCCCCAGAGGGCAACAAGGCCGGGCCTCGTCGCCACGGGAACCACACCGTCAGCGGTGCCCTCTGGTGGCGGAAGGCCCTGGACAGACTTTGCGCCCTGTTGCTGACGAGGGCACGGGAGAGGGCCAGCGGCTCCAGCTGGGACTGGCAGCTCTATCTGTGCGAGCTACGTGACGTTAACCCTCACGGCCTCCACTTGCGGGGCTCCCGATGAAATAAATCTCAGCTGACATCTAAAATCAATTACACTGAAGGTCCCAGGTAGGACGGCCGACGTGGGAAGTGCAGGATTGTCCCGCTGGGGGGCTCGCCGCTCACCCTCA
>NW_011889008.1:1676778-1690300 GCF_000151845.1 Pteropus vampyrus
GGCTATCTCTTTCAGTCACGGAAGCTTCTAGGACTTCTGCACCTGCTGGGGCTGGTCACTCTGGTGGTTTTCATTTCTCAGTGTTTCCCTGGCTGGCTGTCCTGTTTGTTGTCCCGTGTAAACTTTAATATCTACTTGTGTAACTCCATGTGTTGAAAGGCACTGGTGCTTTTACTGGGATTGCATGAAACGCATTAATGAACTTGGGCAGAACAGGGCCTCTGTAAAGCCACGTCTTGCCCTCCATGAACAGGGAGTCGGCTTCCTTGGTTTTCGGGAGCGAGTACATTCAAGTTGGCCACAGAGGTTTCACTCTTTGTTGTGAAGTTCACTTCTACGGCGGGGCTGTGATGCAGAAGCCGCCACTGGCACATCTAAATGCATGGCTGTAGCCACGTTCCAATAAAACTATTTATAGAAAGACAACAGGCCCGGGGGCCATCGTTCAGTGTCTCTGCCTTTCTGAATGTTTTGCTTGTTGGGTGCCGATAGGAAACGTTCAGTGATCTCGTTTTATTTATAGGACCTGAAATCTTCCCCGTTTGCTTCTTTTCCCCTTGCCGGTGACCTGATGCCACGTCTATCTCCTCTGTCTTCTGCAGACACTTGCCTGTATCTTTAAGCCTCGCCCTGTGACCTGCGCTCTGCTCTCCCTGGTCACCTGTATCGGTGTCCTCAGACCGAGGTGGCCTTGGTCTTCCCGGCAGTGGTTTCAGACCAGCCTCGGGCCCTGTCACCAGCTCCTTCTCCCCTCCTGGCAGCTGTCCCCGGTTCGCCGTGGCACTCGCAAGGCCGGGCGTGGGAGCGGGAGGGGATAATAGAGAGAACGTGTTGAGGTTCGGGTCTGTCCTTACTTTCACGTTGATGTCCTTACTTTCAGTATGATGTGTTGGGCTGAGCACACGGTTTTCATATACTTTAATTTCCCCCTTATTCTTCTGTATTGCTTTGGAGGAAAAATTTCTGAGACAGGGACGTAAAATACCACCACTGTTGTCAGCCACCTAGAAGTTGCCATTCCTTGTTTTCTTGGAGCCTAGACACCAGTGAACAATACTGATGTCAAAGTGACATCAAAACGATAACAATAATAACGACTCTTTATTTGCATGTAGTCCATCCTGTGCAGTAACCACATCTGTGGGAGGAAAAGGAGCGGGCGTGTTTGCTAGTGTCTGTACGCTATTATTTTTCAAGGTGGCAAGGCAAGGATCATGTGCCACATTTAGGGGTTACAGTACAGTTTTGGGTTACACCTTCTTTATCGTACTTCAGAAATGGAGAGAAAAGTTAGGATAGTTTGTAAAGCATAGGATTTTCACTTAGAAATGTAAAAGGCAAATATTAAAATGACAGGAAGGAGAGAGGGAGGGAGGGAGGGAAGGAAGGAAGGAAGGAAGGAAGGAAGGAAGGACGGAAGGACGGAAGGAAGGAAGGACGGACGGACGGAAGGATGGAAGGACGGAAGGAAGGAAGGACGGACGGACGGAAGGACGGAAGGAAGGAAGGAAGGAAGGGGTGTATTTATTGCCAGGCATGGGAAAACGCTTCCTTTCCCGCCCCCGTGAGCAGCCCCCGGCGCGTAAGCAAGCGGGAGCGCACCGCAAGCGCAGCCCTTACTCCCAGGACGCACGTGCCAGGCCCACCAACGCCAGCCCTGTCTCAGGAGGCTGCGCCCGAGCCTGTCCTCTGTCATCTCCCGCTGTCCCACCTGCCCCGATGCTCCTGTTCAGACAGGCTCAGGCACCCCGCGACCCGGGGGATGCCCGGACACCGGCTGCCTCTCAGGGAACGTAGAGCCGCAGGTTTCTCGCTTTTGACGCTGTTTCCTATCATTTCGGTCAAAGCTGGAGATGACTTTACCTCCACACTGACTCACTTCCCTCAGAAACGTTTGGGTTTAAGCAAATTCCAGGCACTAGTCACCTTGATTCAACCACTCAACTACCGGAACTCTCCAAGGTAATAAAGCAAAGACAGGTCATTACAGGTTTGCACAGACCCTCCAAACTCCTCTGCCTCTCACCAGCACAAGGCTCCCTGACCTATAAATTTCCAGAACACTTTCAACTCTAGGTGGACTTAATACTATCCACTGACTGTGTACAGCAATTCATCACCGGAAACGTCTGTACTGGATATCAAGGGGCTCGGCTACCTCTGTATTTCTTTCAGAACCGTCAGGCTGTGCCACTCACACTGTGATTTAGTGCAATCCATGTTCTCAAAAATGCTTCATCATACCACCCGATTTTAAGATTAGGACCTGGGGCCATTACACCCCTTGGCGAAACCAGCAAGGAGATCGCATCTGCCGCGATAAAAGGTCACAGGTGAGGGAACATCAGCACTGTGGTGACTTGGGTTCCTGGGCTCCTCTCACACCACAAAGAGGAAATGCTGGGAGTGGGGAATATGCGCCGGCAGGGACATCTTCTCAGCGACAGTTAAGCCAGGCGCCTGGATGCGTGAACAAGGAAAGCAGCTTTTTGATGAGCAGTGGCCGCCAGGCCCTGTGCCGGAGCGCGCGGAGGGGGTGGGGTGGGGTGTTTGCAGCCACGAGTGGCTTGAGGAGCAGGAGACAACACCCAAGGCCCAGGGGAGGGGGCCAAGAAAGGTGTCCCTCCAGAAGAGTGGGCCTGCAGACACCCACGCAGAGGAAGGTCCAACCAAAAGCGAGAGCACACCACCAAGGAAAGCCATGTCTCTAACCCCTGTAAGAAGCAGAGCGAGAGCCTGGTCTTGACATGGGTTTGCAAAGGCGTTTTCCCTGGGTGGGACACAGAAACCTCAAGACAGGACTTCGAATCACCCTGATTGTCAGGGTCCTTATGTGCTTGACGGAAACACACCTACACAATTTCTGGGGAAAAAAAATTCATCTCAAGCTTCAAAGACTTCACACCGTTAAATTTCAAAGGAAAACAACTCACTGCTAATATTTTAAAAGTGCATTAGGACACAGGTACCATACTAGAAAGCCAACCAAAACAGTGGCTGAATCAGAAGATATACAGACTTCAGATACCAAAATAAGTTGACGTAAGATAACTTTATTTAATGTCTTTTAAGAAAGAGAATTAAAATAGAAGACCAGGATCAACAGATTAAAAAAAAAATTTAATGTCCTAGGAGAACTTGAAATAAAAATGAAAAGGCTTCATAAGTTTGGACATAGCTGAACAAAGGATGTGTGAACTGGAAGATAGAGCTGAAGAAACTAGAATGTAACCACAGAGATGCAATCAGAAAACACATGAGAAAGGGGTTAATAGGAAAAGTTTGAAGAACACGGTGAGAAGGTGCAACACAGTTTTGATAAGATTCAAACAGAAGTAGGAATGGGGGACAGCAATATTTGAACGGATAATGGCTGTGAAATTACCAGAACTTATAAAAGACGCCAATACCTGAATTTTTGAATCCCACTGAATGTCAAGCAGAATGAACAGAAATTTACACTGTACACATATTAATGGATCTGCAGAGGTCTGAGCAAAGAGAAGCTCTTGAAAGCAGACGGGAGGAAAGACAAACTGCCCTAAAGGAGAAGATTCTGGGTCAATGGCTGACTTCTTGAAAGTGATACTAGAAGCCAAAAGACGTGGAATTACAGCTTTGACATGCTGAGAGAAAATAAATGTCATACAACTCTATGCCAAGTAAAAATAAACCTTTTCTAGAGCAAGAGTAAGATAAACATATTGAGATGGCAGAAACTGAGAAAGCTCATCCCAAAAGAGACAACGAAGACAAAGACATTCTAAAGGATGAGCTTCAGACGGGAAAATGGTTACACCGAACGGTTAGAGATGCAAAGGAATCGGTAAATACTGGTGAAAAAGTAAACTATATAAAAGGGTAATCATATGATTCCAGCTTTATCCCCTGAGAAGGCCTAGAAATGTCTGACACAGGCACAGGGGACAAGCCCGAACGCCCAGACTGCAGTTCTGAAATACAGTTTCTCACGAAAGGAAACGGAAACTCATGGGGAAACGGCTTCCTCCAGGTCCGCCACAGGAAATGCACAAGGTGAACCCGAACCGTCCTGTCGTGCCAGATAGCAAGGAAGCCACACAGGGACAAGAGGGACAAGGACTTGGTGACAGGACCTGGGAGCCAACCAGAAGAGGCCCCACTAACTAAAGATGGGACAATTTGAGCTTCGATAGTAATCAAAATCGGCATGAATTAAAACCCGTCCAATATGTTTAAAATCTCTAAGTTCATAATGACATAATAAAACGCGCTTTCCCGTCTTCCTGTCTGTGCAATCCGTGCCACAATGCTCCTCAGCCACATGACTTCCTTTGACCAGCGGGCCACGTGCAAGTGTGATGCAAATAGAAGCGTGACGAGCAAGACTCCAGCCGATTCGACCACTGGACCGCCTCAATGACTGCAGGAGAAACCAGCGGGGACCTGCCGAGTGGGCGTGGCCAAGCTGCGCAAGGGAGCCAATCAGCGCCCGCTGCTTTCACTATGCGCACTGGGAGCCAATCAGCGCCTGCTGCTTTCAGCGGCCAGGCTCTGGGGCAACTGGAACAAAGACCACTAGAACTCACCACGCAGAAAAAAAACTGGGGTTACTCTCAGACAGATGATCGCATCAACGGAACTCTGCAGCACAGCGTTCCACTCGTGGCCGCCTGCAGCCTCTTGGGGAAGAAGGCAGGTTGTCCGCGTTCCGTGCTTTCCTCCTGGATGCGAGCGTCCGCAGAGCGTCGCCGGGCTGGCCTGCGCGGTCCCCCGCAGGCGACGCGCCGGGCTGTCTGTCTTCCACAGTCGTTAGCAACGCTGGGCACCTGACCACGTTCACCGTAAATCACATGGATAAACTATAAACCACGCGCATGTGAGGAGGAAATGGAAGAACAGTAAATCTCAGACTATTTTCTTGGTCATTTTCGAGTTTTAAATAACAAAATAAGTCCGAGAACCACGAGCACACACGCAGCCACGAAGTTGGCCTGACAACGCCAACACCGAACAAGCAAACCCGGCGACATAAATTTGAAAATTAATATAAAGATAAAAAAAGGCACCCAGGACAGAAGCGAGGATTCGCCCTCCTTCCCCCAATGGCAACAGGGGTTTATTCTCACCGGCGAGTGCTGAGCGCCGTGCACGGTCGTGTGTGCCGACCCGCACCCCCGGGCAGCGCAGCGGGCTGTGCACACCCGCGCCCGGACACGTGGGTGATGCACCGCACTGACGTGAGGCCGGCATCGCGACAGGAACTTCCGGCCGTGCCCATCCGTGGGGCCGCGGCCACGCCCGCGTGCGCGGTCAGCTGCTGTTACGCACAGCTGTACTGAGCTAACACTTCACACGTGTGTTTTACGCACATTATGTCCTTCGGTGTTTGCGGCAACCCCGTGGGGGAACACTGTCGTTACCCTCGTTTCCAGGTGTGTAAAATGAGGTACAGTGAGGAAGAACCCCACGCGGGGCCCTGCTGCCAGTGGGCGCACCCTGCCCACACCCCAGTGCCCAGATGAAGGCGGGGAGTCCCGCTCTGGGGAAACTGGCCACCGGCCGGCCGGCGGTCAGAGAAAGCCCGGCCCTCAAGCACCTCATCTAGGAGCGTGCTGCCAGCCTCCCCGTAAGAAGCCCTCTCAGAAATGCCAGGGGATAGATGGAGCCCAGACTCAGATGACCTCCCCAAATCTGCAACATAACACAAGCGGTCTACAGTGGGGACCTACGTCAGAAACAGTGAAAGTTGCCCCCTCCCCCTCCACATGGCACCAGTTTCCACGTCCCTGGAACCAGCCAAGTCTCCCGCGTCTCGCCGTGTGGCCCCTGCCCTCCCACAGCCACCGGGCTGGCCCGAACTCAGAGCACAGCTGGTCACCGCGAGCACCCCATGCGCCTGTCCCCATTCATTCCCACACGCTCAGTGCACACCGGTCACGCCTGAGATGCTCTGCAACAGAACCGACTTGGGATCAGCAAACATTCCAAAGCAGGGTCAGTCTCTGCCTGGCATGGTGGCAAGGTTTCGGCTCAGCATCACGGGAACAGCGCTGTGTCAGAGACTGCAAGTTTTCTCCAGTAACGGCTCCACCCCTCTCCTGAATAACAGAACCCCTACTTTTCATGTTGGCACAGGGCCACCCAGACAATATTCCCAGGGTCCCCGTGAAAGTGCTAAGCGGAACTTTAAAGAAACATCCTTAGATAAAGAGAGAGACCTTCCCACCTCTTCCGGCAGGGGGAAGTGCACACGTAATGGCTGGAGCTCCGGGAGTCATTCTGAGCAACGAAGTGACCACAAGACTAGAATCTTTGCTGCAAGTCGGGGCCCTGATGTTACAGAGCACGCGGCAGCCCTGAAGGACAACTTCCGGATAACCTCCGGTGAGTGAACTCCAATTTTACTTACACTGCTGTTATTTTTTCCCCTGTAATTCTCAGCCAAACCCGACCCTACCAGAGTGAGCATAGGGAGATGGTAATGCAGCCACAGGACTAGCCCGAAATGGCCCTAGCCTGTTTCTAAGAAGACACTGAGCTGCTTTTCAGCGACAAGAGGCCAAGCCTGCAAGTCACGCAGCAGACACGTGCACAGACAGCTCCGACCTCCAGCTGCACCGGGAACCGAGGTCTTGCTGCCCCCGCCCCAACACACACGGAACCAAAGGACCGGGACACAGCGATGACTCAAACATGGGAACCGGCCAGGTGCTGGGCCACTGTCCACGAGACTTAGTGCTGGATCCAAGGAGGATCCACGTCCCTCCTCCTATGACCGCCTGCCGGGGCTGCCACACACCTGTGACCCCCGTTCTGAACACCTGCCCTGCGCCCTGGACCAGGGGGGCAGATCCGGCTTGCGTTCAAGCACGGTGAGGGGCCAGCCGTGAGGGGCCAGCGTGAAGGGTGCACTCAAGGCCACCGCTCTTCCCCTCCAGTGTCCGAATCTGAGCCGACCACCTAGGCCAGGAAATGCCTGCTCAAATCCGCATTCTGTGATGTGGGCCTTTGTTTCAGAGATCAGTCCATCTACTGTATTTTTAAAAGAAACGACAGGTTCAACGTACAATGGAAGTAGTGACTGGAACTTAGCCAGGGGAGTGTGCTGCTTCCGCAGCGGCTGTGACAGCCAGCTGCAGCTGAGTAACTCACGATGACAGTAGCTGCCTCCTTCACAAGTCCTGCGGTCTCGTCTTGTGCGCAAGCACGCCATGCACATTATAACTTCCTTTCCCTACTGTCTGCACCTATTTCAAAAGGGAGAAGGTAATTCCACAGCCAAACGGAATGACTAAGGACAAAAAAAGACAACTAGACGCTGGAAAAGAAAATGAAGTCTGCAGATGGAGCACCCGAGAAAGGGCGCTCACTGCTCGGTGCCGGGCTGTGCGTCACCGTACCGCGAATCTGCGCAAGGCTGCTTCTCTCACCGTCCCTTTAAGGGCTTTTAAAAATATCCCTTCGTAATTTTAGCAAGCCCCTTCCCCACCCCATTTCCCAAATGCCTTTTCTAGAGGGATCCTAACCTGTCTGCAGTCACTACACACATCGCTGCCTCGTCACAGTGCTCTCTGCTGACACAGAGGGCAAGCAATACATCACGTGTCAGGAGGAGGAGGAAGAAACCAATAATGAGAGAGGGCTCTGAGTCAAGCCAGACGCCTCACTCAGCATGCACGCGCGCGCGCACACACTCACACACACACACACACACACACACACACTCATCCCGTAAATGGGATTATTAACCAGCACTAGGAGCCTCCTACTGTGCCAAGGGGACACAGGGACTCTGGGGGCCAGGAGGGAGGAAGGCCCTCGCCATAGCCAGTGGCTCGCGTGGAGCACAGAGCCCATACGGAGCAGACTGGACAGAAGACGGCCTCGCAGGGGGCACTAAAGGAAAGGGACAAGGCGGGCAGACGCCAGGCGAGGCCCAAGGTGACAGGGCTCTGAAAAATGAAAGCCAAAGAGCTGGGAAGAAAAGTTCAGGGTGGCCAAGCAGTGGTCACACACGGGGCCCCGGGCAGGCCGCCCTCCCACCCACGGCCAGCGCCGTCTGGACCTGTCACAGCCGAGCTGACGGGAGGCCTGGTGGCCACCCCGAAGAGCTACGCTTAGGAGTAATCAGAAAGGTGTGAGAAGCTGCGGGGGGCCAGATCATCCAGGTTAAAAGTCAAGATGAGGGTTCGGCAAATCTGACAGTGATGAGTGAACACCTACTGTGTGCCAGGACCATATACAATCAACGCAGACCACTCCTGCCCTCCCAGAGCTCCGTCCGATGGGGAGAACCAGATACCAACGTAATAAATATAAATGACAGGGGAAAAGGGGGAAGGGGCGGGAGCGGTGACCGCAGAGCGGGAAGGCCCGTGGTGCAGAGACGAAGGCCTGGCGGGTGCAGACAGAAGAGGGGGCACGGTGGGGCGGGGGCAGACCAGGGGGAGGGTCGGGGTTCAGCAGAAACCCTGCAGGACGGCATCCCCAGTGCCCCACGGGCTGCAGGACCCTGGGAAGGGCTGGGGAGTGGACTGCAGATGGAGCCTCGGGACTGGATGGACAGCACCAGGACCCAATGGCTCGGCAGCAGCTGAGAAATGCCCGGTGCCTGGGAAAGCCCCGAAAGTCACCCTGAGCTGGCAGCTGGGGTGGCTCGTGCACGGTCTGCCTCCCCCCGCAGGAACCTGCAGAGACACGTCTTGCGAAGTGCCAGTCGCAGCCCTAGCTGCAAGGGAGTCGGGAGGCGGCTCGGGGCCACCGAGGTGTGTGAGGCACCGTCAGGACGACGGAACCCCTCCCCCTTCCCCGTACTCGACTCGTCCTTCACAGAGCGCTGGGCAGGGGCTGAAACCGGCACTTGGCGTGTTTGTTCAAAGCACGTGCATCGTGTCCAAGGCTCTGATGGACATGAAGGACAGCCGCTGTCCCCAGATGGCAGGACCCACTCTGCCCCGGGTCCCCAGGCAGCTACTCTGCCACACGCAACACCAAGACCAGGGGTTAGGAAAACAAATGGCAAGAAATGAAGGTTGCCAAAAAGTCAGACGGAAAATAAATATAAACGTGAAAGGAAGGACCAAACTCTTCATTTTCTTTCTTTCAAAATAAACGAGGAAAGGCGCTCAGGTATTTACTATAAAGCTATAAAACGCACACAAGGACCCCATTACAATGCGCGTGGCATGTTCGCACAGCAGAGGACTGCTCATCCACGTGGCTATGGGGAGGGCCATCTTTTCTGATGCTGTGTCACTGGCTTTTTTTGTCCACTTGAGAGCTCGTCCAGGGAAAGCTCGCGTGCCCCACGTGCCTCGGTGTGAAACCATAAGGAGTACAGAGTGGTCAGGGTCCCGGGGAGGGAGCCTGAGAGCCCCACTGTGAGCTCCTCTCAAGGGCCTTCGGGCAAAGAGTAAGTCCGCTGTAGGAGCTCAGGTGACAGAAGCTGGTCCTCACAGCTTAGAGAGTAACAGAACTTTACCTCTGCACCTGATAAACGCCAGAGATCGGCAGAAGCAGGAAGTGGAAAGGGCCTGGGAATTCACGGGTGCAGCTCAGCAGCCACCCTTCGGCAGAGCTCACCGCCGATGACACCCGAGAAAGGGCCCGCCCCCCAGCCCTCGGGTGCTGCACTGAGGAAGATCCCAGGAACTGCTCGGCCTTCGAAACCTGCGCTGAGAATGGCCCCTGCTGAAACGCAGAGGCTCCTGCCGCTCCTTTCGTGGCAGGCGCTGGCACGCGGTCTACCCGGGCTTCAGAGTCCCATCAGAAGGTCACTCTGCCCAAGGCATTCACGTCTTTGGAAAACGGTAGATCCTTGAGGACTTTCCCATTAAGATGATCTCACAGAAAGGTTAACTTGGTCCAGAACATCGGGGCATTGATGGGAATCAAATAAAAAGCTGCCAGGCGACTGCTGTTTGCGCGTTCCCACGCTCGCCGTCAGGCGCCCACCCCGTTGAGGCCTGCCGGGTCACGTCGGCGACCCCGCGTCCGAAGCGCAGCCGGCACACAGCAGGTCCTGCCACGGAGCCCGAAACAGTGTGTGTTTCTCCGACTGGTCGACAACTTGCCATCTTGGCCCCGAAAGTCTCGGCCAAGCAAAGGGTGGGGCGCATGACGGACAAAACCACGGAGAGCGCTCGCTGTCCGCCACAAGCAAGCCGGGCCCGGAACGGCCACATCCGCAGAATGCGGAATGAATGACCTGATCTCAGCTACTGCCTCAGAACGTCACGGTCACATAGCCCAGAGAAACCAGCCTTGAAAGCAGCCTGAGCAGACAAAGGACACTGGCCGAGAGACTTTCAGGGGGGCAGGCAGGCCAGTTCTCTCTCAACTCCGTCCTCAAGGACGCAAGCAGACCGGCCTGGGCCGGCCAGCTGCCCGGGATGCCCGCCGCCCACAGCCCAGGCCGGGCTTGGCCCCTGCGCTCCTAGCCCAGACACGGCCACCTGTGGGGTCGCCCTGAGCTGCTTCTCCTCCTGCCCCGTGAAGGCGAGTGAGCCTGCCACCTCGGAGGCCTCACAGCCCGGCACGGCGGGAGGCCAGGTGTGCTGCGGAGGACACAGCGGACTCTCTCCTGGGGGCCGGTGCCGGGGAAAGGTAAGCGGAGACGGCGATTCCTGCCCGCGCGGGTTGCTGAGACAGCCCGACCGCACGGAAGGCTCGGGGCCAGCGCCATCCACGGCCCCTCCCGCTTCTCCGAGCACACGGACGGGGTCGCGGGCGGGCTCTCCAGCCTTCTCGGGGCGTGTGGGAACACGGTGGCCTGTGCAGCGTCCGGTCAGGCCACAGCGGGCCCCCACGACCTCCGGTCAGACAGCCCTGCCCCTGCTTGTGCACGGGTCCCTGTCCCCACACTCCTGGTCTGCCCCGTGCCAGGCACGGCGCTGTGACTCCCACCTGCCCCCCCAGCCCCCCCCAGACTCCACGCTCCACGGTGGCAGGAACCATGCTGGGTTTTGCTCGGAGTCTGAGCACAGTGCAGCCCCAACAAACACAGGATGGACGCTTGAGTCATGGCGGACGCGTGAGCCCATCGGTCGATCACCGTGCGCTCCCCGCAGGACGTGGCGCTCGCTGCGAGGAGGAAGCGTCTGCCTTTCACGGCCGCAGCACCGAGCCGAGTGCTGCACGCGTGGCACACGCCCATCACGTTTTGTTGCGCCGCGCCCGGCAGAGGTGGTGCACGCGTTTGCCGTTCCCGCGCAGGTATTCGGATTCGACCCGAGACAGACCCGCCTGCACTCGCAACGATGACCCTACACTTTCTCATTTCTCTTGCAGGCCCCAGGAACTTGTGCTAAGACCACCTCTAACCTCCCCCTCAGATGCCTCCGGCAGGCCGTAAAGAGGGCACCAAGGCCTTCTCGAGCCCACACCAAGAGGAGGGGAGAATAAGAAAAATAATTTATTTTCACAAGCCAAATTCAGAGAAAGGTAATTTTTTAGGTAATACCAAATAACAATATTTCATACTGAAAGAGAAAATACAGCTCTTCTCTAGAGAGAACCGCGGAAAACACAAAGCACATCCTCCTCCCTCTTCACTCCCATGAGCCCCTTGGGGGTGGGAACGGCATCATGACAGACTCAGAATTCACGGAGACAGGCCGACTGGAGAGAAAGATGATACACGGTCTCGAGGGCTGTGAGACAAGCAACACCTCTTCCATATTTCCTACAAAGATTTCCCCACAGTTTTTAATATCTTCTACCGCTTTTAAGGAATAAATTTCTGGCCAGGACGCCTCGGTCACCATCAGGGCCGCCTCGGCTCTCCCGGGAGGCTGGACCCCGGTGTGCAGCAGCCCGGGCACTCCCTCAGGGCCCGGGAGGGTCTGGGGGACAGGCGCTGGCCTGAGCCCACGCCCCTGTCAACGACGGCAAGTGTGTTTCAGAAACGTCCTTTCAGGTATTTTAATGGCCCGAGAAAGAGAGGATAGGAAACAGGGAGAAACCAGTAAAAATACAGAAGGACAGAAGGAAAAATAATCCAGGCAGTCTCCATAGCTCAGGGAAAAAAAACAATTCTTGTTCCTTTTGGGGAGCAATAGAGATTAAAACTACATCAATATTCTGGACCTAACATTTATAAAGCACATTTCCGCTTCTAAGGAAAATTCCTGGTTCTTCTGAAGTAAATGAACACTATAAATTTATCCCAGGCACCTCAGAGTCGGCAGCCGACATCATTACAAATGCTCTGGTCTTGTCATCAAGGCTCCTGCGAGGCGCGGCTCCTCGCATCTCGTTAACCAGGCCAGGGATTCTGAGCTCTGCTCAGTGCCTCTCAGGAGACAGCGGGGAGGGGACGGAGCGGGAGGGGGAGAAGTGGCAGCAGCTTGGGCGGGCCACCCCAGCCCTGGAAGTGGCACTGTTCATCACCAGGAGAGGAAGGGGGCCGAGCCTCCCGCCGTCTCTCCAGAGAGCGGAGCCGGCGGGCAGGAGAGCGGAGTGTGCAGGGCACAGCGAGAGCGGCAGCCACCACCACGAGGGTGAAGGTGCGCGTGCCCTGCGGCCAGCAGGTCCTGTCCCGGGACAGCCTGGAAGCAGGGCTGCGTTTTGCACCAGAAGATGTGCCCAGCGGCCCCCCTCCACGGATCACTCGTGCTGGCAAAACCCAAAAAGAGCCAAATTTCCATTCTCCCGATTTTACAGTGGAAACAGGAGAAGCCACGTGGGCCCAGGCAGGGAGGGCACAAGGTCGAAACCAGGCAAGCCGACCATGGCCGGCCAACGGTCCTGGGAGCACACACGCGTGCACACGCTCGCGTGCACACGGTCCCACTCTGGGACAGCCCCGTCAGGAAAGGGCTCGCTCTGCCAGACGAGGGGCTGTCGCCAGGGAGGGGCTCAGAAGGCGTTTAAAGCCACGAGTCACCTTCTCCTTATGCCCAATCGTGGATAAAAGCAATTGACCTGATTATATTCTGAGCTGCGCATAATTCACGAGCTTCCACGATAAACACAGCGGCCTGATCCGCCCTCCACTGCCAGGGCACGTGAAAAACAATGCTGGGCCCCACTGCGAGAATTCATTCAACAACGGCGTCTCCTGGCTCATTTCTGTTCACGTCTCACGTCTCCAGAGTACGTGGAGGAAACTGGAAATAAGATTTCTCTGCACACTGCCCGGCTCCGCAAACAGGAGCAGATGACTCGTCTCTGTCGGGGTGGAGCTGCGTACAGAACACAGCAGGAAACACGATGGCCCACGACTGCGACCCCATCCCTGGTGTGTACTCCAGGGGACTGAAAACCTGTGCCCACACCAGGACGGCCACACGAACGCGCACGGCAGCATCACAGAACGGCCCCAGACGGGAAACGAGCTGAATGTGCATCGGGGGGACGGGAGACAAACGCGGGCACACGCCCGACGCCACGCCGCTCGTGGGACGAGGGCGGACTGCTGGACACGGTGACCCTCGAAGCCCGCGTCCAGTGAGAAGGGCGGACACAGAGACCTGCGGTGCGCGAGCGAGCACGTGAAGGCCGCAGCAGGCACGACCGACCGAGCTGACAGGCGCCCTGC
>NW_011889008.1:1692132-1697357 GCF_000151845.1 Pteropus vampyrus
GCATTGTCACATACATCCCAACATCGGAGATGTTCGTGTGAAAAGAACAGTAACCTTAGAGCTGACAGCTAGAGTTCAAGACAACAGATAACAGGGTGGAAATTGTCACCAGAGACCAGGACCTAATAAAGAATCAAATGGAAATTACGACATATAAAGAAATGAAGAATTTTGTACGTTGGCTAAATAGCGATTGGACACCAAAACAAAGGAGGATTTGAGAGCTATCAAATAGGTCACTGGAAAATATCCAAAGAGCGCAGAAAGAAAAAAAAAAACCACCATTAAACAGAATGTGAGAAGCATATGGGACATGGCGGACAAGTCCACCGTAGTCTGATCGGGGCTCCGGGAGAGGAGAGACGAATGGCAGTGGTATCTGCAGTGATGCTAATGAACGGCACGGGGGCAAGAAGCACCCAGCGGGACAGTCACGAAGCAAAGCACATCTAGAATGCTCCAGCGAAATGACGGAAACCAAGAAAAAGCTTGCCAGTCAGCCGGGGGTGGGCAGAGAAGCAATCTTAAGACTCGGCCAACTTTTTAACGCAAAGGATTGAAGCCTCAAGATGAGGGAAAACACTTTTAAGCTCCTATAAACTGAAAAAAAAAATTAAAAGAAAAAAAAATTGCTACAGAATTCTATACCCAGCAAAAATATTCTTGAGAAACGAAATAGAGATGACATTTAAACATTTTCATATGGAAAAAAACTAGATAAATTTGTTGCCAGCAGATTCACACTAAAAGCAACGCTGGGTCAGATTTTCCAGGCTGGAGGGAGTGAGCCTGGATGGAGGGACGGACAGAGGGACAGACACGGGAAGGGGTAGCGGGCGCTGCCAGGTGAGTGATCGGATGGGTCTGCGTGAGTGTCGACCGCCGGAAACAGCAGCACCGTCCTATGGGGCTTAAAATACACGCAGAACTAAGATACGCGACAGAGACACCGGTCGGGGGAAGTGGGCGCAGCAGGAGGCAGTTACGTGTTTTAAGGCTTTAAACTCCCACTTATGACACACGTGCACAGCAGCCGAAGCTGACGCAGCACTTACGTGTTCTTTAATGCAGCATCTCTCATGCAGGGGGAGACGGGATCCCTTTTTAAACCCACAAAGTACAAAAGAAATCAAGGACAGGGAAAAAAAGAAACGAAGAACAGGTGAGACAAAAATAAAGCAAATAGCAGGATGGTACATTTGAACCCAGAAACGTCAGTACTTATGTTAACTAAACGCTGAATTACAAGACAAGGAATTGCTCCAAGCAGCAGGTGAGCCAGCCCCGGAGCCGCGCGCCCCGGCTGCATCTCCAGACAGGGCGGGGGGCCAGCCTCGGGCCCCCATCAGCGCGCAAGTATTTGAACCATACGAATGCCCTGGGGGTCTGGGCACTCTGTCCCTCTGATCATCAAAACCAGAGACATCACAGACCAGACTGTGAGCCAAGGAACAGAAGGGTCAGGTCCCGCGGTCTGAAAGTTTGGATTCCCTCCCCTCCTGGGCAGACACCCTCGCTGTGGCCCCGCGTCCCTCGCAAAACCGCGGCCTGTGTTTCCTGCGGCCTGCCTCTGCCACCAACGTAGTCTCCGGTCCGACGCGAGCCCACCAGCCCAAGGCCCTCCCTTAGCAGGGTCTGCACGCCAGCTGGAACCCAGAGTCCCTGTCAACGCCCCCTCCTCTCCCTCAACTTTGAAAGTAAAGAATTCCTGGAAGCTAAACACACAGAAACGTATTCGAATTAAAATAAGCCGTAGCAGAGCTGTGCAATGTGCAAACGAAGGGACTTTGAGTTTTCAAAACGACGAAAACACTCTGAGAAACTGCTTGAGCCCCATTTCCTAAATCCCACACACCCCAGGGATGTGAGACCCCACGAAGGCGGGCCGGCTCCGGTCGAGAGCACAGCTTTCTCATCTTATTAAATCCACGGGAACAAACCCCCCTTAGAACCGAAGCATTTTAAAACTAAAATGAGTTTTGGAGATTTATCCAAAGTCACAGGGTTAATTCATTTGTGGGGATTAAGTGGCCTCCTGACTCCCAGGAAAATGCTGACACAAGCTGTTCAGAGTCGCCACTAAGCACGTTTATGAAAGGCCAGTTTCTGTAAAACAAAGAAATTTCTTGAGGGCTATTGTGGTGGCACAGGTCACCCCTCCCGTTCTAAGCGATCGGCTGCTCTCCTCCCAAGGGCTGTGTTCCTGCTTTCGCCACTTACAACTCTGGGGAGGGCGTGGGGATCTGTTCGGACGTGTCTGCGGAGACGGCCACCTCCCGAGAGGAGAGCAGTGAAGTGAAGCCCACCCCGGTCACCTGCTCTCCTCACCCGAGGCGCAGCGTCCACTGCCTACGGGTGCGTCTTACAGCAACGGCCCTGCACACGGATGAAGACACAAAGTCACAGGCAAAACCGCCACCCGCTCCAGCTGGAGGCCAGATCCAGACCTGACGGTCACTGAACAAGGGCCACCTGCGGGCCGGCGTCGGGCCCCTTCCGCGCCTGTGGCTCTCGGCCAGCGGGGATCCACGCTGCCCATGCATGCCACCCAAGTGCCGGGCCACCGTGACGGGTCCCCGTGCCGCTTCACTGTGAGGTAACAGGTCACTCTGTCCTCTGGGGGGAAAGCTCTTCGAGGCTAGGCTGCTGCATCCGTCCAACTGTCACATGGACCTTGTAGGGTGCTGTGCGTGGCCGATGTGTGGTTTTTCAAGACGTTCACCTTTCTTTCTCTTGAAGGCTGTGATCAGTGTACCCCTTTTCCTTCCAGTACGACGACCTGTTCTCGTCATCTGTCGTCTCTCTCGGGTTAAAATGCCGCAAGTTCAGCTGTCCTAATGCTGCCGCTGGGAGACGAAGCGAAGGGGCAGAGCCCCCCGGCCGGCCCAGCCTGCTCGCGCCAGCACCCCCCTGCACTGACCCTTGCGTCCACACACTGTTCTCACAGACCCGGAACCAGCTGTCCCTGACGGACCTGAGTGACTCCCACTATGGCTTCCGGTCCACTGGAGAGCGGCAGCCTGCCAGGAAGGCGTGCCCCTAGGGCTTACATCAACCTGCAGGGAACCCCGAACGGCCCTTCTGGCTGGCCACGTCACAGGCACAGAAATCAGAGAGAGAGAGAGAGGGAAGTGGCAGATTTCGCCGCCCGAAGGCCAAAGTCCCAAGCGGCTCCTTGTGCCTCACAGACCCATTTCCATGCCGAGGTGACACGTGGGGAATGAGTATTTTAAATTGGTTGCCCATTATGGAAGTAATAAATAACCACGATTTTTAAATGCAAGGTATACACTTTTTAGGGTAAAAAGTCAAAGTCGTCTTCTGCAGATACTCTGAACCCACCGTGACAAATGCTTTGTGCGTTTCTGGGATGATCTGTGCATCTGCACGTCTGTGGGACTAGAATTAACAGACGCAGCATGGGGCAAACGCACAGACAATGGCTGAGGCGGCCACGGGCTCGCTCCCCGACCGAGCTCCAGCCTTCCCGGGCGTCGCTCCCGCCCCGGCACGCCCCCGCGCCGTCACGGGCCTTCGGGTTCGCTCAGGGCACCAACGCCGCACACGAGACCGGAAGGCCAGACCGCGGGGTGACGGGTTTAGTCTTCACGCTGACAGCACTCGGTCCTCGTCTGCGAGTTGTCACACACACATAACGCTCTGCTTAAAGAGGGCGAGGACGAGAGGCACTATCCTTGGGAGGCTCGTTAGGGACGGAGTTAGGCCCTGATTTCTCTAAAAATACGATCCTTCAAGTAGGTCAGCTCACGAGGCGGGCTGGGGATGCGGGCGTCGGGCAGGCAGCTGGACGCTGGGGAGGGGCTGCCCGCAGGCTGCTGGGGCCCTCCCACCGTGCCACTCAGCCTCGTTCTCCCCACTGACCCCCATCTGCATCTACAAATCCTAAAGGGTGAACTAGTGACTCCAAAGCTGCATCTCTAGAAAGCAGCAGGGCCAGAATTCAGCCACCCCATCCTTTCTGTGGTTCCCAGGCCCTGACCTCGCCCCTCCACCCTCCGTGAGACCCCCTGCCAGCGGGGGACACCCAGGCTCTGCCATCACTGACACACGGGGAGCAGTGAGACAGTCACCTGACAACGCAACCCTCCTGAGCTGTGACCAGCGGTTGGAAATCCATGCTGGCCAAAGCACCGCTCAAAACGGGGTGACTTAAACCCCACAGGGCACTCTCACAAGCCCACCCCACTCCCCCAGAGAGCAAGAGCCCATGCAGAGAGGCGGGTTCGCAGCACCACCAGCCCGAGGGCCTAGCGTGCGGCCACACGACAGGCCCGTCGTCCTGCATGCTTCCCTCCCCCTCCTTTTCTAAAGTGCTTGTTGTTTTAAAAGAATTTGCAGGTCGTGTCTCTGAGCCGCTGGGCTATGGCAGAGGGCGGCGATGCCCCGACACTCCCGCGAAACGCAGCGGGGCGGGCTTCGTGGGGAGAGCTGCGTGGGAGCTGGTTTTCAGGGTCTGGGCTCCACATCCAGGAGGCCGCGTCCGACGGCTCGGGCCGGGGGATGGGGTGAAACAGAAGGTGCGGGGCAGGCCGGAGGGGCCTCGGGGCGGCCGAGCATGAACCAGGGCCCGCCCCGAGCGCTGCAGACAGAGACAGAGAGGGGTGAGGACGACGTGAGGGGCGTGATTAAGGCCGAAGCAAAAACGTAAATGAAACGTGAGTCCCGGTGTAAATCTCAACGTTCTGGGCACGAAGCGGCTATGGGAAGCTGTCGACGCACAGCGGCTAGCCCCCGAGGACCAGAGAGGACCAGAGAGGACCAGAGAGGACGGCCTCGCAGAGGTGGTGACGCCTGGCAAAGGCTCCCAGCACACTCTGAGTGACGCAGACCTGAGCCTGCCCGCGGCAGCTCTGCCTCCGGCTATGAGTCCTCATTTGCAGTTTGTCACAAAGACATAAACGAGGCGGATGAAGCCCGACCCTAGCGCCTACAGGAAAGGGAACTGGGGACAAGAGGAGGGGAGCTGGGGACAGCGGGCACAGATGCTGCGGTGACAGCCTCAGGAGGCCACACCCATCTCCTTCCGGGCCATTTCCACCCAGAGCTAAGGTTGGCACTGAGGCCCTAAAGTGCCACACCAAACGAAGGTCACAGGCTGTCCCATCCCACAGCCCTCCCCAGCACTCCCGGGGGGACAGCGCCACGGCGAGGCTGGTGTCTTCCTGGACCACCCGCCTCTGACTCCCCCTCCAGCCTCTGCTGTA
>NW_011889008.1:1698422-1700790 GCF_000151845.1 Pteropus vampyrus
AGCAGCAGAGGCATCAGGCTCCTGCCCACGGCCAGCTTCACCGTCTCCCCGCCCACCACGGCGAGCGACGAGTGTCCCCACAGAAATCGGCTTTCACGCCGCCCCAGGGCATGGCACTCCGACCTGAGGAAGGCCAGACCCGAAGCCACACGGTGCGCCGAGCCGCCAGACCCCGCAAGGGAGGGAAAGGCTGAGAAAGATGGGTGCCTCTGCTCAGCCCTGTAGCATCCTCCTCCCACCTCCCGACGAAACTGTCAGTCGAAGCTGACGGTGAAGTGAGTGAGTTTGTTTCACTGCAGAACGCTCAGCAGCAACACGCAGCAACCTTGCCTGGCGTTTCTCCGTCCATCTCCCGTGCAACACAAACTTACGTGCCTACAGGGTAACAAGGGAAAATCTTAGATTTAACCGGAAGAAAGACTTCACCAGCGGCAAACTGATAAACTATTTCGAGAAGGGCTCCACGGGCCTGGGTCCCATGGGCCAGCAGCCTCAGGAAAAAAGTCATCATTGTGGTCCCCCTAAATTCCTTCTCCACCCCAAATCACCTCTGTCAAAATGTTTAGTTTCGAGCACCAGAAAAGAGGAAAGCTCCGTGCTCACAGCGCAGGCGGGGGTTCGGAGGCCGACTCTGCACTTCCAGCTGGGATGGGGACAGCGCGACCCCCTAGCCCATCCCCGCCCTCGGGAGGCCTGCGGGCGCTTCTGACGGTTCCCACAAACAGCACGAAAATGACCTTTCTTCCAGTTGCCCGACCCTTGTAAATCGTGCAATCGAGGACGTGGGGAACGAGATAACTAGAAGTATGGGCAGTGGCCACGTAGGTCTAGGAACTTAGTGACGTCTCACTGCCTCATCGGGACAGCATGTCACCCACCCTCTGTTACTGCAGAAAACTCAAGGGCCCTGCAGAGCACAACGCCCTGCCGTGCGCTTAGCTCGGCCATGTTTCCAGGGACCCCGACTCACGCTTAAGGACCGGCACCTGGCCCACAAGGGTCTGCGCTCGTCCTCGGCCCATGTGGTTGGCACCACACCCACGAGGCAGCCTGAGGTCTGCCACACGCCGAGAAGCAGGCTGTGGGATGCTGGGCCGCCGTCCCCGCCCGTGACCCCTGCAGTCATGAAGGGCAGAGAAGTATCCCCAGGGCACAGGCTGTCTCCTCTCGGTGCATGGGGCGCAGACGCCGGCCCTCAGCAGGCCAGTCGGGTGTCCCGCCACACCCGTCACCATGGCTCCTTCTGGAACAGATGAGTCTCACCAACAGTTTGTAGCAGCAATATTTTAAACGTTTTTATCATACTTAATGGACGCAGTGGTCTTGGCGTTTAAAAAGGAAAGTCATAGGTATTCATCACGGTTTTGCTTCCGGAACGCAGCGAAGACCACAGCCCGCCGGCACCGGCCGCTTCTTCCTGGGCTGCAGCCGACGTCACGTTCCAGCCCCGCTGTCTACACAGCCAGGGGCACGCGCGCTTCTTCCCAGGCACCCTGCAGACGGGACGTGCTCTCCCGCACCAGCCCTGCCAGCTATCTCGCCGTCAGATCATTCGTGAAGTCCTACTGACTTTGACAACTTTCCTCAGACTCACGACGGCGTCCCCGGGGGCGGCGCCCTGACAGGCTGCTCGGCAGCAGGGTTAGCCCTCCCGTGTCACGGGAAGGCCATCTCTCGGTCCTGTGTGTGATTCTGCATGCAGGATACGTCCCTACATGTAACCTGCCTCCCGTGGTAATGCGTCTTCCTGGGGCCCTGGAATGCATGCTCTCAGACGGAAATTTAGGTTAAAAATAATAACAGAGCCTGCTTAACAAGATTCCATTTACTGTCGGCGAGCGTGAACAGCTGACACCAGGCTAAACTAATAATAAAGCCAGCAGTGAATCAACTCGGCACTCCAAAAAAACTGTAAGTCATACCAAACGGAGCAAACACGCGCTACCTTGAAATATTAACGACGTCTTCCGGAAGGTGCGCCCGCACAACGGCGCCGAGAAGGAAGCCGTCGGGGCGGCAGACCCGCTGCCCGCAGCGGAGCCGGAAGACCCGAGCTGTCTGGTCGCTTCACTTCGAAGCAGATGTGTGCAAGTCAGAACCAGGGGATGGTCAGAGGCAGCTCGGCCAGGAAGGTGCTCTTCCAGATCCAGACAGCGCCGGTTCTCCGCCTTCCACATGCCAGTGCCGTCATGTCGTCCGAGGTCACCTGTGTGTGCTGTCACAGGCGGACTGAAAGGTCTGAGCTGCCCACTCACCCCAAAGTGCCCGTCTGACCTGTGAGATCCTGGAGTCCCCTGAAGAGCATTTTCCCCTGACAACCCAGGCATCTCGGCTATTTTTAAAGAAATGCACCATCGAACGCCCCGTC
>NW_011889008.1:1701510-1717710 GCF_000151845.1 Pteropus vampyrus
TCGGACCCCTCGCATCATTCCAGAACCTGCCCATCGCACAAAGCCGAATAGAAAGGCACCTGCAGAAACACCCCAAATTTCTAAGTTTCTATTAAAATGACTAAATCCTCAAAGCAGTTAATGAGAAAAGCTAAAGGAAATATGTCTTTGGGT
This sequence comes from Pteropus vampyrus, assembly GCF_000151845.1. NCBI lineage: Eukaryota > Metazoa > Chordata > Mammalia > Chiroptera > Pteropodidae > Pteropus > Pteropus vampyrus. Next base: position 1,701,664 of record NW_011889008.1, read on the forward strand.
GGTTTCCAAATAACTCGGGATCTTAAAGGCAATTTGGCGCCGTTATCATATTCCGTGCCACTTTTCTTTTATTAAAAAAAAAAAACTGTAAGATGTAAGCCACAAAAAAACACAGTAATTGGTAACTGGCTCCTGTAAAGAGCTCTACCTTTGGTTCAAAGACAAGGCACATGATAGGTGTCATCTTTTGAACACTGAGCACTTAGCTTCTCAACTGTTTGCAAACGGAAGGCAGGAGACACAGCTCTCACTAGTTGAGTTGCAGGAAAGTTACTGAAAATACATTTCCTGTGTAGAATGAAAAGCTTGACTTAAGAGTAATATGAAAATTACTTTTTCTTTTCTAAAGATGGGCGGAGGGAGAGGACGTGGGCAAAACAAATGACACATCACCCAAAGCAGGGGTCACGCCGCACGTGGGCTTCACGCTCAGGGGCTGAAAGGGGGGACGCGGCAGCGGTGTTGGGGGGCGTCCATCGCGGAGTCCCAGGCCGTGGGGGTCGGAAATGCTTCTTGCCTGGATTCAAAGCCTGTCTGAAAGGAGCCGGGGAGTCCTGCTGTAAGAAACGTAGAGAACAGCGAACAGGAGGCTTACCCGCGGCTGCCAGTTCTCGTACTGCTTCTGCAAGTTCGCTCCGATGGTTTCCAGAGCCTTCTGTGGGCCCATCGACAGAGGATCTGAGGAAGCAACGGAAAGAGAGACCTTTAAGTGAGCGTTCCCGCCTCTGCTGACCCTGTCCGAGTTTCCTCTTACACAGCTCACTTCAAATCACCTCTGACTCAGGCCACACGACAGGGCTGAGGTTCAGCTGTCCCCGGCTAAGGGGGCTGCTGGGGTCCTCCACCATGCCCAAGAAAAGGGCTGGACTCGACAGGCCCGCGACCGGCCTCCCCACCGTGTCTCGGCACCTGCGGCCTTCCACACGTGGGCTGGTTGGCTCCCGGGCTCCTGTCCGGGCTCTGCATCGGGCTGCGCCTGTCCGACAGAGGCACCGCGCCGAGTGGCCTGCAGCGCGGATCCGCTGCCCACTGCCACATGCAGCTCTCGTGTGCACAGGAAGAGACACAGGGACAGAGGTGGTGTGTTTAAGTCGCGTGCATCTATGCCTGGTTTCACGTGCACATGCTGGCGGTTTGCCGGCCTGGTTCGGGGGTGGCTCCTAGAGCCACCCTGTCTCGGGAGCTCTGTGCCCTTCAGACAGCTCTGCTTCAGCGGCTGCGTCTTAGCATTTACTGTACTGAAAATGAAGATGAGCACTTTGAAAAATATTCCCTTATTCATTCAAAAGAAATAACGAAGCCATTCTATTTGAACATAAACATTATGGAAAAAAAGACTATTCACCCCCAAACTAATGAGCAGCAGCGTTTTACATTTTGCAGTTTCTTTAACATCTGGTTTTGTTCGTGACAGCTGAACTTCCACATCTGCTTTTGCATCCGCCCGTCACAATCTGTGGTTTCAGGTGACATATTCGAGTAAAGTCCCGCCCCCCACACATGCACGTCGTTGGCATGTTAAACGGCCTCTTTGGCTGAGCGTGGCCGTCGTCTTTGCTACCGCACCAAAACTCAGCCACAGCTTAAGATGACTTGCGATGCGGAGTCTGAAACCACAGCAATGAACTCGAACTCTGTCACATCAAAACCCCTTGGTCCATCTTCCACTTCGACTGCATCTGTCACCCACAGGTGATGCTGTACCATGGTCACTGTGCATTTACAAAACACCTGTGCGCTGAGCTTCTGAAGTCTCAACTCCCACCACTGGCAACAAACACTGTCAGCTGTTCTCCTTAAAGTGACGGCTCACTTAGTTCCTCCTCCAGAAGATGCCTGCCAAGCACGCAGGGCCGCCTGTGGATCCTTCAGGTGGAAGTGCCTTTTGTCCCTGCTCAGGCACCAGCAGCTTCACCCGTCACTTCTGCACCGTCACTGCAGCCGGCAGTGCAGGGTAAGGCCAGTGACATCTGACTAGAATTACAGAAACAGGTCCGACCGGGGGTCCCTGAGGGTCCCTGAGGGTCCCCAAGCACACCGAGTGTGGCTGTCTGACACTCCTCTCAGCGAGGTTCCTGATTTTAATCCAGAGGCGGGGCGGGGCGGCAGGACAGCAGAGCACCTCGCTGGCTGCCACCTCGCCCTCCTCCACACCGAGACCAAGTCTCCCACCTGACGCTCTGCACGCCAGCCCCAACCGCTCTCTCAGAAACCCTGTGCCTTGTCACCGTGTGCCCGTGGGTCCCGCCTCGCCCTGCTGACCAGAGCCTTCCCACGCATCTTCAGACTCGGAGTCTCTCTCACACACACACGCATGCACACACTCACTCACGCACATGCACACTCACGCATATACTCACACACTCACTCACTTGCATACTCGCACACACACACTCGCAAGCACACACTCACTCACGCACATGCACAGTCATGCATATACTCACACACACACTCACTTGCACACACTCACACACACGCACACACTCACAAGCACACATACACACACTTGCGCACACACTCACTCACTCAGTGGGCTCAAGGGGTCGGCCAGCATCACAGGCTTGAAACCCAACAGCGGCCCCCACCCCACCCAGCCACCTGCAACGCCACCAGCTGTTGCTTCTGACACCTGCCCCAGGCTGTCCTACACCAGATGCCGACGTCACTACTTTTTATTTTCACTGCTGATACCAGCACCTACCCTTCTCCTACAGAGGACAGGATGACTACCTCCTCTCCCACACGCCACGTTTCCATTAAGTGCCCAGTGCTGTGCATGAGCGTGTCCATGGAAACATCACCCACTGCTGAGCCCACTGGTGTACCACAAGGACACTTCCTCATTTTCCACGCACCGATTGTTCCACCCCAGTCCCCCAAAGTCTCCCAGACGCCACCCTGCACCTGGCTACATGTGCCAGCTAACCTCTTCCCGCCCCTGGCCGCCCGCCACACAGCCCCACCTGGGCAGAACCCAAGATCCACCTTGCAGAAATGCAATGAATGGCTCCGGAGGGAGGAGCCTCAGGGACCTGGGGACGGTAGCAGAAGGTCTAAGGTTTGTGTCACTGGGGTCTCGGAACAAGAAACAAGTGCGGAGCTCAAAAAGCACTGAAGACAGAGGCCTGCTAACCTCCAGATCTGGTGAGAGGCACAAACGCACAGTGAAGCGCACACAGGATTAACGCAAGGAAATTCACACCCAGACCCATCACAGGTGAACCGCTGAGAGTGAAAGACAAAGGGGAGTCCTCAGAGGGACCAGGAACAGGAACAACTCCCAGCTTCCCCACGACAGAGAAAGCTGGACGGAACACAGCAATGCCACCGGAGACTCCGTGGTAATGAGTCTCACCGACTCTCGTCTGGGGATGGCACAGAGATCTCCTCAGACAAGCGACACTCACAAATCTGCTCTCACGCTCTTTTGCTGGGAAACACATTGCAGGAGGTGACGAAGGGTCTGGAAACAAGAGAGTCAGGAGACAGAGGGAGACGGAGGGAGACAGAGGGACCATGTACCAGGTCTAGAGACCAAGGAGTCCCACGGGAACTAATAGACTGGAACACTAGAAAAATCACTGACAGCATCTGACAGATCTAGTGGATATACGTAAAAAAAACAACAAACTCATTAGTTCACAGAAAATTTAGCAAATAGAAGTAACTAGCAAATTTGTAACTACGGAGAAAAGTTCACGTAGCGAGATGAGAGAGGGCTCCAGGAGATCCCTCTGCGGGGCTTCTCCCGATACGCCTTTCACTACCACTTGATTTTTAGGGTACGCGTGTGCTACCTTGATTTAAAGAATAACGGGGATTATGAAGTCAAGGAAGACCTCTATGGTGGGGACGTCAAAGGCATCGGGGGCTCCCCACAGCAGCGGCGCCAGGCCCCTCCCTGGGCATCTGGGCCCACTGCTCAGGAAGTGCCTGGGCAGTGGGCTGCGAGGACGAGCTGGGGAGACCCGGGTGGAAAGTGCCGCCACTGATGACTCAGGGCATCAGGCGTTAGCCTTGAATTTTAACGACCCCAGTCAACGGTGCTGTAATCTGAATCACAAGACTGGCAAAGAGACAGGAACGAATTAGGGTCGGAAAGCGAAAGTCAAGGGCCAGCTCAGCGCAGAAACACAGCAGAGGGAGGCGAAGCCTCACCAGACAACGCGACTCCAGCAGCAGCTGTGCCAGCGCACGGCGACCAATCGAGGACGCAGAGGGGGTCGGAGCCCGCGTCCGTGCGCCCCCGCCTCCGTGCAGCGCCCTCGTGGCCCGCACTGGCTGCGACCTGTGGTCACGAGGCCGGAAACGGTTTCCTCCATAAAGAGATACGAGGCCCGTCGGGGAGCCACGCTGACCGGGCGATGCTCACGCGTGCTCTCGCCAGGGCCACGACGAGGGAGGGAGGGCCGAAGGCCCACAGGTTGGGGCGAGGCCCCTTGAATGTCACCCCCTGGACCGCCCAGGCCCCCAACGCCGCACCACCCCCTGCTCACACGAGGCCGTCTCGAAAGTGTGCAGAGCTGGGGAGTGTGCAGAGCCGGGGTGCGGGGGGTGCTGCCACACTTGCCTGAGCACCCTGACACCGGATGTCCTCAGCCGTGGCCATAGCGGCCAGACAGCTGCACCTGCTCCGCCTGCCCTGGTCTTAAGTTGCTGACCCGCCACCCGAGCAGGGAGAACAGCCACTGGCCGATCACCGGGTGTCGCCAACTTGGTAGGCGGTCACGTCCAGGCTGCTGGGGGTCCCCGAGGCCAATCAGTCTTACGGTTCCCCCGGAGAATGTGACGGGACTGGGGGGGGGGAATGAGAGGGGAACGGGACGCGGCAGAGCGAGACAAGTGAAGCAACACGCGCAGCGCTGCAGTAACTCAAACGCCAGTGACGCCCCCGACGACGCCGCGTGACGCCCCCGACGGACGCCGCGTGACGCCCCTGAGGACGCCAGTGACACCCCCGACGGACGCCGCGTGACGCCCCCGACGGACGCCGTGTGACGCCCCTGAGGATGCCGCGTGACGCCCCCGACGGACGCCGCTGCCAGCGTCACCCATCTGAGGGGTGAAGCGGCCAGAACGTAAACTTAAAACTGTAGGTCTCTCGGCCAAACGCTTCCGATGCTTCGTGGGCTCATGTTTCATGAATGCGGTGGGCGGGTGGGCGGAGGCAGGGGACCCGTAGACGGTGACTGGCGGCCGCGTGGAATGTCAGCCTTTCAGGGACGTTCCTGTCTGCAGCCCCGCTGCCATCACGCGCTCCGTCACGCTCACGGGAGCCTCGTCCAACCCACCTCGTGACGCAGACAAGGCGCTGGCTGAGTGACTTGGGTCATAGTCACAGAGTCACCGCGGGTGCTGGCATTTGGCCAGTCTGAGAAGTGGAGCTTTTTTTTTTTTTTAACTTCCCACCTCTTCACACACAACTTTTCTGTTTTCCCTTTAAAAGAGCCCGCGCTCCACCGCCGACGGCTGACGGGTTGGCTCACACTGTGGCGCCTGGGGCTCACGGTGGAGACGCCCTTGCTGGCTGGGCTCCCGCGGGGCCTGACGAGGGCAGGGCCCAGGCAGCAGGACCCAGTGACCTTGAACCCTGTCAGCCCACCATGAGGACAGGCACGGCCCCTGCAGAGCCTCCTTATGCTTCTTCGTGTAGAAGACGAGAAGCAGCAAAACAGCGTAAGCTGTCAGAGTGGAGGCCTGGGGGGCAGGGGCTGCAGGTGACGCGCAACACGACAGGGCCTCCGGGCCCCCGTAAGGCTGTCTTGACCTGTGTGTGACCCACATGCGTGCACCAGCGTGCGTCTCGGCCTGCATGCTGCATTTCACCACAAGTTCAAAGTCAAAACCACGCAGAGCTCGCTGCTCTCTGCAGCTTACATCCGGCGGCCGTTTCATAAGTATCTGTTAACTGACGTATTAACGGAGTCCTGCCTACTAGAGCGAGGGCACATTTCTCTGTATGGCTTTCCAGAACTCTGCCACTAATTAGCTGTGTAACCTTGAGAGACTGATTCTTTGCTGAGACTATACATAACTGCAAAGGGCCCCTCTGAAATCAGACAAGGCTTTTAATGGCTCTATTATAAGAGCCATAAAGCACCTCCACGTATTTGATAATGAGCTGCGTGCACAGTGCGAGGCATTTCATCTTCCTGAGCTCGCAGGCAGACTTGGGAGACCCCGGCTGCTCTGCCTGTGACAGAGACGCTCTGGCTAGTGGCTGACCGCAGCCTTCCCCAGGTCTGGGGGTCTTGCGGTGGGACCCTTCTCTACGATCCAGCTCTGTCCTCACCACCCAGCAGCCTTGCTGCCACGTCCACAAAACAGACTGAGTCCCGCGTGGCCCACTGCTGTGTCACACGAACTGTCAATAGAATGGAGGAGCGGCCAGAGCACCCAGCGCTGAAGTACAGGGGAGTCGGGGATGCCACCACGTGAGGCCACTGTCACCGGACAAAGGAAGCAGGGCTCTAAACCTGGAGCCTGAGGGCAGAGGGGCCGGCTGAAGGCACAGTGTCCCCGCGAGTCACCCGGAGCCCGGCCCGCACTGCCAGCTGCTTCTCTTCCTCACGTCCCCTCTCCGCCTCCAGGGCCCCGTCCCTCCGCGTGGCCTGTCCTGACTCCCACCCACAGCAATTCCTGTGTCACTGGTGCCACCAGCCACACCTCCCCAGCTGAGCACAAGCACCTCGCAGCAGGGAGCACGGCTTCTGCTGAGCACACAGGGCTCAACCCCGAAGTTCCCACGCAACAAACACGTGTTGACCAGCTGGACGGACCTCTCGACCCCACGTCTGCCGTCAGAACGGAGTGAGGGCGCCTGTGACCGTGCTCTGCACAGTCCACCTACGGGAAGGGCGGTCACCACTCCTTGCAGCTCCTCTACACAGGGCGCCGGTGCCCATGAGTGTGGCAGGAAGGAGATGCTGCTCTTGGGAACAAGGGGACAAAGCCAGGCGCCTCGCGACGCTTCGCTGAAGCAGGACCTCCCGGCACAGCATGGCCTCTGCCCTTCCCACGCACAAAGCACAGCACGTGGGCCAGCACGGAACGACCTTGGCCATGGTGCCCGTCCCGTCCACCGTTGCCCCACTACTCTGCTTCCGAACACCAGCGTCCCCCACCAGGCGTGCGCCATGCTTGGCAGGGCGGCTCTTGCGCTGCCGTGATGGCATTTACGTCGGCCCCAAACAGAGCGGCCTCTCCCCTGCTTCTCTGGGCAGAGGCAAGTGTCACCACTACGAAACAGCCAGCACCTTGTTACGTGGGGGAACGGGGTGGGGGCGGGGACCGTGTTAGAGCTGGGATGCCCGGGAGCCCCCGACACCCTCTCCTGCGGGTCCCCAGCAGCTCCTGGGGCCTATGCCCCGGTGCTGCCATTCCCCGCGGGGCTGGAACCCCCTGGCCGAGCCTCAGTGTCGCGAAGGGAGACGGCGGGCCCTCCGGAGGCCACGTGCTCAGTCCAGAGTAGCAGGCTGTATCTTCTACTTGCCTGTCTTGGTGACAGCGGTCTTTGTCACCACTGGACAGCCTAAAGGGCCACTTCGCATGCACTTCCCCCCAGGCCTCTGGAAGCAGTGCCTCCTCCCCACCCACGAGTGCAGGCGCTGCCCGCACAGGCACACGAAAGGCCGAAGGGAAGGGAGCGCCTCCTTTTTGGCAACATGTACCCCTCGTCCCAAGATAGAGCAGCACAGACATCTCGTGTCTGAAACGTGTCTGTGGCCAAAGCACCAACTGGCACCCGCCCCCGGCCCCGGCTGGCACACAGCGACCCCACGAGCACAGGGACCCCACGTGCACAGGCCTGAGGGAGGCACGCAGACGCTGGGCGCTACTGGACATATTTAACGTCTGCTTTGTAAAACAAAACAGGAAACACGTAGCACTCCACTGTGACATCTGCCAGAACTCTCCCACTGGAGGGAGCCGCGACTGCCAGGCACGCCCAGGTGGCATCACGCACGAGCACCTAGAATGGAGCTGGTGCACGGAGCCCCACGCTGGATTAGGGGCTGGGTGTGGGGGGGGGGGGGAGGGGGGTTGGAGTAGGGCGGGGTGGGGTGGGGTGCAGGCATGAGCATTGCTTCTTGCTGCGAGCGTCTCTGCACAGAGCCACGTCCCCTCAGCTAGACCCCTCCCTAGGCCAGGAGGAAGGTGCCATCAGTGAACACAAGAGGAAACTAAGGCTCGGAACAGCGAGGTGACCTACTGAAGAGGCACTGGCGTGGGTGAAGCCGGGGTCGTGATGTCTGGCGGGAGAGCACAAAACGCTGAGGCCAGATCAAAGTGCCACTCTGCCTTCGCACTCGAGCGCCCCTTGAAGTGCTGTGGCTGCGCCGACCCGGGCGGGGGTCCTCCTCTGGCCCCAGCCCCTCCAGAGCCACAACACGCTCCAGGCACCCGTCACAGAGCCTGGGCTCCCTGCCTCGGCAGCGTAGCCCCCACACAGCCTTCACCCCGTCTTCCCCCTCGCCATCTTGGCCCCCAGTTCTCACTGGAGGGCACGGCCTGTGACGACTCACCGGGAACTCCTTGTCCAGCCCCACGGCTCCCCTAGGTTTGCCCACCCAGGGGGTCTCTGTCACAGGCGGCACACCCACACATGCCTGGGGCCCTCTCCCTCTGGCCAGGGCTCGCTGTCTCGGTAGATGACCTCCCCCAGTGCCCTTGCCCGACCACACAGGCCATGCAGCTGTCTGCTGGAAGCTGGCTCCCCCCGAGCATCCGTGAAGCACCGTGCCCCACACAAGATGGACCCCATTACCGCCCCAGCTGGGCCCCAGCTCTCAACCGTGGCTGCAGGTACATCACTGTCCTTTGAGCTGGCCGAGCCTAAACCTAAAGCACTTATTGGAAATGCTGAACTCCTTCCTTGAACAATCCCAAAGCCATTAGGTGGGGCTGGGCAGGCTGCCATCTGCTCCAGGACGAGGGGGGCAGTGGTGGCCGGGAATGGGCTGTCCAGTCTGATGAAGGGCTTGGAGCCCACATAAGGGAAGGAAGGAGGGGTGACCCACACGGGGTGTGGGGACACGGAGGGCAGACGTCTGTGGGGAAAGGGGTCGGTGCAGAATGAAGGGGTCTGAGAAGGCCACCGATGGCAGGGACGAGCACGGTTCCCACGGGAGGCAGCGGCACAGCAGCAGGCACACTGGGGACAGACACCAAGGTCCACGCCGTCGGGAGGGTGCGGCATGCAGGGAGACCCCTCTTGGGTGGAATGGGGAGCACGGGTGTAAGTGCACGTCTACAGACGCTGCAGGACCGCAGACGTGGCCGTGGGCACACAGGACACACGCGTGTGCACGTGCACACACGCATGCGTCCATGACAGAGGTGCCGCAACACACTGGTCCCCATGGGGGCACCTCGCCGTCCGAGTGCCACACGCCACCAAGGGCGCTGGCGCCTGGGAGGAGTGCAGAGCAGGAAAAGCAGCAGCGGGGCCACGCGAGCCAGGGCAGCGCGTCCCACAGGCTCAGTGCGCAACGAGTTCGGCATCACGATGAATGATGGTATCGGGTTACGATCCACTGAATAAAAAAGGAAACCACGAGTCAAACTGAATAAACTGCAAGCATGGAGAAGAAAGGAATGTTTACACGGCCTCAGAGCACCTCTTCCCAAAAGCGCTCGTTAACTTTTGAGGGCGACGGGCAGTGCCACAGTGCCAGGCTCCCGCAGGCACCGGCTAATGACGAGAGCGCCGCGCAGCCAGTACTGGGGAAAATCAAGGCCACTAGCCGCCCAGCAGGACGCCGTGGGGGCAGGGGGGCGCGCGAATCTCCTCTGTGACCCCCTGCCAAACAAGCAGAACCGGAATTTGCACCTGAGTTGCCATCAGGGACACTCTACTCAGCGGAGCCTGCAACTTTCTGAGCATCAAGGTCACGAAGGCCAAGGAAAGGCTGAGGACCGTGGAGGACGAATGAGGCCAAGTTAGGGCAGTGTCCACACGACACTGAGCCAGGTCCTTGTGCTGTGAAGGGGACAAGCGGCAAGCCTGCACACCGTGGGGCACATGGTGGCTCAGTGCCCGTGCTCACCCCGATCCTGACGACCGAGCTGTGACTCTGAGAGAGAAACTCTCGTCTGGAGGAGTGACACGCGACAGCATTCAGAGGTGACGTGGCATTACCTCGGCAACTGACTCTCAAACGGACCTGGGGGGAAGCTGCTTGGCACGGTACCTGCGACTCGAATGCTTTTGCAAAATAAAAATTTAAATACGGTCTGCCAGACACCCCTGCAAACGTGACGAATCCAACCTCTAGCGCTCTTTATTATTGTTAAAGTCACCATCACAGGACCAGCTCTACCGCTTAATGAAGAACAAGTGAAAATTTTCAACTGAGAAAGCCATGTGCCCTTACGAACTCAAAACCCATTCTCACAAAGATTATATTCCTAAATTGCAGAAAAGTTTTTAAAACATAAAAAATCTATTCATTTGCTGGCTCTTTTATACCAAGAAGGAAGTAAGGAATTCTTTCCATTTTCACTGACATCGTCCCATAAATAGCGGTCAGAGAGACTGTGTGAGGTGTGAGAACGGGTCCTTTTGGTTTCTGTGCGGGGGTGGGAGGCTAGAGACTCTAGTAACAGCCAAGCCTCGGGGTGCCCGGTGCCCTCCCACACTCAGACACCAGCACCCACACAAGCCCGGACAGCCCGCAGCCCTCGGAGCACATGACGGGCCCAGGCTGGGAAGGGAGCCGTGTTGAAAAACCCAACATAACAGTATTTAGAAGAAGAAAATGGAGAGCGCTTGATAAAATTCAGCGTTGACGAGGGATAAGTGAAGCGGAAACAGTGGTGGCTAAAAGAAGTCATATTCAACCAGCATGGTCACCAAGAGATGGCAGACAGCCAAGAAGGTATCTGAGAGAAGCGGCCACAGAAATCGGCTACCGTCACTGGGTGTGGGGGCAGGGGACTTGGGCTGTAGGCGGGGAGGCTGAGACAAGGACTGTCAGCCTAGGACACCCCCAAATAGTGAGACGATCAAGTAAAATGGGAAAAACCACTTTTTTTTCCCCATTCAGATCCATTTGTAGTTTTTGTTACTTGAAGTAGATGAAGGGGATTTCTGCTTTTGCTTAGGACGGAGAAGCCTGGCGGGGGAGAGGGAGCGCAATCCCATCAACGAGAGGAAGCTGAGTAAGCAGCAGCAGAAACAAAGCCACGTCCCCAGTGAGACGGCTTCACGGACAAGTCACGGGATCTCAGAGAGAAGTACTTCCCCTCGCGACACAAGCTCCTCCGCGAAACAGAAAAGATGGAGTATTTCTCCGTTCACTCATTCAGGGCAGCAGCATCTTGGTACCAAAACGAGACAAATATGTTGCAGGAAAAAACCATAGGCCAAATTCCCTCATAAAGAGAGAAGCGGAACCCCTAAACAGCGTGTGAGCAGTCAAGCCCAGTAATGCAGAGAAAAGACAACACGAGTGAGGTTTATTCCAGGAATTCAAGGTCGGCTCAACAACCAAAACTCAATCGATACAATTCACCGCATCGATAGACCTAAAAAAGCCAGGTGACTATCTCGGTAGAGGCTGAGAAAGCACTTTGTAAGATTCGACATTGATTCTTGACGAAAACTCTCAGCAACTAAGAATAGAAGTGAACTTCCTACCTTAGGAAAAGCATCTAAAAAGAACTCTGGCTCGCATCACGCGTCACTGTGAGGGCCTGCCGCTTTCTCCCCGAGCCAGACACACGGCCGGCTGTGTCCACTCAGCACTGCGCTGAAGGTCCTGGGGGGTGTGGACGGGGCGCCGAGGTGCCGCCCTGGGGGGAGACAGGGCTCCTCACTGTGGAAGTGAGGTACGCGCGGGCAGGTGTCGGGCCTTCGGGTGTTTTTAAGTGTATCTGGCTACCATTAAGTGCCGGGTGCAGGGCAAATTTAAAGGAGAAGATTATGTCACCCAACAATAGTCATTTCATCAATTTTCCTTGAAGCACTTTCCTCACCACAAATCAGAGGCGGGTGCACCTCGCGACCTGAAGGTTACGGGACACTCCTTAAGAAGTGACACTCCCAGGGCCGGGACACAGGGCAAGCCCGGCCAGGCCCAGAACCCCTGGCCGGTGACCTTCGGGACAGCCGTGGCGGGGAGGAGGGGACACACGCTTACCGATCCAGCACTCCAGACGCGCGCAGGGGGTGGTCTTCACCACGTCCGGAGGGTCCACGCCGACGTTCAGGCACAGGACCAAGGCGACGCTGACGGTCTTCATCTGGGAACACAAGAGGAACAAGCGCGTCGATGTGGGGCTCGGGAGCGTCAGCCGTCCCCCACCGTGGCAGTGCCTCACCCCCGCCCCGCCTCACCCGCACCCCGTCATTCCTCTCACGAGCGACTCTCTGCGAGAGGTTCCGGAGTTAATGCAAATGTGGAAGGAGACCCTTCCCAGGCTTCTTTGTGACGCATGTCCACAAACAGAATTATTTCAGCAAAAGTACATTCTAAGGCACCTGACACGTTGTACTAAACTCCCTTAAAAAACTTGCGACAAATTTGCACTCCAACCAGTTATCACTATTCCTGTTATTTAAAATCATCATTCTTGTGATGAGCGAAAAACTGTCACGCTGATTTGGTTGGGATTCTTGGGTATTAGTAAAGTTGAAAACTTTGTCCAACTATGTATTCACTGTATCTTTTATCTTCTGTGGGTCCTCTACTCCTGCTGATACTACCACTTGTTAACTGGCATTAAGGATTTTTTTCTAATTTTCACGTACTCTTTACATATTAAAGACCGCATCCACATTACTTGTTGCCAATATTTTCCTAGTCTGGTGTTTAGCATCGGATTCCTTTTCCGCGTCTGGGGTCCATCGCCCAATGCACCTTGGGTCCCGCGCACAGAAGCCCTGGACCCGCCACCTGCAACGCCCTCCCACACCCCTGCTCACTCCCAGGGTCCCGCAGAGGTGTCCAGCCGGCCAAGCCAGAGTCCCTACATTCGTGCCTTTGTCCTCAGCACTTACTGAGTCACACCCACCAGGTGCCCGTCTGTGTCCTTAGGTGCTGTTTTCAGGTATGCGGTAACTCGAAGCAGTGACACACTCATGGGGAGGGGGCCATCATCTCCCGCAGGGTGGCTGTTCAGAGGGCCAGGTCACCAGCCTCACCCCGCCCCCGCTCCTGCGTCCGGGTGCCCACCTGACTCACAGCTCCATCTTCTCTGTCCTACCTCCTACATGGCTCCGAGTCTGTCCTGGTCACAGTCCCCGGTCCAAACCAGCCCCACACCTGCCCTGTCAGCATGGCCTCCCTAGAACTCTCCTGGCCCCGGGTCCAGGACCCATGCAGACCAGGCTTTCAACACATCAGCTCACGGCCATTTCCAGTCGGTCCCCAAACCTTCCAGATCCACGTCCGCACCACTGGGCACGCCGTTAAAGCCTGCAGGACCCAATTCCTGCCTCCGCCCCACGCCCTGGCCATCTGCCTGTCCCTGCGCGGGCCTGGCCTTCTGCACACGGCTCCCTCGGCCTGGGCGCCTCCGGCCTCCGGTCTCACCAGCTGGGACTCCGGGTTCAGACAGCCGCGGCTCAGGTGGCCTCCCCACCCCGGTTGGGGCCGTGCCGACTGGCCACCTGCACCTGTGCTGTCCTCCAGGCAAAGCTCAGCCGGCCACATCCCACCCCGGGGCGGGGGGGGCCTGCAGCTCCTCCAGGGTGGGGCTGACCGCAGGAGCGATGCCCACACGACCACGCATGAGTGCCCGCTTGGCTCGCTTTCCCTTTCAACCCGCCCGGCCCTCCGGCGGTCACATGGGCATAGGATACAAGATGGGGATTAATATTCTCTCAAAAACTAGCCAACTGTGCCAATCCCCCTGGGAAATACCTCCCCAAACTCAGAGGTTTGTAATGACCTAGCGTATACCGATTCCCATGCAAACCAAAATCTGTTCCTGGGTAATTGAGTTTACCCCATTCACCTACCAACCAATACATATGCCTGTAACACACTGATTTAAAGATTTATCTTTACAGCACGTCACAATACTTGGAGGGCTGGTTTTTCTTTCTCACAATTTAAAAACAAAAAAACAAAAAAAACCCTCTACTTAGCTATATTTATCTTCATCTATTTTTTCCAAATTATTTATTCAATTTTTAAACTCCGACATTTTAATTAAAGTTGCATTTAACTGCATGTTAATAACACTGAGTATTTAAAATTGTCTCCTTTGATCGAGTAATTCCACATGTGAGAATTCATCATAAGAAAAAAAAATAAGGGAGTAGTCTGTGTGTAAAGATTTTCTTCACAGCGTTTCTTGGAAAACAAGTGAAAACAATCTATGTTTAATCAAATTTGGAAGTGTTTAAGCGTACTTATATAAGATTAAATTCTTATAATGTTAAATGAACAAAAACAGATTCAAAATACAAATTGCATTAAACATATAAATTAAATTTGGCAAGAAGTGACACCCTCACAATATCCTGTTTTTCTATACAGGAGCGCAGGATATGTTTAGTCAAATCTTTTAATTTTTCTCACCTTTTTTTTCTTCGCCAAGAAGTCCTATCCATTTCAAGATCACTCCTAGCTACTGCACGAATATTTGGAGGAACTATGCTACTATACATGCATTTTCCTCAGAAAAGTTGCTTACTGAAAATTGCTAATACCTTTATTAGATTCTTGACTAAATGTAACTGCTTTCCGGGGACCCCAGGTTTTGTGAGCACACAAGTACCACCATGAATAAGGATGAGTTCGTCTCATTCTTTCCAACAAATCGTTCTTTTTTTTCTGCTCTAGGTCTTATGGCATTGCCCAGAACTTCCAAAATTGTATTGCTAATGATTATAAAATGATGTCAGTGGAGATCTCTGCACTTGGCTTTAATGAGATTGTCCTAAATGTTTCATCACTGAGAATGATGATGGCTACTGACTTGAAATACAATCTTTATCACATCGAGAAAAAATCCCTCTGTTCAAAACAGTGAAAAAAGGAAGTGTTTTAGTCTTTCCTCTCTCAACACTTAAAAATGCATCTATTAAGGATAATATCACTTTTTAAAGGATTGCTCCCTGAATCCAGCAACATGTGGAAGAGGCGAACAACGTCCTCCCACAGACTCGGGCCAGAATCTTCTCATATGAGCCACAAGCAACGAACGGTCCCTTCACCTGAAAAAGGGCTGAAAATCAGAGAAGAACCAGTCGGTGTCCCGTCCGTCACCTCCCAGTATCTGTGACAGTGCCTTTATCCCCAGCAGCAGAGATCCACATTCGTCATGCCGCATAGCCCACCACTTGTCCACAGCGAACTCAGCCTTTGAGGACGAGCTGCTGGACACCAGTGGTTCTGCCTGAGGGGACGGCGGTCCTCCGGGGTCACTGTGTCCTTCCGCGCGGCCAGCGGGTCTCGAGGCCTCTGGACAGGGTGCCGTACACCCCGGGGCAAGTCTGGCTGCTTCCTAAGGCAAGTGCAGCCCTGGCCTGTCACCCGCGGGCCCCTCTGGCGGGAAGGAGGCCTTCCCAGGATTTGATCTTTACTGAAGAGCCGGCTGCTCTGCCCAGCCAGCGGGCTTCCCCAGAGGCCGCCGTCCCCCGTGCTCGGAGCGCGCACTCAAAGCGTTGCAGGGGGCAGCCTGCCCCGGCCTCCACTACATCCTAGGTCTGGCTGCAGGCTGGCCAGCAGCATCCGGCACCGCACGCACCCGGGGACAAAGGGGGACCCTCCTCCTGGGCCAGCGAGGAACCCACCGGCCTCCCCTCCTCCAGCCTCCAGAAGCGTGCAGCCGGGTTCCACTCGGCCGTTTCTGGTCACTGCGGCCCCCGCCCATCAGGGGCTCCTCCTCCCTCGCAGGCCCCACACCAAGCAGTTTGACCCTGGTCTGTTCTAACCCTCTGCTAAAGGCCAGCAACTAGGTGGTGGGGTCCCCACCTTTCGGAGGCATGGAGCTGTAAGGAGCCCACAAGCGGAGGTAGAGACTGAACCCGGTCACTAACTGCGCAGCTCTGCTGCTGGCACACCTGCTACTGCCTGTGACCGCTAGGGCGGT
>NW_011889008.1:1718195-1720642 GCF_000151845.1 Pteropus vampyrus
AGCGGAGGCTTCTCCGCCACCGTCGGTGAGACGTCTGCAGGGCCTCGCCCGCCCGCCACGGGGAGGGCCGCGGCCTCCCCTCCCGCGGAAACCAGATGCGCTCCGTAGATGTGCAAGGAATTCATTCGCTCTTCCTGGCTCACGTGACACACCCAACCCGACGCCTGCGTTACACCTTTTAAGAAAACAAGAAACAAGTGTCGAGAATATACTGACACATGAACCAGAAAACCGCTAGCTACCAATTTAATTCCACAACTGGGCAAAAGACGTGACCAGTAAATATCCTTAAGCCAATCAAATACTTCCCGTGTTTGTTCCCCTGCAAACTGTAACGGTGTTGGCCTGATTTCAAACGTGGTGAGTTTTAAATTCTTAACTACACCCTAAAGTGTCTTTTGGTATTTTATTTTTATTTCTATGGTAACCTCATTCCCAAAATTCTAGATTAATGTTTTTTAATAATAGTTACAGCATTAGAAGGATGTGAGGGCTATCGATTTAATGTGCCAAAAACTGCATAATAATACATAAAATAACCATTTGGGACTCCAACACATTTCTTCTCCAACGCAGTATAATTGAAGATGACAGAGTTATGTCCCCAAGGTTAATTTTGAACTCGAATGAGTATTATTTTGAGAAACTATAAAACATTAAGCGATCGCTAGAAATGTGTGACCTTGGACACGCTAGTTCACCACAGCCTCTCCTGAACAGCGCCCCGACACCCTCACAGAGAGGGGTGGGTGCAGGTGAGCTCTTAGGTCCAGAAGATCCGGCCAGTGCTGTCTGTCCAGCCACACGGAAGCGCCCCTAAAGGCGTTATGATTCTGGGCCCAACCCTGAGCCTCTCCCCCACCTCGGATACGAGGCAGGAGGCTGGAGACTTCGGTCAGTGGAGCCGGATGCTGTAAGAGCCTGGGCAGCTTCCTGAACAAGCCTCGGGTGCCAGGTGTGTTCTGAAGTGCAGAACTTTCCCGATTTATGAAAGGAAGATACAGTACACATTCCATACCCCGTATCACATACTCAGAAGGTCTGGCACAGCCTCCAATACACAAATCCATTAAAATTTCCACAGTGAAATGCACAGACACCCACTGTCCGAGGAATAAATAATGGCTATCAACGGCCTCACACCAGCTCACGCCCAGAGTGGCCACCAAGCTGTGCAAACATCTGCAGTGTCCGGAGCCCCTTGCAGCCTGTGGACCTGAGTCGCCACCCGACTTGAAAGTCCCCGTATACTCAAGTGACTGTCACCTCACTGATTAAAAATACATTGGTGCCTGTCACCAAAGAATTCAAAACAGAATAAGGGATTCCTTTATGGGTTTCTTCCCTCTTAGTTGATCTGATAAACCACGTGTTTTTAAAAGACACAGTTGATCAGCGGCCCAGCCAAACCTAAACATAGATTGTACAGGCTGACACGCACTGACACGCAGGCTGCGGGCGGTAACCTGGCCAATCGCCACTCTCTGCTCCCCGTAGTGAGAGCGTGACTCACTCCTTACCCTCCTAGTATAAACAAGCGACCGTGAGGGACAATAAGTGGAAAGCGAGCCCGGGGTTTGTCATCTATGCCACAACATCCGCTGTCCCCATTTGTCAGAGGCAAAGCCACCCAATTCCCCACAGTGCTCATTAAGAGTCAGAGCATCAAGCAAAAACTTGGAGCAGAGCCGAAGCTACACAGATGCATAATTTATAAAGAAAGTCAGAAACTAGAACACACAGCAAACAGAACAGGTACACCGTGCGGGGGGCGGGCGGGGAGCAAGCTGTTGAACGAAGGGAAAAACCGTTTACCCCTGGACTCCCATCCCGAAGACAGCTAGGAAAAGGGAATAAACCTTGCAAGAAACACATCAGACGCGATTTTTGCAACCGAAACCAGACCCGCATCACCAGCGCCCTTGAGGGAGCTTGGGCGCGTCCCTTCCTGCATATGCCTCTGTTCAAGTCAGTGGGGGCAGGGGACGGGGGCGCAGTTCTGGGACGCGTGAGCTCAGCTGGCTCCCTGGAGTCAGAGCCTAATTTAGGTTTAAGCACTTTTTTTTTTTTGAGGCCAAATTCTGTCTGTATTTCACAGCTTTTGAAATCCGGTCCCGTAAAACAGCCTAAAAAAGGGACGAGACTACAGGTAGCTCCCGACGTGGGAAATGAGACAGTCCCGTCCACTGCCACCCTCACCAATGCGTGTGCAGTTCCCCCCACCCCCGACCCCCAAACTGCTCAGGACACTGGAGCGAGCCCCCACGTCGCAGACCCTGGAGAAACTCTGGTTTCTGAAACGTAAATGAGAGACCTGGCAGAGAGACCCCTTCGCAGAGGAATCCGTGCGGGATCTTGTCGTGATCCCTCCATGGACACCCGCTCCCCCGGCGCCACCTCTGCAGGCCCGGTGCCTGCGCTCTGAGGCGGGGGCTCTGTGCACGGCA
>NW_011889008.1:1721762-1724623 GCF_000151845.1 Pteropus vampyrus
GTAATGACGAGACAGTCCGAGGGCACAAGGTGGCTGTGTCCTTCACTTCCCTCTGGTGTCTGGGTGGGGCCGACATCCCTTGTGAAGCCGCTCCCCATGGCCCCCCAGCACCCGCTGGAGGGGAAGGTGGGCTCTGAGCGGGTCGCAGCACGGGCCGGCGAGAGGCCCCTCAAGGCCGTCGAGGCAGAAGCGTGCCTACATGGACGTTTCCAGAAGACTGACCAGCGACAGCGGCTAACGCCCACTGGGAAGGAAGAGCATGGAGGAGGAACAGCAGCCAGGAAGCAGCCACCATGAATGAGAAGGCCAGCCCTGGGTGCGGCAGGAGCGGGAAGGGGCAGGAAGGAAAGGGAAAGAAGGGGACCTCTATTTCAAAGAGCGCAGGTGACAGCGGGTGCTGTAAGCAGGTGCCAGAGATCAAAGACGCAGGTGGGTCAAAGGCCTGGAACTCCACAATAAGCCGCCCAGCGCAACGCCCCCAGGGACATGCAGGAGCCGGCTACTGCCTGCGGTCCCAAACGTGTCACGTGTGTCATCGCAACCACTTCATATGAACGGGCCCCACTGTCCCGAGATAGGAGCGAAAGCAGCGCGTCTCGGCTCTCCTGCAGCTATGGGGCCGGCGTGTGGCCTCTGCTCCCTTCATCAGATGCACCTGCCCCAGACCCCGGTTCCAGCCCCGCAAGGCCGGGCCGCCCCCCACGGGGCTGTGTGGCACAGGTTCCTGGTGCTAGAGGCCTTCCCCGCTCCTCCCAGTGTACCCGACGTTTGGCAGCTACAGAAGCCCCCTTGGGGACCCTCCAACAAACTCTCTTTCTGCTCAGCGTGGCCGCGTGGGCGCTGACGTCAGGAACTAGGAATCCCTAGGGCTCCTTAGCGGGGGCCACATCCGGAGCCAAAACCGTCATGTGATGTCACTCTGTGTGTGGGCTCCTTGTAAGGGTCACCAACCCAGGAATCATCACGCCGGGGAACTGAGGGTTCACACAGCTTCTGCCAAGGTGCTGTTCCCCCCACCAGGGGGACTGTCGCCTCCGGGCAGGCAGACTGGCTGACCACCTGGGAGGGGGAAGCAGCGAACGGAAGCCCAGCTGAACCACCGCTGAACTGTCACCGTCGAGATCTTCCCGGGCACTGAACACACGCAGTGTGACGGTCCCAAAGGCAGCATCTCTACCTCACAGTAGCTTGGACCTAAAACTGGTGCCAACGCCTCCTCTACTTCGGGGTGGCAGATCCGGGAGGTCCCCACAGGAGGGCTAGGTGACACCGAAGAGCCAAGAGCAGGCCGGAAGCATGCAGGGGCGGGGACGGCGCTGCGGCTGGGAGGGAGAGGCGGGCACGGGCTCCCTGCGGCGAGCCACCGTGGCTTTCTCTGCCACCTGTGAAAGGCCGAAGGCTTAGCAACCCTCGTCGTCATAAAGCGACGTCTGAACCCCCACCACCGCCCAACTCTTCAGAGGAATTCTCAATGAGAAGGTCCCACAGGACAGAAGGGTTATTATAAACGAGAACAAACAAACAAACGTTTCCATTTCTTTCGAAGTCACGCTGATAAAGGTGACAGCGCACACGGATACCCTCCGGGGATTATCGACAACCGACCCGTGGTGCACAGTCAGGCCCACAGCCCAAGATGTGACAAAACGCAGGGCACACACGCCTCCCGCGGCCGCTCCGAGGCCCCCCGCAGCCCGCCCGCGCTCTGTGCATTTCTCCCCGACACCCTTGCAACTCTGACTGCAGAAATATTTTCTCTTTAACACTCTGTCTGCTCGGATCTCAGAAACTGTTGCGAAACCATGTGACACATCCCCACAAAGGCAGCCACATTTCATCAACACCTTGGTGCTGCGTTTGAACAAAGCAGGATCTCATCTAAAAACTCAGGTCTGCAAATGTGATGGGTTTTTCTGCCAAGACAACCAAGTCTCAGAATCTAATATCCTTGAAGGAGCCATAAAAATCATTAATAATTCCAGCAAAACGTATTATTTAAAAGAAAGGGAAAGAAAGCGCGCTAGATTTAGTGCTGGTGACAAAAAAAATCTCTTTTTGATAACAGTAATTTTAAAGAAAAATCCAAGGCGGGCCTCGAAAACACATTTACATTGGTTTATTTTTTCTTTAAAAACACAAAACCAATTTCAAAAATGACATCCTCCAGGAAACGTTTCAAACATGAATCGAGGCAAGAACTCTGCACCACGGAAGGCTGGCCCCTTCCCAAGGGAAACCACCGCTGTCCCCACGCCGGCCACGCAGGCCTCTGAGACCGAGCGCCGGGCTCAGTGAGCGTGTAGTCATGGGCAGTGGCCTCCTTGTCATCTCTGAAGCGCCAGCCCCTGGGGCCTTCGCCGACATGGAGAAGGTCCTGGAGAAACGGGGGAAAGAGGAAAGGCGCGCCCAGCTTCCAGAAGCCAGACGGCAATCAAGGATGCCCCCCACTGCTCCCGCAGGCTCTCTGGGGACCTCCACAAGCTCCCACAGGAAACTCAATATCCTTCTCAAGTTCTGTGACAGGAAGTCCACTTACTGCAGCCAGCCCTGGGTGCGGAGGGGAGCGGAGATGGACGGCTCATCAGCCCGTACAGTCCCCGACCCAGCGCACGGGCCGGCCGCCATCTTGATGCCTCTTCCGTAATGCCACAGGGACCCGGCACCCACACCGCTCCCCCGAAGGTGCTTGTGCACAGGTGCTATCGAGTGTT
Source organism: Pteropus vampyrus (assembly GCF_000151845.1). Taxonomy (NCBI): domain Eukaryota; kingdom Metazoa; phylum Chordata; class Mammalia; order Chiroptera; family Pteropodidae; genus Pteropus; species Pteropus vampyrus. The sequence continues at coordinate 1,724,474 of NW_011889008.1, forward strand.
AGATACAAGCATAGAAAGAAGGCACAAGAGACAGAGACTCCGAATATTCACCTCGAATGTCTCCACCAAAGGCCTACGGCATCGGAGGCGGTCACGGGTGCAGGGGACACCTCGATGGGCAAGGCCCCCATCTGGGGAAGGGGAGACACA
>NW_011889008.1:1725383-1728774 GCF_000151845.1 Pteropus vampyrus
CCACGCCGGCCACGCAGGCCTCTGAGACCGAGCGCCGGGCTCAGTGAGCGTGTAGTCATGGGCAGTGGCCTCCTTGTCATCTCTGAAGCGCCAGCACCTGGGGCCTTCGCCGACATGGAGAAGGTCCTGGAGAACCGGGGGAAAGAGGAAAGGCGCGCCCAGCTTCCAGAAGCCAGACGGCAATCAAGGATGCCCCCCACTGCTCCCGCAGGCTCTCTGGGGGCCTCCGCAAGCTCCCACAGGAAACTCAATATCCTTCTCAAGTTCTGTGACAGGAAGTCCACTTACTGCAGCCAGCCCTGGGTGCGGAGGGGAGCGGAGACGGACGGCTCGTCAGCCCGTACAGTCCCCGACCCAGCGCACGGGCCGGCCGCCATCTTGATGCCACTTCCGTAATGCCACAGGGACCCGGCACCCACACCGCTCCCCCGAAGGTGCTTGTGCACAGGTGCTATCGAGTGTTAGATACAAGCGTAGAAAGAAGGCACAAGAGACAGACTCCGAATATTCACCTCAAATGTCTCCACCAAAGGCCTACGGCATCGGAGGCGGTCACGGGTGCAGGGGACACCTCGATGGGTAAGGCCCCCATCTGGGGAAGGGGAGACACACGTCAAAGTTCCCTCTGGGAACACTCAAAGGAGAGGCTGAGGGCTCAGCCTGTCTGGCAGACTGGGAAGGCCCGGCAAGGAACAGGGGTTCGAGCTGAGTCTGCGGAGGGCGTTATCAGGCCGACCGGAGCCGCGGCAGGACCACGGCGAGCTCCCCGGGGGCAGTGGCAGAGGCTGGGGGAGGGCGGGGCCCACAAGGCGGGTCCCTGGCGCTGGGAGCGGTGATGCTTATATTCTGTGAAGTTTGAGGTGTTTCTTTTTTAATAAGTTCACACCTGCACTAATACATATCATTTCCCTCTTAACATCTCCACCCACGTACGGCCTTACATCTCCAACAATGATTTCCAAATCTGCTTAAATTAAAAGTTCAAAGAAATGTACTTCCACCCATAACAAGACACAGGCTTCAGAGAAAGGACTGTCATGAAGAAAACGCTGGGAACCAGAACGGCTCAGAAGTCTCGAGGCGGGAGGAAGCAAGCCAGATTGCCGACCTGGAGCTGAGCAAGTGGACAGCTGGGCCGGTGTGGCGACAGAGCACGGTTAAGACTCGGGCAGAAGCAGCTGTCCTGTTCGGAATGCTGGGGAACCCGTCCCCGAGTTAAAAGCTGATCACTCCGGTAATGCAGCACTGACCAGGCGTTCTTGCAGGAAAAGAGGCTCCATCTAAATATTTCCCTCAACTAAACTTCTAGTTTGCAGGAAATGCAGGGGACAGAGAAACAAGCTAAATGACGCCGCGAAGAAACAGCCGGCAAAACCCAAACGTGGGGCGTTCTCCAACACAAGCGGCCCGGACCCTTCTCCAAAAAGTCAACGCTGCTGCGTTTTTAGTTCTAAATTCAGGAAAGACTAGAGAGACGCACACGAAAGGAGGGCTGGGTGTCGGTTCTTAGGAAGACGGCTGTAAGCGTGTCAGCGGGAGAGGGGGGGACTGTGAACACAGGCCGACAGCCGATGACGGCGCGGGACGGGCTTCCTCGGGGGTGACATCGGTTTCGGGGACTGTACGGAGGAGCTGCATGCGAGGGGAGGGCAGTGGGAAGGGACGAGCGAAGGGGCCGCCTCCTCCTCGGAGTCCCCGCCTCCTGTGGCTCAGTGCCTTCGCCCTCTGACCTCTCCCTGCCATCATCCCCACCCTCAGCCCGCCCCAACCTGTTCCACGTGTGTCACCTCCTGGGTGAGTAAAAGGCAACACCCATCACGCAGCTCCAAATGCAGACGCTTCACCCCGACCTGATTTTCCCTGAGTCCTGGCACTTCTGCCTCCAGACTGAGGGCCACTCTGCACTCCCTCCGTCCCCGAGATCAGGCCTCAGCCGCCCCTCCCCCACTGCTGCCCATCCGACCCCTTTAATACCACTCCGTGCTAATGCCACATGTGCCTTCTAGGCGGACAGTCTACTCACGCCACCCCATCCCCCAGCAGGCACTCCTGGGGGATTTATGAGCCCAATGTGACCTGGCTGCCACCTCACCAGTCACCACACCGTCACGTCCAGATGCACGGCTGGCAATTCCCACGCGTGGCGGTGCCCCTCACTCGCCTCCCCTTGGCCTGCAGGGCCCTCTGCGCCCCGCCACCTGCTGAACCCTTGCCACCTGCTTACCTGCCTCAGGCTGCTCTTCTCTTGAAAGCCCTGGCACTGCGGGAGCGCCCCGCGACACGGCCCGACAATCGACACACGCGAGCCGCTCTCCAGGGACTACGGCGTACGTGTGCATGTGCGTGTGCATGCTCACACCATGAGAAGCATGGCACAGTCCCCAAGCGCACTACAGATTTGGAGATCCAGCCGCGAGGCCAGAACGCACGCCCCACGCAGGCAAGGGCCACCCGAGCCTGGGGCTCACGTGCCCCACGCAGCACACAGCAGGCCAGGGTCCCCGTTACTCGGCACGATGGACGCCCAGCAGCCGCCACTGGGTAATGAATAACATTCATTTGCATATCATCTACTCTAAGCCTTGTTTTAGAGAATTACGAAGTCCAAAAATAGCCACATGTGTGTGAGACACTGGTACATATGACACAGGTGGCAACACAAAGCCAAGGAGAGAAAAACGCTTTCGTATCTGAGCACGCACGTGGGGAAAAGAAAACCGTCTCTACCTCACACCGCAGAGATTACGGGCCACATGGGAAAAGCAAATGTGGAAACGTCTGGAGAACGTGGCGTGGAACAGCTTTACGACCCCAGGGCAGGGGAGGGATGTGGACACGCAGATGGAACACAGAGAAAGCGACACAGCCGCCTCCACTGAGAAGTAAGTATCTCATGAGACGAACACGCACGCACACGCGCACACACGCGCACACACGCGCACACGCGCACACACGCGGACACACGCGCACACACGCCGCATGAACAGGGAGAATGTCCATCCGGGTGCGTACCTGAAGTGATAGCGCCTATTTTCTTATAAAGAAAGGAAAACTGGATGATAAAAATCAAAAAATAGAGAAAAAACATATAATACAAACCAGCGATTTCCCAAAGAGAAAACTCAAAGGGAAAGAACTAAGAGGAGAAAAAGAAAACAAGGAAAACCCCAAGTGGCCCACGCGTGTGGCAGCGCGCACCAGCTCACGGCCGGGAACTCGCACGCGGCCGCGTCCCGTCGCAGGGCGGGAAGGCCTTGCCGGCCGGACGCGTTTCAGGCGCGGGCCTCCACGGGGCGTCAGCGGCCGGAGCGGTTGACGAGGGCGCACCGCAGCACAGAGCCCCGCAGCACGAGCCCGCATGCCCGCGGGAAAGGAAGCACGCGTCGGGACG
>NW_011889008.1:1729384-1731372 GCF_000151845.1 Pteropus vampyrus
AAAAAAAAAAACCAGGACCCTCAGTAAACCCTGAACTGAAACGTGCTCCACGCTTATGGCTGGACCTGGCACCTCGTCACCTAAAGCAGAGGAACATCCCAGGCCACACTGGACTCACGGCGGCTGCAGTGGCCAGGAGGAGGGGGCAGTGACCACGACCTGCGGAGTCAAGGAGGCCTGGAGGCCGCCCGGCCTCACACACACCTGGACGTGCCCGCTGGCCTGAGTCCCAGCGTCGTCTCCTGTCACCTCCTCCTCTGTGGGGTTCTCGTGCGGCTGAGGGCCAAAGGAGAAAAGTGTGACTAGGAGGTTAAACACGAGCCCGACAGAGGCCAGATGGCAGCCCAAACGGCGGGCCACAAAGCTGTCCGTGCTCTGACGCAGCAGCATCTCGAGCACATCCATGAAATGAGGAGAGGAAGCCGCAGACCAGCGTGTGCGGACCCACTTTCCACCGAGAGAGGAGAGGGGAAGGTCTCATGGCTGTAGCCAGTGCAGCGAGGAGATTTCGCGGTACCTTTGCACAGCATCTATCTAGGTTTATAAACCACGTGAATATATCACCTATTCAAAGGATAAAAGTAAACTGATAAATAAAACCATCTGTTATTCTCAAAATTGAAGGAATTAAGTGACAACAAGTAAAAACCGTAACATACAAACACATTCTTTCTACGATTGAACACAACATCAGGCACTTACCATCAGCAAAACAACACCATTTTGTCGCATTAAATAAATGATGTTCATTTGGGTTTTACTGGTTCTGTAGTTGGATTTATAGTGTATTTGTATGTTGATTTTGGATTTATAGCTGCATAAAATTCCTTAACTATGAGGAATTCATACCTAGCTTTAGATAGGGATTTATAAATTTAAGTAGCATCATAATAAAAATTACTTTTTCTTATGGTGACTAAAGGTTTAATTAACTTAAAAAAAAAGCTACAGATGGAGACACTTCTCTCTGAGGCACTGTGGCACTGTGGCACCTGCAAGTGTCATAAGCAGCCAGCTAATGCGGACAAAGTCTCCAAGCGACTGATGTCTACCCCAGTTCTGCGGCACCCTGGGGTCCCAGCGTTGCACGGTGCCTCTAAGCCAGCAACACCAGAAGCCTGGGAAGCGCACGAAACCAAATGTGGCTCCGACGACGCATGCCCCACTGGGACAGTGTTGTGGAGCAGCCACACCGAGTGTGAACCCTGATTCTAGCACTAAGCGACCGGACTAGAAAACAGAGGTCGCCAAAGCAATAACCAGCTGGAAACTAAAACATACAGCAATTAAAACACTCAAAAACATTTTATTGATACGTAAGACTAAAGCCATTAAGTTTTTTAAGGTTATCAAAACTATAGCTTTAGATCCAAAGCTGCCTTCAATTATAACAAAAACCTGATACTATCGACAACCACAGAGTAATAAAATTTTCACGCAGTTTTCATCCAGCGAAAGGTTGAAGGGCCCCCCGACTCTGGGGGCGCTGACCCGCCACGCGAGTGATTCGTGCTCTGTCGCTAGCAAAGCTTGTGGTCTCCTTTCATTTGCTTCATCTACACTGGGTCATTTCCCTTGTTAGTGAGTTTTTAACAGCTCCCTCTAGAAATCTAGAGTTAAATCAGAGAATGGCCCCACTGATTGCCAAGAGGTACTATTTACATGAGAATCTTCAGCAGCTGAGAAAACCACCCCTTAGAGAGCATTCGGGTAAGAGACGCCCACGGGAACGATGCCCCACTAAGACCCCGACCTTCACTCCAGCACCCGTACTGCAAACACCTGGGTGACAGGATGGTCAGGTGGCGTGTGACAGCAGCTGTCAGCGAGCAAACCCACGTCCCCTGATGGAGCCCCACCTGCTCCCCAGCCAGCTGACCCCTGCGGGCCTGGGGCAGCCGGTGTGTGAGGGCCAGCATGGGCCAGGGGCTGTGCTGGTCCTTCACGCACAGAACCCTTCGTCCCCAGAGACGCAGGCCGGGGCCTCG
>NW_011889008.1:1732207-1734383 GCF_000151845.1 Pteropus vampyrus
AGCTGCGTGCCACAGCAGCTCAGAAAATTCAGTCTCTATCCAACACTTAACGCGAAATTCTAAAAAAATGTCTTTCCTCCTCCCAACATAGCTGCGACTTCCTTCTGTGGCCACAACTTGACTCCATTTCAGCGTCTGGTTGAAACTGGCTGTGTGCCGACACCTGTTCCCTTTCTGGGAGTCTGGAACGCGGGGGTCTGCCAGGCCTGCACAGGCTGCCTACACCACCAGCGCCACTGAACACCCTGGGCGCCATCGAACACCCTGGGCGTCATCTCTCGAGCTGGTCGCCAACCTCCCACACGTGTTGTCCTAACTCGTTCCTGGAGGACCAGGTGTGTCCTGGGTGACTCCCCAGGGACAAGACCCTTGGAAGCAAGTGCCTGGCCTCTGCGGACTGCACCCCTGCACCTTCCCCTGGGCTGGGCCCTCTCCTCCACTGTGACAGTCACAGCCATGAGCACCAGGTGCTGAGTCCTAGGGGTCCTCCTGGAGAGCCCTGCAAGGACGGGGTGGTCCTGGGGACCCCCAACATGGAGCCATATCGGTACCGCCTGGTGATCACCTGTGTTCCTCCCCCTCGCTCCTTCACCTCAGCAGATACGCCACCGCCCACCAGCTGTGAGCTTTCCTACAAGCAGCACGGTCAGAAGTGCACCCTTCTCCCCGGCCCCCAAATCTCACGACGTTAGTCCCTGATCAGAAATGAGGGCTTCGGCTAGATCTTAAGCTCTCGGAAGGCGCCCGCTTACGCCAGCTCCTCCTCATCCTGAGCCTGCACTGCTGTAAGGCTCTGATAGTTTCTCTTGGTTTGACAACAGGACAAATTTGATTTAACATCACTTTCAAATTAATCAATGAAGTCTGCAAGTTGGATTGCCCAGGTAAAAGTGAAATCACTCCTAACAGAAATGTTTTTCGTGACAAACATGAACGGCACGATGAGTGAGGCCAGTAGCAAATCCGGTGACCCCAACGGTTCCTGCTTTTCACCAGGCATCAGGGAAAAACCCCAAAACACATAAAAAGGGAGAGGGCAAGGTGCTAAGCATCCCACCCGTGGGATCGTCAAATGGAGCGGCCCGAGAGAACTCGGCAGTCTCCGCCAGGGGCAGCGAGAGCACGGAGCACGGGCCAGGGGAGCTTCGGAGGCTGGGAGCCCCGCACGCCCCGCGGCCCCTCTGCTGTCGCACTGTTTGCCGCGACGGCCCACCCCGTGGCCGCCCAGTGGCAGGGGACAGCTGCGGTCTCAGCCGGCAACGACTGAGTAAAGTGAAGGCTGGCGACGACTCACGCGGGGACCTCCGGGAGCTCTCTCACTCACACGTCTGCTGGTTGCGGGCCGGGACCTCAGCTGGCTGTCGATGGGAACACCGACCACAGCGTTCCTCACGGCGAGGCGGCTGCTCTGGGGACAGCACCCCGCAGACCCAGACGCCCAGACCATGGTCACAAGCGGCCTAGATCCAAGGGGGCAGGACAGAGACCCCACCTCCTGCAGGGAGGAGTCAAAGTCGCTGTGGCTGTTTAGGGAAGATGCAACCTGCCAGCCGCGGGGTCTGAACTCTCTGTCACTGTCAGCACCCCACACGTGCAGCAAGCAAGCTCATCACCACACCTGCATGCTCCGTGAGCCCTGGTTTCCACAGATGACTCGGTGAAAACAGCTTCTGCACAGTGTCCAGGCGGTGAGTGCCACGGGCCGTCTCCAGCCGACGGTCTGCAGAGCCCCCAGGGCCGCGGGGAGCCATCAGTATTGCCCCCGTCCGCTGCTCTGCGCGGGGTGTGCAGACTCTGATCATGGAGAGAGCCTGTGTCCGCTGAGCACGGCCGCTGAGCCCAACACGTACCAGGCCCTGCAGAAATCGGGACTCACAACGCAGGGCACAGTCAGCCTCTGAGAGGAGCGATGGCAGACGCACACCCTGAGGTGTCCTGCCACAAACACGTGCCCGGGCGGCCTCGCGCCGGGAGACGGCACGGCCTGGCAGCGCCTGGGTTCCCTCTGGCCCTGCGTGGGGACCCGCGGCCATGGAGGAAGGCCGTGTCAACACAGTGTGATCCGGAATCTGAACCGATTCTTCTGCCCCGCGAGTGGCCGCGGAGAGTGATCAGGACAGCACTGCCGGGCCCCCTCACGCCCACCCAGGAAGCCACAGAGGCTCCGCTCTCCTGT
>NW_011889008.1:1735598-1736849 GCF_000151845.1 Pteropus vampyrus
GGCGGATTCCCCACCAGGCAGGTGTGAGGACGGGGCGGGGGTCCGCAGACTTCCTGAACGTGAGACGTACGTGCTCATGGCACGGACGGTAACCGAGGCGACTGCCCACGCAATCGGCTTCTGGAGGATCCCGGTCCCAGCCTGCCTCCCTGGGCACGCGCCCGCATCACGACGCCCGCCAACCTAGGCCGGCACGAACATCCAAACGGACCTCCCCGGCCTTCAGAGCTGCTCTGCGACGCGTGGGGGCCTCGCACGCCCAGCACGACCAGGGGGTCCGGGGAGAAACAGTGGACGGGCAGGAAGCCCGGCGAGCTGGCGCACTAGCTGCGTCTTTCCTCCGTTCCTCTGACTCAGACACACCCCGGAGGAGACCCGGCTTTTACCGAGCTCTTCCCAAAGGCTCTCATAACCTCCGATCTAGCTTCCGAAACACACACACGCCACAATACAAAGGGGACAGCTGTCACGAGGACAGACGTTGCAGGGTTTTATCTCACGGGAAAGACCCCCACTCTCCAACTGGCCATTTACCGCGGAGCCACACTTGAGAAATAAAGGAAGAGAAGAACCACTCTGTGATGGATATTTTTAATTAAAACGTTCAGTTTTCAGTAATGGCTGGTTCTCCGTGCTGATTTTCAAAGACTTCTTTCTTGTGCTCCCAGCCCTCAGACAAGCTCTTCACACGCAGAAGGCATAATGCGTCTCCGGCTTAGGTAGGAGGCAGAGGATAGGGCTCCACAGTGGGGCTCCCGGGCGGGTGTCACGCGGCTAAGGGGCGCACATTTGCCAAGTGCAGGTCTTTCACGCACAACATTCTACTGCAAGGATGGGAACCCCGACAGGAGTCTGCCTTTGCGGGTCGGGGATGCTAGTGTCCAACGGAGAGGCCAGAGTTCACCCCCACAGTCAAAGAACTGAAAGACCCCTAAATACCAGCGTCACTTCTACAAACCAGTAGTTCTCAGACTTCTGGGTCTCAGGGCCCCTTTATACTCTGAAAACTCATGGAGGATCTGAGACGCTTTGCCAATGATAAGTACTAATATTTAGCACGTTACAACTTAAAACCGAGGATTCTTTCATTCTTATTAATTTGTTAAAAACTAACAATTACAAACCTATTACATGTTAATACATATGAAATTTTTTTAAAAAACTATCTTCCCAAACAAAAAAAACAAGTGAGAAGTGGTGATGTTTTTCATTTCCGCGAACAGCTTTAGCATCTGACCTGAGACCCCAGGA
>NW_011889008.1:1738064-1740385 GCF_000151845.1 Pteropus vampyrus
GGTTCCCTGAGCCTCGGGGGTTCCCTGAGTAGGGGCTTCAGACTCGAGGGCAGCCAGGCGCCCTTCCGGCCCTGATGGCAGCAGCGCTGCTTCCAGGTACGGACTTCATTCACGACACGGTTTGTTTCGTAGATCTTTCTGTGTATGGAGCACATTTAAAAACTGTGCAAAGGTTAAAAAACAGATGAAGTGCTGCATGACTGGGTCATGTTCTTACTCCACGAACATGTGCTGAAGACCAGTCACGAAGCGTCCCCAGCCTGAGGGATGTGCGCGCAACGAGTGATAAAGACCCTAAGAAACAAAGCTTAGCAGAGGAAAAATGAGACGTTTGAGCTAGAGCTGGAAGCGTCTGGACCCAGCCCTGCTGCAGGCCTTTCAGCTGTTCTGGCCACATAGAAAGTAGAATAAAAAGACACCCGCATCTTGGAAGGTGACTCTCCCCGAGATGTCACCTGCCATCAAGACGAGGCTCACACCCCAGGGCCGTAAGAAAGTATCCAACCAGTTCCACACGTCTCAGTGTAGCAAAATCTATGACAACTCAAGTGCCATTCTTGTCTCTCAGGCTCAAGCTCAGAGAAAGTCGGCCTGTATGAAGCCGCATCTGCAGGAGAGACGGGGATGGGTGAGGCCGAAGCTGGCGTGCGTGCCACAGTCGAACCCAGCAAGGTGAGGGCTGATGTCCTCGCAGACCCTCGCACCGCTGCCTCTCAGCCCCTCCACCTGCCGGCGGCACGGTGATGAACATGGGGAATGCCAGCTCACGACCGCGACCGGGAGCAGGGACCTCGGAAGACGTGAGAGTGACGTTTAGCGCCGTGTGCTGCAGGACGCAGCGGGCGCGCAGATGCCTAGACTGTGAAGGAAGAGCATTTATAACGCGTGTTTTTCATAAACACTGCAGTTTTTGAACCTCTAGTCACTAAAGAGTGTGTTTAACAGGCATTCGAATATTTTAAAACCCAATCCAAAAAATCATTTAAGTAAATCTCCAGGCTCCTCTTCACAATTATGTACAATAAAACGTCTTATTTCTAAACTACATGCAGATAGGCCTAAACAAAATTTACTTGACAACACTAGTGACTTTAAACTGTAAGTCTTTGTGGCACATAAGCGTGGGTGTCAACAGCAATGGGTTCAAGCAGCGTCAGTGGCACCCCCGGAGGTATGCGGCAGAGCTGGCCCCACGGCCGCAGCAGCTCTTAGCGCCTCAGAAGACTAAGGAAAGAGTAACACACGGAAGAAGCACTGGGACAATAACGAGACGTTATAAAACTAAGAACGTTCTTACATAACTTCGTGTTCACTCAATTCCCAGCCGACCCCCTTCCCAGCTTTCTGTAACTATTCACATCAAAGCCAATTCTCATTCTCTTCTGGAGAAGTATAAAGAAGTTGGGGGGAAAAGGATTCAAAATCCAGCCAAAATCAGCTCATGCTCCTTCTATATGTTACGAGTTGATATCAATAATACATGGCTCACTTTAAATGTCTGGACTCTGGTGGCGACTTGTCAGTAAATAGCCCAACACATCTGTGGTCATTTATTTTAATAAAGTTTCATGACTCACCAGCTACCAAAGACCTGATTTAATTAAAAGTTCGGGACATGATCCCATTTTCTCATGATAAAGCCATCCACACGCCACCCGGGCAGAGAGTGAGCCTGCGCGTTCTCGGGCAGCCGGTCCTCGGGAAAGGGGACAGTTCCGAGGAAATGGAACGGGGAAAGGTTAAAAAAAACATGAGCTGGGGGAAAGGACGTTCTCCGCCACGTCATCGGGGTGAGGTGACCACAGAGAGACGACGAGCAGTGTCCACTGGGACCCTTGCTCCCTGAGAAGCCCACACAGGGTCCCGCAGTAGGGCCCCTGCCTAGGGGGCAGGGAAACCCCACAAGAGCTCCGCTCATCTCAAAAGCCAGTTATTTCTGAGTCGCCCTCTAAAGTTTAAATGTTTATGCTTTTACTTTTTTTTTCAGTTCTCATTAGTTCTGACCTTAAAAGCTCAAAGAGAAATTCAGCACCGCATATCCCTCCCCGAAGCCCCAGCCGAACAGTTTTTCTGTAACTCTCGGTGAAATTCCAACAGAAAACAACATTCATTAAAGTGCAATTCGGGATGCTAACGGGTTCCGCTTCACACCTTAGAAGGAACACTGCATCCGGGACAGAAAAAGCTACAGGTGCACGGACGCGGAGGGCTGGCCCCAGCCCTGGCCCCGGCCCCAGCGGCCTCCCTGGCAGGTCCGGCGGCTCTGAGAACCACCCTGCGCAGGGAGCCTGCGATGGCCAGACGCGATTCTGTGAGGTGTT
>NW_011889008.1:1741055-1744469 GCF_000151845.1 Pteropus vampyrus
TTATTTCTGAGTCGCCCTCTAAAGTTTAAATGTTTATGCTTTTACTTTTTTTTTCAGTTCTCATTAGTTCTGACCTTAAAAGCTCAAAGAGAAATCAGCACCGCACATCCCTCCCCGAAGCCCCAGCCGAGCAGTTTTTCTGTAACTCTCGGTGAAATTCCAACAGAAAACAACATTCATTAAAGTTCAATTCGGGATGCTAACGGGTTCCGCTTCACACCTTAGAAGGAACACTGCATCCAGGACAGAGAAAGCTACAGGTGCACGGACGCGGAAGGCTGGCCCCAGCCCTGGCCCCGGCCCCAGCGGCCTCCCTGGCAGGTCTGGCGGCTCTGAGAACCACCCTGCGCAGGGAGCCTGCGATGGCCAGACGCGATTCTGTGAGGTGTTGGGGACGGGATGGACCTGAAAGGTGGGACTCTGCGGAAGGCAGATGGCCTCCCCAAGGCACTGGGCGCCATCCGGTGAGGGAGGCCTGACAGAGACGAGACTGATCTTCCTGAGGCAGTACTGGACTCTGCAGCGGACGGCCAGCCTCTGGTGTGATGACGCTGGTCCCCGGGGATTTGGGACTCGTCAGGCTCCGTGACCACATGAGCCCGTACACACCTGTCTCGCCGGTTCCATTTCTCTGGACAACCCTGGCTTACACCCACCTCCCCACAACGAGTCGGGGCCACATCCCAGAGGTGTTATGCATGGGAAGAATGGGACGACGCTTTCTCCTCAGACAGCAGGCAGCCGTGCCAGCCGCGAAGGCCCAAGGGGCCGGTGACAAAGGAGGCAGAGACCAAGAGGCCCTCGGAACTAGGAGAGAGCGCACTCTCGCTAGCCACTCCCGTCAGTAAAATGGACACCTCGTAAAGGCCTCATTCTCCACGTGACACAGCCCCAAAAGAACTAATTAAACGTCCTCTGCCTACCCATGACAACGACCAGCTGAAAGCATCTGACCACGAGTGTCACCAGGAGAGCCTGAAGCAACGGCGGCGGCCTGCTCTGGTTCCCGTCACACAGTGTCTCCCCTCTGCGGTCGAAGCGTTTTCCAGATAGCGCCTGAATATCCCCCGCTTCACGACCAGACCTCGCACGGGCCCAGAAGAGGCACAGGCCGCTGACCACTCGGCCCTCGGTACCAAGAGTGACAGGCTGCAAAAAGCAGCCGTGGATAAGGACAACCAGACATCTTTTTAATGACAGATGCTCTTACATGTGCTAAAGGATTAAGCGAAGCCAAAAACTCTGACAAATTTTCTAATGAAAAGGTCACGCAGATTTAAAACAGCCCGTCTGTCCTGTTGTCATTTTCACGACGAGCGTGTGTCCAGAAGGCAGACGCATTGGTGCACTGACAGTCATGGAGCCGTGCGGTTCAGCGCCCCGGGGACCTCAAGCCCACACCGCACAGTCTCGAGGGAGGAGAGGAGCCGCGCTCCTGGGCCCGGCCAGCTCCGCCTCTCTGGGTGCCGCGGCAGGTGGCCGGTGGCCATTTTACAGGGAAGCCACGTTCACAGCAATCAAAGGCTCAGTCCTTCTGCGGCCACAAAGCCAGGAGTCCCTGAGCTGCGTTCTGAGTCCAGGGCCACCTGGCATCCCCTCGCCGCCACATGAGGCATCCTGGCCACACGGGAACCCTGACAGTGCGGAGATGGCCATCCAGTCACTTCCCAGAGGGTGACGTGACAAAGCCGTTGTCCCAGCGAGCAACACTCCTGCGGCGCTGGGCCACTGGGCTCTGTCCCCAGTCGGCCCTCAGGAGCCGGCGCCAGTGTCTCCCTCTCAGATGCCCAGGGCAGCTGGAAGCGCGGCCACCCCTTCCTCATTCCACCCGCTTCGCAACTCGCCCTGAGGGGCCTCGGCTTCCAGGCCTCTCAGGATCCTAGTGAGCTTCTTCCTCCCGCCCCGTGCCGCAGACCTGAGTCCTGTCTGTCCTGCCAACGCCTCTCCAAGGAGGACACCCAGAATGAAACGGGACACGCCTCGTGCTCGCAAACGCCAGAGTACGGGGGGGCGAGCGGAAACAGCAGGCGGTCGAGCACTCAGCTCTTTCGCACCCCAGGTCCCGCTCACGGATTGCTAAACACGTCTGTATTTATGCAACCGGTGGGGGAGAAGAAAGAGGAAGGGGGGTGGAGGGAGGAGCCAGAGGCAGGTCAGGCTGGGAACCATCTGTTTACCACATCCCACTGCGTCCCATCCTTTCGAGATCCTGTTCAATCCTGATTCCGTCACCTGCATTATCGCCGGTCCCTCCCGATTCGTTTCAGCAGCAAGCGTAGCGGGCACGCCTTCCAAAGCTTTACTCAGCACGCGGACGGAACCGGGAACAGAGCAGCGTGGTTACCCGCACACGGAGCCACACTCCCCAGGCCCCTCGAGGCCACGAGAGCGACAGCTTGATCACAGAGCAGTGGTGCAGCCACCTGGAGCCACGCCCTGTAGCTCACCTGCTGTGCGCTGACTCAAACGGGGACGGGAGAAACAGCCAAAGCACAGCGGACCCCTGAACAACGCAGGGATGAGGGCGCCGACCCCGCCCTCGGGCATAACTTCTGACTCCCCAGAAACCTAACTGCCGACCGGAGCCGTCCTGATACGCAGCCGATCGAGCCACGTTTTATGTCACACACACACATATTTTGTCCCTCTCCAGCAAGACAAGCTGGAGAAAAGAAAACGTCACTAGAAAACCCTAGGGAAGGACGTGAACTCACGGTGCCGCACGTGTGAACGGAAAACGACCCACGCGTGAGGCCCGTGCAGCTCACGCCATCGTTCAAGTGTCCACTGCGCCCCAGCTGACCGCAGCATGTGCGAAGCGTCCGCTGGACGGTGACCAGAAAGTGCGATGAAACAATGGAGTGGCCAGGCACTGACCAGGGCAGCGGCGCGCGTGACGGGCAAGGCGGTGGCGCCGGTACTGGGGAGCAGCGGGCTCAGGCCGCCCACAGCGCGGAGAAGAACAGAGCCCTGGGCACGTGGCCCTCATGCCCTGTGATGGACGCTGAGCCCGGGGCGCCCACACCGCCATCTCAGCCAATCCCGGGGCTGGAAGAACCCGCCTTCCAGACACAGACCAACCGCCACCCTCAGAGCCCACAGCCCAGCCACCTCCTTCACGGGCTCTCACTCAGGGCCACCGCCCTGTGCCCGACGCCGCGCCCGGAGCCACCGTCCCTGTGCCCCAACGCCACACTCAGGGCCACTCAGGGCCGCCCCTGTATCCCAGGGTGAGCACTATGCCACCACCACGTTCGCATGCCCAGCCGCCGGCTGCAAGCAGCTTGGTAGGACACAGTCCTGCCCGTGACAGCTGGCCGGGATTCCATGAGCAGAACGCCCTTCATCCGCAAATTCAAGTATGAGTACTTTTCCACTGCAAACTCTGTCAGGGGCACCTTGTCATCGGTCCAT
>NW_011889008.1:1744519-1745147 GCF_000151845.1 Pteropus vampyrus
CCATCTGTTTACCACATCCCACTGCGTCCCATCCTTTCGAGATCCTGTTCAATCCTGATTCCGTCACCTGCATTATCGCCGGTCCCTCCCGATTCCGTTTCAGCAGCAAGCGTAGCGGGCACGCCTTCCAAAGCTTTACTCAGCACGCGGACGGAACCGGGAACAGAGCAGCGTGGATACCTGCACACGGAGCCACACTCCCCAGGCCCCTCGAGGCCACGAGAGCGACAGCTTGATCACAGAGCAGTGGTGCAGCCACCTGGAGCCACGCCCTGCAGCTCACCTGCTGTGCACTGACTCAAACGGGGACGGGAGAAACAGCCAAAGCACAGCGGACCCCTGAACAACGCAGGGATGAGGGCACCGACCCCGCCCTCGGGCATAACTTCTGACTCCCCAGAAACCTAACTGCCGACCGGAGCCGTCCTGATACGCAGCCGATCGACCCACGTTTTATGTCACACACACACATATTTTGTCCCTCTCCAGCAAGGCAAGCTGGAGAAAAGAAAACGTCACTAGAAAACCCTAGAGAAGGACGTGAACTCACGGTGCCGCACGTGTGAACGGAAAACGACCCACGCGTGAGGCCCGTGCAGCTCACGCCATCGTTCAAGTGTCCACTGCG
>NW_011889008.1:1745197-1746182 GCF_000151845.1 Pteropus vampyrus
TCATCGGTCCATGGGTTCCAGCTAAGGAAGGCGTCCCCACCTCTGGGAAAAGAAAGTGCACTAATGAGAGCAGTTTGGAAACAGACAGACGGCAGAAGCCGGGACGCTGCTGCAGAGAACTCAGCGCGGTGGCCTCGCCTGTCTCCACGGTCACTCCGGGCGGGAGCCTGCACTGATGAGGCGACTCATAACTCATAATGGGGGGAAGGGAACCACACGAAACCTGAATACGCAGCGGCAGGCGAATAAAGTATAGACAAACAGAGCCATTAAAAATCAGTAAAAAGAATATTTAACAATACAAGAAACCTGCATATAACTAAGTAAATACAAAAAGATACAACGAAACCATACAGATACCATCATGGCAACCCTGTAACCCCACACGCACTCACAACGACCCGCAACTCCGAAATCCATTTCAGTAGTTTTAACTATTATTTCATTACGATTATTATTTTCCTCAGTTTTTCAAATCTATGAAATTGCTCTTACTAATTTTTTTAAGGTAAAAATAATAAAACGGCAAACTCCACAATGAAGGTGATTTCTGATCCACGGCACAGAGAGGCACAAAACGCTGTGGGGCTACCGAAGGGGACACGGGGACCCAGGAAGAGGCCAGCGTCTGAAGCACCCCTGGAAGGTGCTGTGCATTTACCGGGGCCGGGGGCAGCCACATTTCCTTCTGCAACCAGGTTTCACGTGCTCTGCAGTTTCAGAGGGTGTGTGTGCGTATCGACAGCCACTAACTCCCAACCACACAGGATGCAAATTGGTGGGAATAAGTGGAAAGCCTGAAATAAAAAGAGACTGCAACTCAAAAAAGTAATACCATTCTTTAAAATTATAAGTATTTATATACAAGTTTATACACTACAAATTTTGGACTCAAGTATCTTATTAACCTCATTGTAGTTCACTAACGCAGTAAGTCTGGCCTGTCTGCATTTGTAAATTAGGAGAAGTTTGATACATTTCACCG
>NW_011889008.1:1746970-1749094 GCF_000151845.1 Pteropus vampyrus
GCAACTCCGAAATCCATTTCAGCAGTTTTAACTATTATTTCATTACGATTATTATTTTCCTCAGTTTTTCAAATCTATGAAATTGCTCTTACTAATTTTTTTAAGGTAAAAATAATAAAACAGCAAACTCCACAATGAAGGTGATTTCTGATCCACGGCACAGAGAGGCACAAAACGCTGTGGGGTTACCGGAGGGGACACGGGGACCCAGGAAGAGGCCAGCGTCGGAAGCACCCCTGGAAGGTGCTGTGCATTTACCGGGGCCGGGGGCAGCCACATTCCCTTCTGCAACCAGGTTTTACGTGCTCTGCAGTTTCAGAGGGTGTGTGTGCGTATCAACAGCCACTAACTCCCAACCACACAGGATGCAAATTGGTGGGAATAAGTGGAAAGCCTGAAATAAAGAGACTGCAACTCAAAAAAGTAATACCATTCTTTAAAATTGTAAGTATTTACATGCAAGTTTACGCACTACAAATTGTGGACTCAGGTATCTTATTAACCTCATTGTAGTTCACTAACGCAGTAAGTCTGGCCTGTCTGCATTTGTAAATTAGGAGAAGTTTGATACATTTCACCGCAGTGCTCTCGTCGAGGTCTCTCTCCCCTCTGGCTCCTTAGGCATCCGGTGTCTTTGCTAAGCTACAGCGTTCCTTTCCTGTCCTAACCAAGAAAAGCAAGCAGCTACGGCGAGTCACGAAAACCAAAGCTTAACACGTCTCAGCAAAAGCTCTAAGAAAGAAAAGAATGGGAATTACGTTATCACGTGGCCTTCAGATGTGAACTTGTTAAAATGTGGGTCTCAGGTGACCCTGAGCCAGCATGTTTTGTAAGGCTACACAGTGCGGGACCCAGGAGAAGGCCAACCCCGACCGCAGAGAGGGCGGGAACAAGGCGGCCAGGGGCAGGAGGCCCCCGACACGCGGGTCCCTGCCTGCGGTCACCGCCGTGACTCAGCTCCACACCGCATCGCCCGCCTTCTGTCCCCGCACCAACTGCCTCTTCACAGGCTGTGTCACTCATAAGCACCTCGGAGCATGCCGTGACCCCCTGTCACCCAGGCCTAACTCTGTTCCCGCCGGGGCTTCCCAAGTCAAATTCTTAGGAGAGCCAGGTTGGTTCAGCTCACCTTCCCAGCCCGCCAGGAAGCGGCTGCCTGGGCCCAGACATCCAACCCCGGCCCACTTGGCCACAGGAGGAGGGGCAGGGCCACCCTGAAGAGGGGTTAGGACCGAAAGGAAGGGGCTGGGGGCTCGCAGACACCAGACCAGACGCAGCATTCAGGAAATGCTACAGGTCAACTGCCTCCCGAAAGCCTGTCCCTCCCCTGCCCGTTAGCTACGTGCTCCTCAGTTGTCCCGATGGACAACTCCCTTCGCCTCCCACAACCCCAGGCACCTCCATCACCCTCTGCACCCAAGTCCTCTCCCCAAGCTCGACTCACGGCTTCAAATCCCAACGCAGCAGACTTGACCTTCCTAAAACCCAGCTCGTGAGCTTTCCTCCAGAGTTCCCTTCTCTGAGTTCATGTCACATCAGTAACCTCCTTCCCCCAGAAAAACACAGGTAGGACGCGAAGACGTCACCACGAATGCAGGTGCACCTTAACACAGAACGGTGGTTCCCCACGGAATGCGCATAGGTACGTGAATACACACAGGGGTCAGTTCACGCGCACACTTCCCTTCCAGGTCGGCTGAGAGGACCTAAAAGGCATGGCGTCCCGGGGGCCAGAGCCCACCCGGACCCAGACCCGGCCTCGCGACTCTCCAGCAGAGGGAGCCGGGCTCCTTGGGGAGACGCCTGATTGTGGCGCCAGGTGGGAGACGTGCCGGCTGTGCCAGACAGTGACGGGCCGTCCCAGAAACCCACAAGGACGGGTGTGTCGGAGACGCAGGGGTCAACTGAGAGAGCTCCCGGCGGCCGAAGATGGGGCCGAAGATGGAGCCATCTGAGCAGCAAAGTTAAGTCATGCTGGATTACAACCCCAAGGACAAAGAGAGCTCCCAAGGGGAGGATGTCAGCAGGGATGAGTCACGCTGAGGGCAGGGACCGCTAATGCGGTGAGATAAGGTCACTTTCTCTCTGTGGATTTCCTCCCCAAACCGATGACCCCAGCCCCAT
>NW_011889008.1:1750024-1752925 GCF_000151845.1 Pteropus vampyrus
TGGAGCCATCTGAGCAGCAAAGTTAAGTCATGCTGGATTACAACCCCAAGGACAAAGAGAGCTCCCAAGGGGAGGATGTCAGCAGGGATGAGTCATGCTGAGGGTGTGTCGGAGACGCAGGGGTCAACTGAGAGAGCTCCCGGCGGCCGAAGATGGGGCTGAAGATGGAGCCATCTGAGCAGCAAAGTTAAGTCGTGCTGGATTAGAACCCCAAGGACAAAGAGAGCTCCCAAGGGGAGGATGTCAGCAGGGATGAGTCATGCTGAGGGCAGGGACCGCTAATGCGGTGAGATAAGGTCACTTTCTCTCTGTGGATTTCCTCCCCAAACCGATGACCCCAGCCCCATCATACAGACACTGGATAAATCCCCACAGAGGGGCGGTCTGACTGTGGGTGTCACCCAAAACAAGGGCCCCAGACGTCACAGTCCAGAGGGGCCTCAGGCGATGAGTAAACGTAGTGTGGCATCCTGGGTGAGACTAGAAGAGAAAATGTGAAAACTTGGCAAATCCAAATGAAGTATGGACTTTAGTTGACTGTAACACATCGACACTGATTCATTAGTCGTGGCAAATGTGCCACAGTAACGTAGGAGGTTAGCA
Source organism: Pteropus vampyrus (assembly GCF_000151845.1). Classification (NCBI taxonomy): domain Eukaryota; kingdom Metazoa; phylum Chordata; class Mammalia; order Chiroptera; family Pteropodidae; genus Pteropus; species Pteropus vampyrus. Next base: position 1,750,628 of record NW_011889008.1, read on the forward strand.
GCAGGGGGCCGGGGACAAAGTACACGGGAACGCTATCTTCCCAATTTTTCTGCAGATCTAAACTATCCTAAAAAATAGAGTCCATTCCAAACAAAAACCCACCAGGTTTTCTTTCTTCTGATTATTCACCAAATCCTACGATTCTCTCCCCCACCTCTCCAGATGTCACTGGCTACTCCACACTCCGCAGCCCACCGCACTCACAGACCTTCCGAGATTCTGTTGCTTTCCAAGTAAATGTCATTTCCTCGCCCTACCGTCCGGGCCCTTAAGGACTGGGCCCGAAGCTCCTCTGGCTCCTGGGACTGGACCCTCCACCCCCAGCCCACGCTGCCCTCTCCGCCACACTCGCTGAAACCCTGCTGGCCCCTCCGACCCTCCAGCTGCCCTGCTGCCTCGAGCCAGCAGGTGAAACTTCCCGGGCCCCCCTGACCTCCCCCACCCATCCCCCCTCACCTGTGCACCGGTCTGCCTGCCCCACCCTCCCAGGATAACCTTTCACAGCAGAGGCGGAGAAGCCCGCAGCTACGTGGGGTGGGTGGGCCTGGTCTCGACGGCTGGGGCTTCCGAGTGTCCTTCCGAGTGTTACGCTACTGTTAGGCGTCCCCCCCCACAAGGGCGAGTAGAGCGAAAATGGATCATTCAAGAGAAGCTTTGACAACACACAGCATCGCCCTGCTGTGGAGAAGGGGCAGACAGACAAGTGGGAAACACTCCAAAATGCTAAGGGTGGCACAGCAGGATTTTACTTAATTTTATTTCCATTTTCTTCTGTTTCTCCATATTTTCTACATGTTTTACAATGACATTTGTTCCTTTTATGATCTGAAGAAAAACAAGTTTTTGAGGAATTCGGTTACTCAAAAAAAAAGAAAAAAGTTCAAGTATCTGTCAAGCACTAAGCCCATTTTCAGTGAGACGCTTTATCTACAGCGCAGCAGCGTTCCGGGGACACTGTGACGCCTGTGGTCAGGAGAAGGCCCACACGTGTGTGAAGTGACAGACGGAGAAGCGGTCCCCGGGCCGGGCCCTGCCTCCCTGGGCCAGCCCGCCACAGCCCAGAAACAGCACGGACGCTCCCTCCCCGATGCTGCGGTCACTCACGCGGCGAACGGCTGCCAACACGCCAGCGTACTGGGGACACCTACTACAGCAAAGAAGTGACAGACGCCTGCACCTCTGCACTGGTTTCGCCTCTGCAGAAGCGAAAGCTGGACCCAGGCCAGGGCTTAGAGGGACACAGAAGAGGACGAGTCTGATTTGACATTTGACTTTTACTGTCCTGTGTCTTTAAATTGCTTGTCTGGTCAGGTTTGAAGAATAAAAGAAGTTATCCAAGAAAACACCAAACTGAACGAAATGCACCGTGCACGGCTCATCGCCAACGCCCTCCCCCACCCCGGCATGGGGACAAGGACAACATCCCGTGGGGACAACAGGGATGAATGGAGACCAGATGCCAAGGGGACAGGGGGCTGGGAACATTTTAGGCAACACTTTGAACACTTCCCACTGAAACATCTCCCAAATTTCCACAGCAGACACAGGCTCCCCCGTCCTGAACGCCCACCGCAGCCCGGTCCTCTCCCCGACGTCCAGCCAGAAGCCCGCGAGTCATTCTGTCACCTCCTGCAGCCAGTCAGTGACCAAGTGCCATCCAGCCCCCGTTCCAGAGCTGGGAGCCCTCAGGGCTGACCACGACTCACTGGCACCGAGCTCCAGCCAGCTCTTCCTTCACAGCCTCCCCCAACCCCACCCTCGGGGCGCTCCTGGCCCAGCCCGCTCCCTCACACCGGCTCACACACACCTGCTCACGGCTCACACACACCTGCTCACGTACACGGATGCACGCGCACGCGCAGGCGCACACACAATACCTACCCTCCTCTCTGCTCCTCCCTCTCGCCCCCTCCCACTCTGCAGGCAGAGGAGTCTTTCCAAAACGCAGTCCTCACCTCGCCACTGCCCTCTTGAAAGCCTTTCATTCTCCTCAGGACGAACCCAGACCCCCAGGCCTCCTAGAGTGGGTCCCGGCCGCCCGGTGCGCCCCCCGGCCCTCAGACCCTCGGCATCTCTCTTCACGTTGTCTCTGCTCCTTCTCCCAACGAGTATTTACTGAGCACCGCTACCAGCCAGTGCTATGTGAGAAGCTGGGGACGCAACGGCGAAGAAAACACAGTCCCTGTGCCGGGCAGGAGACAAAGCACATGGGCCACTGGGGCACGGGTGGCGGGGCTGCAGAGGTCCCTCCGGATCCCCGAAGACCAGGCTCTCACCGACCGTGCGCGCACCCCAGTG
>NW_011889008.1:1754345-1765318 GCF_000151845.1 Pteropus vampyrus
GACTCCGCGCTCCATGCAGGGCAGCCGCCTTCACGGTCACTCGGGCCACCCGCGAGCACAGGCTCAGAACGGAAAGGGCGTAGCAGGCCCCCTCTAAGTCTATTAGCCAATTTCTGAGGTCAAGTCGCTGTTTGATACTTCTGGCCAAGTGCCTGTTTCCGTCAAGCCCTTCTTCCTAATTAGACGCCCCCTGTCTTTTAACTACACTAAAAAGTCTCAGCCTTTGGATAAAGGACACCTCTACACTCCTAAAGATTATTAAAGACTCCCAAAGAGTGTTTTTATGAGTTATATTTATCAGTATTTTCCAGATTAGAGGTTAAAACAAAAAAATATATTTTTATGAATTCATTTAAAAATTATAAACTCATTACATAGTCAAATAAAAATTCCTATACAAAATAACTTTTTCAAAAACCTGTTAGACATTTTCGCCAATCTCTTTACTGCCCGCCCTGACGGAAGGCGGGTGGGCTCCCGCACTGCGCATCTAATCTGTCAGGCCACGCTGTTCTGATTGAAGCCGACGAGGAAAACCTGGCCTCGCAAACACATGAGGCTGGAGAGGGCAGGAGAGGGTGATTATCCAAATAGCTGAGAACCCTCTCCTCCGATATTCCATCAAAACTCCGCAAATGGCAGCTTCTTCAAGGTTTGCATCAATTTATCTGAATGGAATATAAAATAGACTATCTAATCTGTCCGAAACCATAGCAATGAACTCTTCGTCCCCTATTATGATGAAATCCCACAGCCTAACTTTGAATGGATTTTTCATCCACAGATGATTCTGTCATATGGATGGGTCGTTTGAAAACGCAGGGTCACTGAATTATGCAGGTGTTCCAATGTGGGCACGTTTCACTCTACACTATCAAAACGATCACGTTCGTGAACATCACCATGACCTCGTCAGAAAAGTCCTGAAGCTCTGGGAGCCGCAGAGCTCACAGCGGCGGATGCAGGTTTTCCAAAACGCTGGCAACAAATGCACAGTGTCAGCTGGTTTCCTCGACGTGACAGCTCACTTTGCTCATTTTCGAGAAAATGTCTGCCAAGCGCCTGAGCCTGGATGCCCAGCGCTGGCCCACTGGCCTCTGCCAGCCCGGCTGTGTCGGTGAAAAGCAGCGCCCGATGCTGCCAGGGCAGGGCTAGGCTGGCACAAAATGTCAACAGGTACACGCCGAAGAGCCACAGCATAATGAGACCGACTTGCGGCTCCGTCACGGGCACTCAGGTGGAACCGGAGCTTCTCACGGCAGGGAGCGGACGCCGCCGACTAGTCCGGCGGGCACCGCCCCCTCGGTCCACGCTCAGAAACCAGCGGTTCACCACTGCTCCTAGTGCACACCTCAGCTCAGCAGGCAAGGCCACTGACGTCTTCAGTTACCATCCGGACCCCTGGAAGGGTCAGGGGTGCCCGGGCCCGCGCAGCACACTGATGACGGTGACGCTGCAGCCAGCACTGTCCCCTGTCCGCGTCTGCACGGCTGCCACCGCCGAGTCGTCATCCCAGGGCATTCGGCTTTAGACTCCCTGGCCTCTGGATGTGGATTTTTCAGTCTAGACACTGTGACAGTTTTGTTTGGTTGGTTTTTTTAACCTAGACTTTGTTTCTCAAGTTCCACCTCCTCTCGTCGCTAGCCACGTAACCTTCGCCGCTTCGGCAAGTCACTTAACTACAGCCTGCCTCCTCACCCGTCACACGGAGATGATTCCGAACTAACTTACAGTGCTACTGAGTCTTCAAAGACATCGTCTGTGCGGACGCCCTTTGTAAACGGGCATATTCACTGAGTCCCTGCCCTGTGCCAAGCACTGTCCTAAGTACCAGCATAAACAAGGTCCTTGCTTTACGATAAAAAGCTCCGTTCTGGGGGTGGGAACATAAAGAAAAGTATCAGAGAAATAAAGAGTGATCGTGAATGACCTCGGGAAACTGCTCTGGGTGGGGTGAGCGGGGAAGGCCCCTCTGGGAAGTGACCTAGCGGCCGGATGCAAAGGGAAGGGGGGCCAGGTGTGCAAGGGTCAGAAGGAAGGGGATTCCAGGCCTCTCTATCCGCGAAGCAGGAAACACAGGTGGGGTCGGACTAGGAGGCTTTGTGGACCAGGCGCGGAGTTTGCCTTCTGCGAGCACTGGGGAAGCCAGCGGGGAGGCCCGTAAGGAAGCCATGGAATGTGACTGACACTTCTGAGAGAGCCCCCTGGCCACCCCCTGCAGAAACAATTGCAGGGAGACCAGTCAGGACATGACTATAATCGTCTAGACGAAAGATGGTGGTTGCCTGGACTAGGCCCACGGCGGTCAATGTAGGGCAGGCTTTGGGGGCAGAGGTGTCAGGTCCCACTGATGGGCTGGCCGGGGCGGCGAGCAAGGGAAGAGGAAGAAGCGCAATCTGAACGTGCAGCTCGAACAGCGAGTGGGTGGCGGCGACAGTGCGCTGCGCTGGGGACACCAAGGCCAAGCAGGCCACTCAGTGTCTGAGACCCGGTTCCAGGGGCAGGTCGGAGCTGGAGACGGGGTCTGAGAGTCCCTGGCACGTGGGTGGCATTTAACATCACGAGCCCGGAGGGATCGGCCAGCAAAGGGCCCAAGACCAAGTCCGGGCACCCCCACACTTAGCCGTCCAACAGCACAGGCGTCTGGGGAGGGGGTTAGAGACCTCGGAGGAAGACCTGAAGGCACGCAGGCGAGGGAGGAAGGCCAGGGGTGCCCGCGGCATGCGGCCCAGAGGCCACACGAGAGAAGCACCCAGGTCTCGCGCAGGGAGAGGGCGGTCTCGGTGCCCTGGGACAGCCCACCGGGAGGAGACCAGGAGGCTGGAGGTGAGCAAAGGGAGGGGGCAACCGGGTTGTAACGTGTTGCCGTGTAGCCTTTCTGGTCCGTGCCGTGGGTGAATGCATCTGCCGCTTCCTCCAGGCTCACCCCGAGCATGGCTTCCAAGGCAGGGCGACCAGGCCCGGAGGTCCAGGAAAGGCTTCACCTTTCACACCCACACGTCCTGCTCCCCTGTCGCTGCAGCACATCTGCCGAGGGCTCCCTCTTGGAGCAATGGCTCTTGAGCTCCCCGTTTCCCGCCCACCTACACGAAGCAGAGGCTCCACCAGAGACCAGTTACCCCACAGGCCCACGCTCCGGCGGGACAAGGAGCTCCGTGGAAACTAGAAAGTTTGGCAGTAAACCACGGGCAGCAGAGACAGGAGCATCTGTTCTAGCCACAGGTCTATGAACAACGCATGCTGAACTGTAATTCAAATAAGCCTGGTTCTTTGAAAATTATAAGCCACAAATGCCATTGATGCATATCTGTATCGCTTACTACACACAGCATTAACCAAACAACAAACTGACTTGATAATAACCATATTAAACTAACAGTAACTTAGTAATTAGAACGGAATAATAGAGCATTTGAAAACCAGGGCCGATTCAAAACAAAGACTGTGGGGTCCCCCCGAGAGTGGCCGTGTGTGCCACTCCACGAAGGGGACACATGTTGAGCGGCAGAACGCTTACAGGAGTCACCGGTGAACTTTAGCAAGGATGTGTTTTAGGGACCCTGAGCAACCCCAATAAGTAGGACAGCAGTAAGTAACCACTAATACACACATCAGTGAAAGTATCTGCAACTGTACCTCGACCGTGGGAGGAAGCGAGGGCTGAGCGCACTGGGCGGTCAGCGGTCCACCGGGGGCGGCCCACGGGGGGCGGCCCGCACGGGGCCCGCACGGTGCCCGCACAGGACAACCGGGCCAGCACCTGCTGCTCTACAACTGTGGAGGCCCCTCGAGTACAGGGAGACAGCGCGGCCTAGACACCTGCGGGCTCCAGACCCCTAGTACCAGAGTGGCTGCCTGCAGTTGCTCTAAGGGAACCCACAGCTGGGTGACCACCGGCCAGAAGCAGCCCCACAAATGGACTGCTTCATGTTTTTTAACATCTGAATCATGCCAAATGTTTGAAATTGGAATACTTCACATTAAAAAAAATTTTTTTTAAAGGTTTCCAGTTCTTCTCAAAGAAAAAAAGAGCAAGAGAAAGGCCAGCCCCCGCCACCCCACCAGTGGCTGTGCTCACTGCTCCCCAATCCCCACTCCCGAAACCCAGACACAAGTCAAATGTCGGTGGCCATTTACCTTTGAATCTGTGTCAGGATTCTTCCTATATCTGGCCTGTTTCATTCACTTATGTTACCTTCCAAACCTTGTCATCATTTGAATTTGCAGCCTTCGTCCTACTAGGGTGTGCTGAAAAGGTCCCCTTGGGCCTAACCAGGGGAAGGAGACTACTAGGAAGCTAAGACCCAAGCTCCCACACACTGAACCCAGACTCTTAGCTGCTGAGTTCCTTCCTCACACAACATTTGCAAATGTCAGATACAGCAAACTTTGCCCCTCCCACCCCCGCTCTTTTCTAAGTAGGAATCTCAGTAATTACTCGGGCTCTCGAAACTCTTCTTTCTCCTAATAACCTCTGAAAAGCTCATCAGGAAATGTTGATCGCTCGCAAATTAATGTTTTAATTAAAAGGTCAAAAAATATATCCATTAATCAGTTTTAATAGTTTGAGCATGGGTTCAGGATGGCAGAGGAAACCACATTTCAAAAGGAGGGGGAGAAAATGCCATCCGAATAGAATTTAAAAAATGGATAGACAGTAACTTTAAAATAAAATTTTTTATGTATGCCAAGTAACCACAAAAGCTACTAAAGACGCCATGAAACAGACTGCATACAGTCTCTTCCAATGACCATCTCTTTTGGTCTCCTTAAACCACTTTGGGCTGAAACAAATTTTCCTAACCTTTAAAAAGTAAGCCAAATCGATAACTGAAGCACTGGTTACCACTGACTGACTTACAAGAATTACCATAAGGGTAACCTTACACATGTTTGACATCATATACTAAGAAAGATAATCTCAGATAAACACATTCATAAGCCCAGAGCAATCACAATGCATTGTAACCCCAACTATCCCCCTTATACCACCGAAATGTTCAAATAAATAAAGACAGTCTTGAAGAGGAAATAAATCACAAAAATACAAATAAGTGTGCACAGATGAGACAGTCCCACTCATTTGCTTTGGAGACCCAGAAACAGATGGTAGTTGATTAAGGACAGAGCCAACAAAACTGGCCGTTTTCTTTCCTACTACTAGCTGCTTGTGAGTTGCTGTCCACACTCCAACACCACGGGGACCCTCCTAAAACCTCGACCCAAGTTCCAACCCATCATACTAGAACCCCGCTACTGGAGAAATTCTGTTTCCGAGTTACAGCAACATGACACCACATAAAAGGAGGAAAGTCTGGATTCAAGACAAATTGTTGAAGTTCATTGTAACTTTAAAATAACTTTGCATTAATTTGTTACTAGCTGAACATTTGCCAGTAATCTTGTTTCCTGGCACACTGTGAGACTTCTGCACTTAGCCAAGCTTGGACTAAGGAAGTTAAACTAACCACAGCAGCTTAATTAACCACGTGGGTACAAGTATTATATCTCAAGTCGTCTTTCCTCTAGAGCGTGTTAATACTTGCAAGCTGTATTTTCCAACTTGCTTGTTAACTTTTATTATCTGAATCAGAACTTAGTTTGAATTAACACTATCCAGTGAATTACTAACCAAAATAGCCAAAAACTGGAGTCTGAAATGGTTTGTGCTTTTTAGTTGACTTGCAACATGTGGCTGGGAGAAAAAAAAAAAATCGCAGCTTTCCCAAGGACACGCGTTTGGCTCCAAACTTTTTTTCTTCGTTGGAAAAACTATCAAGGTCCAAGGGGCGCGGACGGAACCCACTTACCCGATCTTTCATCCTCCAGCTCTGAGCTAAGGATTTGGAGCCTTCGATTTTCTCACAGTGCCTCTTTTTCATAAAAGCCAAAGGCAGGTTCCAGTCTGTAAGGTCGGCCTCGTCTTCCTCCCCGAGCCCCAGAAGAGGCGACTGCAGCATCTCGGACTCCATCAGGGGGGGTGGGGGTGGGGGAGTCCTTGGCAGCAAGCGCTCAAGAACCTCCAGCCTTAAAAACTAGGGTGCACCAGAACGGGTGAAATAAGAAATAGGAAAAGGGGGAGTAGAAAGAGAAATGGATGGCGAGTGTGCGGGGACCGTCACTCGGGCAAAAAGTCTGCCGAGGTCCTTCTTCCGAACTCTGAGCGGGAAGTCGGAGGGGGTGGGAAGAGCCGGGGGGGAACCGGGCAGCCAGAGGAGCTCCGTCCGCTCAGACGCACGCGGCCCCAGGTCCCAAGCCCCTGGCTGCTCCGGAGGCCGTCCGTTCCCGGAGGGGCTGCGAGCCGAGCTGTCAAAGGCGTGCGAGACTCGAGGCCTCACGATGACCCTGCTCTCGGCCTCCAACGCCTCAGCCGATCCGAGGACAGGCAGGCCGCCCGCTCTCGGTGCCGGTTCGCCGCCTGGGCTGAGGTCTCCGGCCGAAAGGAAGAGGTTCAGAGCGCCTCGGGTCTCCTCCTGCCACTCTCAGCCCTGCGGGTCCCGCACTCGCCGCAGCTGCTGCAACCAGAGCCAGGATCGGCCCATCGTGCTCGCCCGCAGCCGGCTCCCTAGCCCCGGGGCCGCGCGGCCCGGCCGGCCCTGACCTTCGGCCCCGTGGCGCTCTCCTGCCCGAAAACGAGTCCTGGGAAACAGGCGACACGGAGCCGCGGAGAAAACGGGTAATGTGGGGTTACTGGGTTTGGGGAGTTTTGCCCTCTGGTTTGAAGCTACAGTGAAACTCCTCTCATCAGCACATCAAGGAGGACGCCATATTGCCAAGACCCAGCATGCATCGCGACTTACGGCGTGCCTAACCGGCCAAACTACCTCAGAGCGTTGTCCACGCTTCCCGGGATGCGGTGAGAGCTGTTTTTGCTCCCCCCCACTTTGTTACTATGGTTACCACAATTCAGCTTTCCCGAGTTTATTGCGGTGTGTTCGCCGCATGATGCCAAAGTCAATCCTACAAATGAAACTATGTTAATTTAATTAATTTTGAAAAATCTTTTTATTATTACAAATAGACCAAGGTTCTTCTGAAATGAATGAAAGGAATCGACCTCCTTACTGTTTTCTTCCAGATTTTGAAAAGGCAGCAAAAGCTTCAGAAAAAACCATTGATAAAATTACAAAAGAATATGAGTTTTTTTGTTAGGTTTGGTTTGGTTTGGTTTTTTTGTGCGCGTAGTATCTTTCACCATATCAATTAGATTTTCTTTTTAATTTGTTCAGGGAACACCAAGAGAAAAAACAATTGCAACAATTACAATTTTATGTTTAATCCATCTTACTTTCTGAGCCATTTATTCTTATTTTGAAAGAGATTCATCGCAAACAACTAAGAGCTACAGATTTCTATGCGTGGAGGGGTGCCTCCTGCATTACAGTCTCTACTTCAGCAGGCATGCTTCTTTACATTGTGTGGAGAACTTGTTAGGTGCAAAAGGGAACATAAAACCGAACCAGCGTGCCGTCAATAAATGTCGTGTCTGGTGAGACACACAGTGACCCTGAGACAAAGCCAGGCAGGGAGCCGGGGCGTGTCTTCTTCCCTTCCCCTGGCACACTTGGCTCTGAATCTCGGCTGTATCACTTTGTGTTTCTGTGGCTTTGGTCAATCCCTTAACTAGCTCGGTCTTAGTTTCCCAGCTATAAAATGGGAGAATAACATCCGCCTTTGAAGGATAAAATTAATCTGTGAAGGTGCCTGGTATCCGGTGAGTCCCCCGTGTAATGCTAGCAATGATCTCTGTGTAGCTGGAGTGAAATCTAGCAGCCCTGTGTGCTTACCGGTCTAAAACCTCAGGCGGGGCTCTAGGAGATACCCTGTTTCTCAGTGTGGTTTCCCAGGGCTTTGACACAATGTGGCAGTCCACATCAAAATCCTGATGGCCTTTGTGTGTTTCTTTCAATATCTGAGTGAATAGTGCAATCCCAGATCTTTCTCAGCTAGCACATAGCAAGTGTTTAATCAAAGTTCTTGGATTAAATCATTATCCTTTCAAACATTCACTCAATTATTATATCTCTGTGAGCACAATTCTTCCTTTAAAATTCAGAGCAAAGTCATCCAAACCCACATGGAAGCTAAAACCTTCCTTTTCCTTACTCCCTGTGTTTTTTGGCATAATATCCCACAGTCACCAGCAGAAAGCTTCAAGACCACGGGGTCCTGAGAAGACCCTGTCCTCACCTGAAGGCAATGTCACACAACTTCTGCTGCTGCCTTGTCAGCCTGCAGCACAGGCTGCTGAAGGCCAGGGTCCCCTCGGCTACAGGTAACTCTGCTCCAGGCACTCTTGCAGGAAGCCACAGCTACAGAGAAGGAGCAGCATTAAACCTGTCCATTCCTAGCTAGCTCTGTGACCTGGGAAAACCTACTCACTCTGTGTGAGACTCAGTTTCCTCACCGTAAGGTGTGTGTCACCTTGGGAAATCCACTCTGCTCAGTGGAGGTAGTGAAGGAGGCTGTGGAACGCAAGCTTGGCAGGTTGTGAGAATCACTGGGGAAACTATTTTAAAATAAAGTTGCCCGGATCCCACCCCAGACCTGCTGAACCCCGGGGAGAGCGGGGACAGGGTTGCAGGATCTGTGTTTTTTCGATCAGGTAACACTGGTGATAGCTTAACACGAGCCGGGTGTGGGAACATTGGACAACATTTTCTCTCAGGACGTTAGACGATATTATTTTCTAGTGATTCCGTTCCAGCCACACGGTGGGCTGTCAATAAATATTTGTACTGAATAAATGAATACTGCGAAGCAATTATCCAATCTTCCATCTAACAAATCACACTGGACTCACCCTCTACAGTTTTACAAATGTGACTCAGGACCAAGAGGCCATTTGGGGTCCACGCCTGAACTGAGGATCAGGACACACACTGGTCCCCGCCCCGCCCCCAGTTCCTGCGGACATCGATCGGCAAAGAAGCTGCCTTCTCCGTCCTCATCACCACACTGGGGACATGAGGGACTCGAAGAAGCTCAACCTCTAAGGGCACTCAGGGTCAAAATTCTGTGATTCATGTAAAAACCGGAAAGGGGCCAGTGATAGCCCAGCTCCCAGCCTGAAGGTTCAAGAGTGGGCTTGAGTCATTTCGTAACATCGTGACATTTAAAAGAAACCTCATTCCGATGTGTCATGGTGACTCTATTCAAGTCCCAGATAAGCATTCGGAAGTGTGGCTCCAGGTTTCCACAAGGCAGTGAGTGTCTGTGACTAATGACAGGCTGCAAATTCAAGGGCTGATCTTTCTCACCTGGGTGATCCTATCACCACGGCCTGTGATCTGCTGGCGCTGGCGGCTCCAGTTCTTCACAAGCAAGGCCATCACCTGCTTTCTACAAAGCCTCGAAGGAAGATAGTTTAATTTTGCGAACGGGTTTTTTGAATCTCAAATAATGCACGAACCCAAGGGTGTTGATGGCATTCTGCTGACGGTGACCATCGGGCGACAGACGTGGGATTGGGGCCGGAGAGGGGCTTTTAGGCTCAACACCGATCTGAAACAGAGTAACCTTCGACCCGCCTGCGCGGAAAGGGGGACCTCATCCTCGAACGTGAAGGGGACCAGATGACCCCTTCCATCCTAACTCCCGCTGCTTGGCAAATAGAAACCAAAGATGCAAAGCGAGTGGAGACAGATTTACAACCCCGAGTGTGCTGGTCGAGTACCACAGAGGTCAGGGGTGAACGTGGGGCGGGGGCAGGGAGGGATTGGGGTAGAAAAAGCTCTGAATAAACGCCCCAGTACGGCAGGTAGCACGTTGCCAGGGAAGAACTAAGGAGACTGCGTATTCACAGCCTCCGAACTCAGCCGTCGGCCCAACCACATGGGACCTAACGTGTCCTCAAAACACAAGATCGCAGCCCGGGCGAGGCAGCCCGTTTGCCGGCGGACGAGCTGCGTTCCGTCCTCCCACACTGCAGTTTCTGCACTAAATCAGTCAAGGGCACTGAATGTGTCTTGTCATCAAGAATCGGGATCAAGATCGGAGGTCAGGCAGCTCCTTAAAAGCGGGCGCAGGGCTCAGGGGCTGTCTTCCCCACCGGCAGACCGGCCGGCACCCGTCCTTTCCACAGAAATGTGTGCCAGCTTAAAAGGAACCCAAATAAACTACGTTGCTTGGGTCTGAGCATCATTACTCTGTTTTGAGCAAACTCCAAGCCACCCGCTCTGCAGGTCAGGTGTCCCGTTGACAGAGAAGCTAGAAGGGAAGTCACCGCCGCCGGCATCACCCTCGTCGGAAGCGCGAGGCTGCAGGGGCCGAGCGGGTCTGTCTCCCCCTCCACCCAGCTCGTCCGTCTAAAAACACGAGATGTTTCTACACGTGGTTTTGCCCGCTCCGGCAAACCTATTTTATTTATTTTTCGTACCGAGCACGCTTCGGTGGCTTGGGGGGCCACGGGGACGGAGCCTCTTCTAGAACGGACTTCACCCACGACTCCCGTTTCTTTCGGAACCGAGAGCTTTTGTCCAGTCGCAGCCTTGAGGAGCCAGCCACAGACAGGGCCGGGAAGGACACGCGCAGAGGCACGGGGACAAAGTGCGGCCTTCACAGAAACGCGGCCTTCACCCCCAGCCCGTGCCTTCCCACTCTGGGGGCTGTTTTGTGTAGGACCCTGTGGAGACTGTCCAGGGAATCTAGACCTTGGAGCAAGGAGAGGCCGCCAGGCCTGGCTTTGGCACAGGGGCCCTGAGTGGCAGGTCCAGGCTTCGACTGGACCAGACGCCACTGTCCGCTGCCCTGGAGGCTTCTCTGTGGAGGAAGGGCAGAGGCCAGCACCTTTCCAGGTCACGAGTTCCTATAGTGTGAGCTCCCTCCTTCCTTACCCCGGACCCTAGAGATAGAACCCCCCGGGGTATGGTCTATGCCCAGGGTGCACAGAGAGTTTGAAACGGAAAAAAAAACAAAGGGAAGCTTTTATGACGGAGACTATATTGAGAAAATTTGTTATCCAATAAAAAATA
>NW_011889008.1:1765405-1769382 GCF_000151845.1 Pteropus vampyrus
AAACTCTCCATTTGTTAATGTATGTAATGTTCACATCTCATCAATGATTCTCAGGTTCTCAGCAAACACCGGTCCTGGGGGAGACACGGCTCTGCCTTTAATGGGGGGATTAGAGAATGTGCCTGTAACTAGAATATTATAATCCTGATGGTGGGTGTTTGCGGTGAGCCGAGCTCTTTCCCGAGAATTAACTCATTTAATCCTACTAATAACCTCATTTAAGGCTCCTGTTTTAGATCCATTTTGCCAGTAAGGAAATTGCAGCCCTGAACGATGAAACGGCTTTCTGGAGCTCTCTGCCGATCAGGGCCGGGCGCAGGTCCAAGCGGCACGCAGACCTCGGTTCCGATCCCGTCTCCATGTCTGAGACCCTGGGAGAGGCGCCACCTGCACCGCAGCCCTGATTCCATGTGCGGAACAGGGAAAAGTGTGGTTCCTGTGTCATAGAGCTGTTGAGGGGGTTAAGCGAGCTGACGCGGGGCACACACAGCCAGACTCCGTGAAGGCTACCTGTCACGAGTGACTCTGCTGTAAGCAATAAATGCCATCTGGATTGATTAAAAAGGCTTCATGGAAAACAGAGCATGGAGGCCTGGCCCTCGAAAAAAACAAAAAACAAAAAACGAAAAAAAAAAAACGGATTTCTTCTTTCTGAACGCCTTTAATTGTTTCTCTAAATGAAAACCTCACACGCGAGGCGGGAGAGAGCTGTAAGAGCAGGTGTCTCGTTTTCTCAGGAGAGGTCAGCGGATGAGGCCGTGATCTGACTTTTGAAAATGGAAGGAAGACCCACTGCCATGTGGGAACGGTGAGGTGAGGATGAGGGAGAACATGCCACACGCGTGGACCAGCTGCTCCCGGGCACAGGTGGCAGTGGGCAGCGGTGACGCATGGGGCGGGGGTGACACGTGGGGTGGGGTGACAGGAGGGGGTGACGGACGGGGGCAGGCGTCACCCACCCTCCCTGCATTATACATCCCGAAATATTGTTTGACATTTTAAAAAGTATCACACAGTACTTTGACAGTTTTTCTTAAATTTTAAAAATAAAAGTAATAAACAGTTGCTGGAGGAAATTGGAAAATGTCAAAAAGAATTTTTAAAGAAACGATCGAAGTACCCCGTCACTCCGAGGCCCAGAGCGACCGTCGCTGTCATTTTGCGTGTTTCCTCTTTGCCTTTTCTTTCTGGTATACATAGATAGATTTAAATTCCTATTTGCCTTTTACATTAAAAAAAAATCACACTGTTCTGAAACAGTTTGAAAATAAGGAAAAGAACAAAGAAACACTTTTAATTCCGTTGTCCAGACACGGCCGCTATTAATATTTCTTTGGATAGCCTTCCAGGATAGATCATAAATATGTATTACGAATAGACGTACTTATTTGTATAGTTTTGGCAAAAAAAAGGACCATTCAATTTCATATAAACAGCACCATTTAAGTGTTTCCTTTTGTGACCGGCCTTCTTCACTATGGCAACGCCATTTGTCCTGTGCTGATTTCCCAGCATTCTCCACAGAGCCATGGTTGGGGTCCACACGTACCCCTGGGGCAGTCAGTCGCTGGAGAGGGAGGGGGGAGGGGCAGCCCAGAGAGAAGGGGTCCCATTTTTTTATTCTTGTTTCGTGGGCGCAGCCCTTGGAGCTGCAGCCCCGACCTCCGTCTGGTTTAATGACATTCAGCAGGCTGGACCTTTGCTCACGGACACCCTCCATTCATTCCCAAAAGCATCCTGAGGGACCTTAAGCCAGCACGCACAGCCTTCGGGAGGCTGCTGAGTGTCGACTAGGCACGAACTGAAATAATTATTGTGATAACAACGGCTAACTCAGAGTGTACTTCCTCTGTACCAGGTCCTGTTCTAAGCACACGCATGTTAACTCAATACCCACGACATGCCTATCGTCCCCATTTTACAGATAAGGAAGTTGAGGCACAGACCAATTAAGTGACTGGTCCAAGGTTACACAGCTAGCAGCGGCAGAACCGGGATTCAAACCAGCACGCCGAGCCCGGGGCAGAGGTTCACAAATTTTTTGGAACATCAGAGTCACTAGGGGGCTTTCAAGACCATGCCCAGTTTGTACCTCGGCCATTCCAATGGCAGGGGACAGTAGTCCCAAACAGCGGTCCGGAGTCCCCAGGGAGGTGTGGGACCCACCGCCTCGAGGCCTGCGTTCTGAGCACTGTGTGAATGACACGCGGGCGTTTGTTGCCAGCCTGCCAGTGCCACGTGGAGCGTGAGGCGGGCTCCTGAAAAGCGAGTTTCAGTCAAGTCTCGGATCAATATGCCGGCTGTGGGGACACGGCCAGGGGGTTTGGCCACACTCAGCTGGGGGTGAAGGCGGGGTCTGAGCTGAACGAGCTGGTCAGAGAGCCAGGCGGGTCGCCCTGGGGGGACCTACAGCGCTGGTTCTCAGCTTTCTCCCCGATGCCATTATCAACAGGGCCCCTCACGCCCTCAACCCCGTCCTCACCTTTCACCCGCTCTCCTGAGACCCTGTGCTTCTCACTCATCACACGCATCGTCGCTCCAATCAAACGTCCGTTGTTCGAATGTCCCTTTCTGCAGCCAGGTAGAAGCTCCATGAGGACCGAGTCTTCTCGTTCTGCCCCGTGGACAGCACAGAGCCTGGCGGACCAGTGGACGCGGTATTTGCTGGGTGACTCCGATGAGCAGGACCCACGGAGCCGCTACTGGAAGCGGAAACGGGGCCGGGGAGCAGCCCCCACAACAGCTCAGGGCCCAGGCACACTGGTCACGCGTTGGGGCCACAGTGGTAATGCCCGACCGTGTGGAGGGAGCGGCGGTGGGGGAGGGGCGCCCCGGGCATGTGTAAGGCGCTCCCGCCCCACCTCAAGGAGAGCATCCAAGGAAGACTTAAAGGGCCAGGGCTTGGGGCCACGCCACCTGGATAAGAAAAGTGACTTTCTTTTGAGTGCCTAAGTGAGTGAGACGGGGCGTGGACCTCCTTTGCCTGTGAACCTTTATTTTATCTGTCTTTGATTATTTCCTTGTATTCATTAAGTTATGCTCAGTGCTGGACCTCTCCAATCTCAATTGCTTCCCACGCAACAGCTCAATACAGGTGTTTGGGTGACCCCGAGAACACAGGCCCTCTCCGCCTTGTTGGGCCACCACCCCCAGGGACACCGGGGGTCCCCCGAGACGTCTGCTCCCAGCCGGCAAGCGTGGCTGGAGGGGACCCGAGGTTTCTACGGGTCAGGCTTGTGCCCGCTGTCACCGCCAGCTGCCTTCTGTTGGCCACACTTGGTCACATGCCATAGCTACCTTCAAGGGAGCCTGGGGGATGTAGTCCAGGTGCCCGGGGATGGGGGATGGGGCATGGCCTTGGATATACGTCTCTGGGGACACAACTCAACCCACGAGAAGCAAAGGGCCTGCACTTCTTAAAGGTCCTCGAGGACTCTCGCATTGTTCCCAAAAGACCATTGCGACTTGCAGACAAACCCGGGGTGCAGGTGTCGCCCCACCTGCCCCGAACCGAGGGGCGGTATTTTGGGTTCCTTCCTTAGTTTCATTATCTCCGCTTTTGTGAATTTGGCACGCGAACGATGGTGTCTCGTTCTTGCTTCGTTAGAAACTGCTGAGGAAAGACACAGAAAGCACAGGAGGGGCTGAGGGATGCCGGCCGTTCGCTGCGGCTGGAGGACGGAGCACCGGCCGGCATGGGGGGGCCCTTGACGCCAGCCTCAGGGATCGGAGGGCGCTTGCTGGGCAGCGAGCGGCCGTCACAGGACACAGCCCGGGCAGGGCTGTAGGAAGGTTGAACTGGCAGTCGTTCGATACCCACGTCATAATTCTGTCCTTTTAGAGAGAAAATATCAGAAGGCAGAGAGGACAAAAATTTCCATCCATCCATCTGAAATTAATGCTTCCCGCGCGGAGGCCTGGATGGCTTTCTGCAGACGCCCAGCTGCCTCGGCGCTGAGAGCACTGTCTGGCTGGCT
>NW_011889008.1:1769432-1769851 GCF_000151845.1 Pteropus vampyrus
GGTTATCTTCCTCCTAAATATATTTTTTCCTTTCGTCGATTTTGTGCATGATTTGAATTTTTATGCGTCTTTCAATTATGCTCCCAACAGAGGTGGGAGGGGCAGCTGGGGCGAACAGAGAACCCGTTTCTCTCCTTGTAGCACAACTATCCCTTTCCTGGCATCCCCAAAGGGACCATCTCCCTCCTCTGCTCCCGCGGCGTGCATGAAGAATTCCTTCCACCATCCACCCCCAAGTCAACCTGAGGGGGGCTTTCCCGGGGGCTTCTGAGACCCCCAGCTCTTCTTCAAAGCAGGAGGAGGATAGAATAAAAATGAAACGGGAAAAAAAAATGTCACCGTCAAGCTGAACTCCACTGGATTAGAGGTCTTGACGATGAGAGATATGAGGCGGGCTCCGGGCAGCCTTAGAAACTCAT
>NW_011889008.1:1777131-1777449 GCF_000151845.1 Pteropus vampyrus
TGGCAGCAGATCCGCAGAGCAGCCCGGCCAGGCCGCCGTGCCATCCTCGCGTGTCGGAACGCGCTGTGCCCCGTCCGGAATCACCCCCGCCTCCGGCATCACTCACGGCGGCCCCCCTATGCCAGGCGATCACAATTCAGGCAGAGCGTCAGCCGGGGACAAATCCGAAAGCGCAATTCGTGCGTTTGTCAGCGTCCGGGTCGGGCGTTATTTTCTCCCTCGCCGCTCCCCATCTCCCTCCCCGGATTTCCCGCCCCGTGTTTTTAATCAGAGGGACATGTCAAGAGCGGAGGCGAGTCGGCGAGTACAGTCTTGACC
>NW_011889008.1:1779604-1781002 GCF_000151845.1 Pteropus vampyrus
CCCTCACCCTGCTTTCTCTCTTTCCATGGCCCTCATCACTACCTGGCACATGTCACATCTACTGTTTATTTATTGACCACCCGCTGACCTCTCTGCGAGGTAAGCGGGAAGAGGCAGGAATTTTGATCTGTCTGGTCGCTCCAGCCCGGCGTCTGTCATGGAGTCGGCACTGGGTAAATAGTTACTGGATCAACGACACCAGGAGAACCGAGGGGCTGGAATGCGGAGAACGATCCCGTAAAATGCAGACGCTCTTGGAGCAGGACTGCCCGGGGTTTGCTGGGCAGCACAGTGGTCCCACGTTCCCCCGAGCACCTGCTGCGGGGGTCCAGGGTCGACGAGTTGGACGTGGCCTCTGTTCGGCGGGGGGGTGGGGGAGTGTGCTGTGAGGAGGCCACAGGTCATGACACCCAGAACCGGCACCTTACCAAACTGGGGACATCTGGAAGTCACCCGGAGGCAGGAGGGGGAGGAGAGGGTTGCTGTTGGAGAGCCAGTGGTCCCAGGTGGGCGGAGGGGGTGCCCCGTCTCCTACGAAGGACGTGACGGAAGGCCCCAGGCAGGGAACCCCACCGAGGCCACCAGTTTCCCTGTCACTTCTCCAGCCACACAGTGGTGACCGAAGACGGGGCAGGGAGACCATCGGGCTCGGCTCTGACACCGAGCAGGGGAGGAGAGCGTGCCGGCCCCCCACCCGCCTTGTCTCCCCCACACCCAGGTCAACGTGCCCCACGCCCACAGCTCTCAACAGCAGTTAGGGCGTCTTCTGAGGTAATCCGGGTAAAACATGACGGTGGCCCCAACTTGGGTGTGGGGCGGGGTCTGGAGCTATTTGGGAGGTGGGATGGGGGCCCAGTGGCTGGCTGGCAGGGGGCGGGGAAGAAGGGGACTCGGAGAGACCCCCACGTTTCTGTCCCAGGCAGTCTGGGCCTGGGGCACACAGACCACAAGTCAACCCCGCTATGAAGTGCTCCCCACCCCATCTCCGTGCTCCCTGCCTCACACGGGAGCTGCGGGTTGCAACTCAGGACGGTCGAAAGCATTTGGCTTGGGAACACGTGGGCTGCAAGTGCTCCTAGCTCTTTGGAGCAGAGCTGAGCCCAGCTGGACGGGGCAGGGTGCCAGCCAGAGGAGCGGGGACTGGCGGGACTTGGGGTATTCTGGGCATAAGCAGGGCCGCGTGGGGCCAGATGACATGGTATAGTGTGGTGTCGAGGGGTCACTCTCTGAGCAAGCAGCTGGGTGTGTCCAGGAGGCACACGGGTCCCCTTTGAGAGGGTCTTTAGGGCAGGTGACATGAAACCAGAGTGGGACGGCCAGGAGGGGTGAGGGTCTTCCCGGGTGACCACCTGGGTTGTGAACTGGGGTGTGGTTTCTTGGGGATGTGGGGTACCCTAG
>NW_011889009.1:0-4055 GCF_000151845.1 Pteropus vampyrus
CCCCACGTGGCGTGCGCAGAGGGTCCCTGTGGCCCCAAGGCGCCCTGCCCTTCACCCCACCGCGCGTGGGAGACCCTCCCTCCCTTTGGCCTGCACTGGGCGTCTCCACCTCCCTCCTCCAACCCCGCGGGAGCGCGCGCAGAGCCTTGGACCCTAAAGCGGCTAAATTACTACTTGGTGACCCTGTCGCCATAGTCCAAGGCAGCTGGGCCCAGCCCGCCCCTGGGCCTCTGGGAGGAGGGGAGGGTTTGAAAAAGCCAAGGGCAGCCTTTACTGCCAGGGTTCCAGGAACTGGGGGAGCCTCCAGGGAGGGTGCAAAGGGCATGAGGAGGGGTGGGTAAAAGCACCCCCAGGGACATCGTGGGTAATAGCACCCCCTGGGACATCGTGCTGCTCAGGTCCCTCACATGAAAGAAGGCGTATTTGTGTGACCTACGAGCACACCTGTAAGCTTTAAGTCATATCTCGATTACTTCCGATACTGAACACAAGGTGAATGCTGTGTAAATGGTTGCCACACTGTGCTGTTTAGGAAATAATGACAAGAGAAAAATGTCTGTCCCTGGTCAGTTCAGAGGCCGGCGTAGGCCTGACTATATAGGACGGGTCAGCAGCAATGTTACATTTTTTAAGAATATTTTCCATCTGTGGCTGGTTGAATCTGGGATGTGGACCCTGCGGATAAGGAGGGAGAGGGGCATATGCAGAAGCCCCCCAAACACACACACACACACACACACACACACACACACACACTCACACACACAGATACACACGCACACACACACTCACACACACACACTCACACACAGATACACAGGCACATACACTCACAGATACACACGTACACGTACACGCACACACACTCACACACACACACACACACACACACGCGAGGGCTGGTCTCGAGCCATCGCCAACCCGAGACAGGCTCCTAGGGCTTTCCATGGACTGTCCCAGTGAATCCCAACAGCCATCGAGCAGCAAGCACGATTGTTACTGCCACATTACAGACAGGAGAACAGAGCCAGCGTGGCCTGCCCTGGGACACCCAGGCAGGGAGTGTCAGGATCCAGGCTCCAACCTGGGGCCACCTGGCTGTGAAGCCCTTGCTCGTAACTAGCACTCTGCCTCGCTTCCCAGGGTGCTGTGGGCACCCAGAGGGTGCTCCGTAGTGACGTGGCCAGAGTCATTTTGTTACTTTTTTTTTTTTTGAGTAGGAAAGTACTTTGGATATATATACAGTCCGGGCCACGTAACGACGTGTCAGTCAACAACAGACCACATGTGTGACCATGGTCCCATGGGACTGCAGTGGAGCAGAAGAGTTCCCGTCCCCTTGTGACGCCAGGGCCACCGTGAACTCGTATCCCGGTGCCTTACGTGTTTGTGGTGACGTGGTGTCCAGTGTTTGTAGAGTCTCCAGCAGTGTCACGTCCCGGCCTTCACGTCCCCCTCCCCACACCCCGCCTGCCTCTTCCGGGCGGCCTCCAGTCCTGCAGGCTCCGTTCGCGGCAAGCGCCCCGTACAGGTGGCCGTTTTATCTTTTATATAGCGTTTTTCTGTCCCTGCTCTTGTTTAGATGCACGGCCACTTCCCATGGTGTTACCGCTGCTTCTGGCATCGAGCGCAGTATCGTGCCGTCCGGGCTGGTGGCCCCGGAGCAGTGGGCTGGCTGTCCCACAGAGCCGAGGTGCGGCGCACCGGCCATACCACAGAGCCCAGGTGCTCAGCGGGCTAGGCCTTCCAGGTGTGCGTAAGCGCGCTGCGGTGTTCAGACGACAAAATCACCTGACAGTGATTTAACTGAGCACCCTCTGGGTGCCCACAGCACCCTGGGAAGCGAGGCAGAGTGCTAGTTACGAGCAAGGGCTTCACAGCCAGGTGGCCCCAGGTTGGAGCCTGGATCCTGACACTCCCTGCCTGGGTGTCCCAGCATTTCTCAGAACGTGTCCCCGTCATTAAGTGACACCTGACTGCAGTTATGTAGATTTTAACCGTTCATTGCGGTACGGCTGACACACACGAAGCTGCACGTAATTAACATACGACTGGCTGAGTTGGGGGATAGGGTTACACCTAAGAAAGTGTCACCACCATCAGGGCCATAAATATAGGACCTCTGGCCATTTCCTCCTACGTCCTTTATTATATTATCGTGTGTGTGAGTGTGTGAGTGTGTGTGTGAGTGTGAGTGCGTGTGTGTGAGTGTGTGAGAGTGTGTGTCTGTCAGTGTGAGAGTGTGTGAGTGTGTGTCTGTGAGTGTGTGTGTGAGTTGTGAGTGTGAGTGCGTGTGTGAGTGTGTGAGAGTGTGTGTCTGTGAGTGTGTGAGTGTGTGAGAGTGTGTGTCTGTGAGTGTGTGAGTGTGAGTGCGTGTGTGAGTGTGTGTGAGTGTGAAAGTGTGTGTGTGAGTGTGTGTCTGTGAGTGTGTGTCAGAGTGTGTACCGTGTGTGTGTGAGTGTGTGTCTGTGAGTGTGTGAGTGCGTGTGTGTGAGTGCGTGTGTGTGAGTGTGTGCGTGTGAGTGTGTGCGTGAGTGTGAGTGTGTGAGAGTGAGTGTGAGTGAGAGAGAGAACACGTAACGTGCGCTCTACCCCCCTCGCACACCTCGGCACACAGTGCAGAAGCGCCTGCGACAGGCGCTGTGCGGTATGGCAGGCCTCCGCGATTCCTGTGCCCGACACAGCTGACAGTTTGCACGGGCAGGACGGACGACTGGCCCCAGGCCCCCGAGGCGCCTCCCCTCCTTCTGCGTGGGAGCCTGGGAGGCAGGAGCTGTTCTCCAGAAACCCTCACTCTGGAGTGAGATCTGGCCGGGCCCCTGAGGACATGCGCTGAGGACTGAAATTTCCCCTTGTTTTCACCCAGAATTGTCTGGCCGGGTCTGCCAAGGCCCTGCTACCCCACCCGGCCCACCGGCCTTTCGTTGTCAGCTCGGCGACATTCCAGGCAGAGCCGGCTCCTTGGCTGGTGCGGGGAGCCAGCATGAGGCAGGACTCCGGGGGGACAGGACACTGCCCTGGCCAGCCCTCTCACCTGGCACCCATACGCTGTCCTGCAGTGTGCCTGCGCCTGAGGCCCTGGCTCGCAGCCCAGACGGTGACGGGGACAGTAGGCGTGCCCGAGAGCTCCCTTAGTTGACATTCGTCTCCCCTGGGTGTGACCTCCTGCTCTCAGGCTCCAGCCCTCCCTTCAGGACCGGCCCAGTGGCCAGCCTGGCCTTTGCGATGGGGAATCAGGCAGGGGGAATGGAGCAGCCGGAGGGGGCTGAGGGGTGTGTGTGTGTATGTGTGTGTATTCTGCGTATGTGTCTGTATATGTGCGTTGTGTGTGTACGCATGTGTCTTTGTGTGTATGTGTATGGATATATATGTATATGTGAGTTGTGTGTGTGCGTGTATGAGTGTATGTATGTGTGTTATGTGTGTGTGCTGTGTGCGTGCTCTGGTGCGAGCGTGTGTATGGACATATATGTATGCATGTGTGTATTGTGTGTGTCTGTATATGTGTGTGTGTATTATCTGTGTGTGTCACGTGTGTGCTCTGCTGTGTGCATGTATGGACATATATGCATGTATATGTGTGTATTATGTGTGTGTGCTGTGCGTGCTCAGGTGTGAGTGTGTGTATGGACATATATGTATGTGTGTGTGTATTATGTGTGTGTGTCGCGTGCGTGCTCAGGTGTGTGCATGTGTATGGACATATATGTGTGTGTATTATGCGTGTGTGTCACGTGTGTACTCACATGCACGTGTGTATGGACATATATGTATGTATGTGTGCATTATGTGTGTGTCACGTGTGTGCTCAGGTGTGTGCGTGTATGGACATATATGTATCTGTGTATGTATTATGTTTGTGTCACGTGTGTGCTCACGTGCGTGCGTGTGTATGGATATGTGTGTGTGTGTGTGTGTATTATGTGTGTGTGTTGCGTGCGTGCTCACGTCCGTGCGTGCATGCACCAGGCTCGCTCCTCACTGGGACGAGGACACTACTCTGCAGGGTCCAGCACGGCCTGGCCCCGCCCCCTCTGCGGCAGCCCCTCTGGCCC
>NW_011889009.1:4635-6610 GCF_000151845.1 Pteropus vampyrus
GGCCCTGGGCTGGGAGCTGTGGGGGCCACAGGTGGACGATGGATGAGTGGCTCTCTGCCCTCGAGCTGCCCGGACCCGAAGGCCCACGTGGGCACCTCACGGGAGACGGAGGGCGGCTGGGGCAGGGGCTGCCGCTGATCGGGGAGCACAGATCGGACAGCAAACCAGGAAGGCTGCAGAGCGGAGGGGGCAGCTGCACCGGGTCCCGAGGGAGGGCCCGAGCTCACGGTCCAAGGACGAATGGCGGGCACGGTCAGCAAGGAGCCCAGAGGAGCCCAGAGCCGGCTCCAGAGGGCGTAGGGAGCCTGAGCCCTCCCCATTCTGGCCCGCCTTGCTCCCCGTTCGGCCCTCTGGCCACGGGCCCCACGGAGCCTGCTCAGGGCCGGGACAGAGCCAGCGTGGGGCGTGTGGCCCCTCGGCGGGGAGCCTGGTGCAGAGAGGGGCAGGGACTCAGCCTGGCCAGAAGGGAAGTCTAAGACTGGGAGGTGTCTGCTCCGCTGCCTGTCAGAGTCCCCAAACGCTGCGACTTCATCTTCCACCTGGAGCGACTTCCATCTGGGCCGATTCCAGGAAGGGCGCTCCTGGCCCTGCTGAGGTCGATGGGGCCCCGCGCACCTCGGATGTGTGTGCCGGGTCCTCGGACCCTCCCCTCAGCCGCCCGCACCACTCTGCAGGGGCACAGAGCCTGGGCGGTGGCTGGGGCGCTCGGGGGGCAGGACAGCTGGTTCCCGCGTCCTCGCCAGGCCTTGCACATGGGAGTGTGAGGGTCTGGGCTCCGGCCCAGGGCGCCCAGCCCTGCTGCCACACCTCCAGCTTCCTCGTGGGGTGAGGGGACGTCACAAAGAGCAGAGGCTGGATGCATCCTGAGAACCCGACCTTCTCCTGGTGGCCTCGACAAGGGCACCTCCAGAACCTTGGGTGACAGCACCTGCTGGGAAAGCCAGGCCTTCCGAGAACAGCCTGGGGGTGGGGAGAGGCATGTCCTGGCCTGAACCTCGACCCGAGCCAAGCCAGGCGGATGAGGCTTCTGCAGGGGAACGACCTGTAAGGACTCAGACGGGGCCCCCACCCTCCGTCCAGGGAGGTCCGGATTCCTCCGGGACACACGTCACCTGACACAGCCCAGGGCACCTGCTGTGCTTCCGAGCGCACCCTCTGCTGTCACCCTGACGTCTCGCTGGACAGGGAGGCCAGCCCTTTCGGAGGAGTTGAAGACAGCCGGCTTACAGGTGTCCGGCACCCGCCCTGCGGGCTGACGGGTCGTAACGGAGCCAAGTCCCCTCTCGGGGGTCCCTGGGCTCTCTCCTGCATCGGCCCCCGGCACACAGCTGGCGCCGAACACTGTCAGCAGACTTGCTGCCCTGCTGAAGGCTCCTGCACCAGACGCGCGTCCTCGGGGCCTTTGCCCTTGCTGCTCCCTCCGTCTGGAAGGCCACCTCCCCAGCTGGCGTCATCCTCACCATCCCGGGGCAGCTCACCTCTGCAGAGTGCTGCCCCCACCCCCGTCATGCCTCAGCCCGTGCACACACCAGTACCGACGTCACCTGCCCCTCTGCCTGCCTGACCCCCTAGGCTGCACGCTCCTTGAGGGTAGGGACCTGTGCCTCTCACGTACCGCTGTGTCCCCAGCACCTGTCATGGCATACAGCGAGGAGTTTGCACCAACAAAGACCCTCCAAAGGTGGTTGTCCATGTGAACTCTTGGGTCCAGGCCGGCCCTAACGCCTTGGGGCTTAGGGAAGCAGCAGCCCTGCCCCAGACCTGGGGCCGGGGGGACGAGGGGGCCAGGTCTAAGGGCCCCGGCTGAGGGCTGAGCCGGCACCTGCCCAGCCCTGTGCTCGGGGCCCAGAGCCGCACGGAAGGCTGGGCTGCGGGGATCAGCTGCAGTCTTCTCTCTCGTCCAAATGGACGCTGCCCTGGTTCTTTACTCCCCTGTGCCAGGCAGGGGAGGTTCCAGGGGACTGTGACCAGCAGG
>NW_011889009.1:6660-7963 GCF_000151845.1 Pteropus vampyrus
TCTGCAGGGGAACGACCTGTAAGGACTCAGACGGGGCCCCCACCCTCCGTCCAGGGAGGTCCGGATTCCTCCGGGACACACGTCACCTGACACAGCCCAGGGCACCTGCTGTGCTTCCGAGCGCACCCTCTGCTGTCACCCTGACGTCTCGCTGGACAGGGAGGCCAGCCCTTTCGGAGGAGTTGAAGACAGCCGGCTTACAGGTGTCCAGCACCCGCCACTGCGGGCTGACGGGTCGTAACGGAGCCAAGTCCCCTCTCGGGGGTCCCTGGGCTCTCTCCTGCATCGGCCCCCGGCACACAGCCGGCGCCAAACACCATCAGCAGACTTGCTGCCCTGCTGAAGGCTCCTGCACCAGACGCGCGTCCTTGGGGCCTTTGCCCTTGCTGCTCCCTCCGTCTGGAAGGCCACCTCCCCAGCTGGTGTCATCCTTACCATTCCCGGGCAGCTCACCTCTGCAGAGTGCTGCCCCCACCCCCGTCATGCCTCAGCCCGTGCACACGCCAGTACCGACGTCACCTGCCCCTGTGCCTGCCTGACCCCCTAGGCTGCACGCTCCTTGAGGGTAGGGACCTGTGCCTCTCACGTACCGCTGTGTCCCCAGCACCTGTCATGGCATACAGCGAGGCGTTTGCACCAACAAAGACCCTCCAAAGGTTGTTGTCCATGTGAACTCTTGGGTCCAGGCCGGCCCTAACGCCTCGGGGCTTAAAGAAGCAGCAGCCCTGCCCCGGCCCTGGGGCCGGGGGGACAAGGGGACCAGGTCTAAGGGCCCTGGCTGAGGACTGAGCCGGTACCTGCCCAGCCCTGTGCTCGGGGCCCAGAGCCGCACGGAAGGCTGGGCTGCGGGGATCAGCTGCAGTCTTCTCTCTCGTCCAAATGGACGCTGCCCTGGTTCTTTACTCCCCTGTGCCAGGCAGGGGAGGTTCCAGGGGACTGTGACCAGCAGGTCTGGGGCTGGAGCCAGACACCCCCTGCCCCAGCACCAGCCCTGGGGTGAACGGACGGAGCTGCCTGGTCTTTTCTGAAAGGAAACTGATGTCTTCAGGAAGTTACCGCTTACCCGTGACCTTCTGGCCGAGCCCTCTGCCCGGATAGAACCAGCTTGGACCAGTCTGTGTGCCTCTGAGGGCCAAGGGCTTGTAAAGCAGCTAGTCACGCTCGAAGCACCGCTGACCCTCCCGCCCAGCCCGTGCCCCCGAGAGCGAGGCCTCAGGCAGGCCCCAGGTGCATCGTGCTTTACCCTTCCTGGCTGCCTGCTGATGGCATGCTGGGCTGACGGTGGGCCCACGGTCATCCCTTC
>NW_011889009.1:10432-16638 GCF_000151845.1 Pteropus vampyrus
GTGGCGCGCTGCGGGAGGGGCGCAGACAGGTGTCAGCGGGCCGGCATGGCCGCGGGCAGGGCCCCACCGTCCCCGCCCCTCTCCGCCATCACCAAGCCAGTGAGCCCAGACGGCCGCCCAGCAGCGAACCTTAGACAAGGAGTGACTGCGAGGGGCGAGTGTGTACCAGTCAGGGATGGGCACGCAGCAGCAAAGGTGTGCAACAGGTCAGGCTGCCATTGTGGGTGGTGGGGCCTGGGGAGCCTTGAAAGACAGCACAGAGCACACCTCGATGCTGTCCACCCAAGTGGCAAGGACACACAGCCCCGACTGCTGCCGGCGGCTCCCAGGAGCACTGACTCCCCAGAGCGTTGGGCTTGCCCGAGGAGGAGGCACAGGACAGTGGGTGCCGGCACTAGGGTGTCTGCAACCCCAACCCCCCACTGGGACCCCCATCCACCAGGCCAGACCATCATGGACCCCGCGACCCGCTCATCCAGCCCACGAGCCCCGTGCTCACCCCGCCGGCTCTGCCGGTCAGCCGGTGCTTTGTTCCCGTGGAGCAAGACTGCCTCGCACCAACCCCGGCGGTGGCATCCCCAGACGGGAGGGGAACCCAGGCTCTGCTAGGAAGCAGGGGCCCAGAGCTTGCACCCCGCAGACGATGCCGGGAACCCCTCCACACATACGGGGGAAGAGGCCCACGCTGTCCCCCTCTGCCTGGCCCGGAGTGCGGAGGCCCCCTGCTGTGTCCACACGCCTTGAAGACCACCCGGCCGCTGCCAACCCCCCGGCCAAGCCGCCAGTCCGGCCTCGGCACCGAGCAGTGGGCATGGACCTTCGCCCGGCCAGTGCTTTCTCCCTGCTCGCCTCAGAAGGTTCTAGAACTCGACGTGGCCTGCATAAGCCCAGCCTTTCCCTCCGGCCGTTCTCTCCCTAAACAGAGCCAGCACCCGCCCAGCCGTTCAAGCCCCACCTCCAGACGCACCCCTTTTCCTGCAGCCCCGGCGTGCGGCCCATGGGCAGCGCCGTTTTCCTCACGCCTGGCCCAGGTCTGCCCACTCCTCCCCACGCACCTCCACGGGGTCCGACAGCAAGGCGCCACCGTGTCCTGCCCGGAACGCACTGTCCATGCAGCTCCTTCCTGTGACCTGGCTCAGCTCTCGCTTCCTTTCCGGAAAGGGTCTGACAGTCCCCTAGGAGCCAGGACAGGGTGGCAAATGGTGGCCTGAGGGGCCTGCTTTTGTAAATAAAGTTTGACTGGAACACAGCCATGCACATCCATGTGGCTGCAAAGGCAGAGCTGAGCGGTGGTGGCAGAAGCCACGTGGCCACAAAGCCTAAGATACTGACCCCCTGGCCCTTTACAGAAAAGTTTACTGACCCCGTCTGTGGGACGTCAGCCCGCCGTGTCTGTTCTTCGCAGGACTCATCGGGGCCGGTATGTCCCCATCTGTGCACCGTGTGCCTGCGTTTTCTGTCCCTCTCTCAGATCCACGTGCAGGGGGGGCGGAGCCTTCTCTTGCTCCCTGCTGCATCCCCGGTGCTTGGAACAGTGCCGAGCACAGAGGAGGCACTTCATAAGTGGGGACCCTTCCAAAGCTCCTGGGGGCCTGCCATGCGTGACTCAGCTCTCACCTCTGGTGGCCCCCTGCCACCACCCCCGCATGCCCGTGTCCAAGCACATGGCACACCCCTGGCCGAGCTGATCACGCGCTCGCTGCTTCCGGGTCACACTGCAGCTCCACGGGTCAGGCACCTGTGGGGAGGCGGAGCGGGGCCCAGCGTGGGGGCCGGAGGCGCTGCACAGAGGGCAGCTCAGCCCGAGTCACGGACCGCTTGCCTCTCTCAACCACAAGCCTCCCGAGCGGTGCTGCCCACAGCGCCTTATGTAAGAACCGCTGTTTTTAGGCTGCTGATCTTGGCTGCGTGTTGTAACCTAGCTGGTTATCGGCGACAGCCCTGGGCCATCCTGCTGGGGGGCGGATCACTGGGTCCCAGCTGTGGAGCATCTGGCAACATTCCAGAGGCCACTCCAGGGTCTTTGGGCGGCCTGAGGGCTCCATGGGAGGACCTCTGAGTGAAGTGAGGAGACACGCCAAGGGCTGTGACCCTGACCCGCAGTGGGGACCACAGTGCTTAGCAGCAGGGGAGATGGTGAGACAGCTGGGATCTTCTCACACAGTGGCAGAGCGTCTGCCGTTACAACTGCGCCCTACCCACGTGGGTCAACGTGGACTGACAGCAGGCACCACACGCTGAGAGAAAAAGGCAAGCTGCAGGCCGGGGCGTGGGCGCCACGTGTGTACCAGTGACACCGAGTTTAAAAAGGGCTTGAGAGCTCCACCTGTAAATAAAAACAGGTAGGACGCAACCTCACACCCGTGAGCATGGCGACCATCACACGCAGGAAACCAGGAGCGCTGGCAGGGACGGGGGGAGGTGGGTGCCCCGCACACTGCTGGCGGAAACGCGACTTGGTGCAGCCGCTACGGAAAACAGTGGAGAGGCCTCAAAAAATGAACTACCTCAGGACCCAGCAATCCCACCGGTGGGCAAAGAACTAAAAGCAGGTCTCAAAGAGGTATCTGCACACCCACGGTCACAGCGGGATCATCCACGATGGCCAAGGCGTGGAAGCAACCCTGTGTCCACCAGCGCGTCCGTGGATAAACAGACGCGGTAAACACACGCCATGGAATAGTCCCTTCTTAAAAACGGGGTGAAACCCGCCAGACACAGGAAGAAAGGCCCCTGTGGGCCCACTCACAGGAGCCATCTGACGTAGCCGGATTGGCAGAAGCGCAGTGGAATGGTGGTCACCAGGGCCACCAGGGAGGGGAGGAAGGCACCCCATTATTGAATGGGTGTGGATTTTGTTTTGGAAGAAAAAACAATTCTGGAGACATTTCACAGGAATGGGAATACACTTAACGCTACTGAACTGTACACTTAAAAATGGTTAAGATAGAAAAAAAGGACAGAAACCAAAGTGAGGAGAAAGGGGCCCGGGGGAGGGGACCTGCATGTAACCAGGATGGGGCGCCAGGTGACTCCGGGAAGTGCGACACAGCTTCCTGTTCTTGCTCTTTCCAAATGTAAGGGCCAGAGGGGTGAGCCCTACCGGCAGGGGGCGCACCCCACAGCCTCAGCGGTCACCTGGCATCCTCCCCCCCACTACCAGCACAGCCTCAAGACCTGAGGGGGGACTGCTGTGTCCTCCGGCACACCTGTGTGTCAGGCGTCTGGCAGGACTGGATGGAATGCCACAGTGCAGCCTCTGACCGAGGCCTGGCCCCTTCTGCAGCCAGGGCCGGCGGGCTCCGTGCCGGGGAGGCGAGAGCCGGCGGCTGCACTGGCCCCGTGGGAATAATGGGCTCCAGAAGCCCGCTTGCCAGGTCCCGTCTGACCCAGTGACCCAGGTGGGTATAGGCGTGGAGGGAGCTGCAGGCAGTGGGGGACCTCCAACGCTCTCCCTGCCCCTCATAGGGGGCGCTGGACATCCCACCTGAAACCCCCACGCTGCTGTCCCCAGTCAGAGACTTACAGACCTCCTCCAGGTGGCCCCTGTCCAGCTGCTGGCAGTGAAACGTGGCCCAGATAGTGTGGGGGGTACCCGGACTCCGAGTTGACCCCATACGCTGACTAGGGTACCCAGAAGGCTCTATACTCCCTCCTCTGTGAGTGGGGGGTCCCAGACAACATCCTCCAGGAGCTCCCCAACATCCACCCACTCTCCCCGCGACCATAACGTCACACCCTGGTTTGACATGGCCTGGAGGTTTTTCTTGGTGAACAGGGCAGAATGCAACACCCACCCCCGTCCCCACTCAGCGGACGGGGGACCCTCTTTTCCGCTGTTCTCACCAGAGAATTGAACCTCCCTCCCTTAGCACAAGCCATCTCCGCTCCTCCTGGGGCCGGCCTGGGACCCTGGTGTGGTCCCCAGTGTGACAGAGGGTGGACACTCCCGGCAGTCAGCGTCTGGGAGTAAGGATGTGAACAGACCTGCTCTTCCTTGGAAGGGTTCGGAAGGTGGCTGGGACCCCTGAACACACGCGATGCCACCACCAGAGCTGAGCTGAAGGTGCTCCGGATGAGTGCTGGGGCCTGGGAGTGTCACTGGGTGGCCAGGGTTCTATGCAGGACAGTTGAGGTATCACACGTGGTCTAGCCACGTCTGACCCGCTGCCGGCTGTTCTGAACACTGTTTACGGGAACACAGCCGCATGCGCCAGAGACGGGCTTGCAAAGCCTCAAATATTTACGACTCAGCCCTCTACAGGAAGTCTGGCGAGCCCTCGTCTACCCTGCATGCGCTGCTCAGGCACGATGTGCCTCCTTCCAAGACACCAGATGTGCCCTCAGGGAAGCATCCCCACCCCTCCTCCACCCACACAGCCTTTGGGGTTCCAGGGAGACGTCTGGGGCTGCGACCCGGGAACCTAGAAAGCAGGGGCCAGTAGGGGCCCCGGGGCCATCCCATCCATCAGAGTGACAGTCGGAGATGCTGCTCATCAGAGAGGGAGATACTTGGCCAAGGTCACTGAGGGAGGATTTAGGACTATCCCTTCTTGGGTGAGGGCTGATTTACCACCTGCCTGTCTGTCTCTCCGGCCCCAGCCAGGCCCACCCCACCTCCACGCCTGCCGATTTCCCCTTCCAAATAGCTACTGGCATCCCGTCATGCACCAGGCACGGCCCCACTGTGCTAGGCACCAGGTGACAGCGAGGAGCAGGGATGAGGCCCTTCAGTGATGAGGCCCGGTGGGAGGGGTTTATTAGAAAGGAAACCAACAAGGTCATTTCTGGCCCTGAGTGCTGAAAGCCACGAAGAAAAAGGCTGATGTGGGGGGTCAGCGAGACCTGGTGAGAAAGCGACCCGGCGCCAGCCCGAAGGCTGTGAGGGAGCCGGCCACGCGAGGAAGGAGCCGGCCACGCGAGGAAGGAGCCGGCCACGCGAGGAAGGAGCCGGCCACGCGAGGAAGGAGCCGGCCACGCGAAGGCCGAAGGCTGGGGAACAGCTCAGGGACACAGCCGAGGAGGCCGCAGAGGAGGGGGGTAAGAGGTCAGGTCCCGGGGGCTGGCCTGGGCCCGCGTGGCAGGCCCACAGCCTGGTGAGGCTTGGCGTTTTCTCCAAGTGCGCTGAGGGGGTGCCATGGTCCAGTGTCGGCCTTGCCAGCCCTGAGCTTCCTGGAAGACACCCTCCCACCCCCACCCCCAAGCGAGCAGTAACAAGGAAAACAAACCAGAGGCACCGCTGAGAGCTTGTAGCTGGCCAGGCACATTACAGGTATTCACTCCCTTGCTTAATCCCCACAAAAGCCCTGGCTGGGGAAAGTACCGCCCTGCCATCCGTTACTGCCCACGGCCCAGCCCAGTGACCAGGAAGCCCAGCTCTAAAACAACCACGCGCTGCTCTGGACCACAATCAGAAACCCTCAAGTCCAGAGAGCAGGGCCCCTCCCCAGATGGCTGATCCCGCCCACCCCAGGTCATGGGGCCCCTTGGGGTAGCCTGGGCTGAGTCTCTTAGCTCAGCGGGGCTGTCCAGCCAGCTGCCTTCCTGCCTTGGGGCGGGCTGGGCTGCCTCGC
Source organism: Pteropus vampyrus (assembly GCF_000151845.1). Lineage (NCBI taxonomy): Eukaryota > Metazoa > Chordata > Mammalia > Chiroptera > Pteropodidae > Pteropus > Pteropus vampyrus. Next base: position 16,006 of record NW_011889009.1, read on the forward strand.
TTTCATGTCTCAACAGCCCTGGGGACCGAGTGTGCAGGGACACGGGCCGAAGTCAGAGTCATCTCTTGGCCGGCACAGACCCCGGTGGACCTTACGTGCCCAGGACACCCCAACACCAAGGGGGGATTATGTGCCAAGAACGACACTGGCAACGTTCAGATTCCAAATGTGTACTTCCCGTGGGCTGTGGGGGGTCAAGTGTCAGTGACTGGGGCCCTCCGTTTTGCCCCCTGCACGGCCTTTCCGGTGCTGGGAGAGAGAGAGGCGGCCACTCCAGGGAGCCTGCGGGAAGGAACCGCCGTCTCTCGGGGCCCAGCCCCGCCTCCTTCGACAACTCCCAGCACAAATCGCAGACTCAACCGCCTCCCGGCTCCCAACGGGAGGCGGGCGAGTACCAAGCGCTGCCACCCTCCCGCTCCTCCGCGCCCCGTCTGGCAGCGGTCCCTGCTCACCCCTCCAGACCCCAGGGACTGGGACCAAGGAGTGAGGCCCCGACGGCGCCGTAAGGCCGGGGCTCTGCAAGCCTCCCCTGGACCACGGGCGCGCCCCGACCCCTGCAGCGCACGGGCCCGGACTCCCGTGCCGTCCTGCCCGCTGTCCCCGGGGCCCCTGCAGCCCCCGCGCCGCCAGCCA
>NW_011889009.1:17208-22682 GCF_000151845.1 Pteropus vampyrus
GGACTGCGGCGCCGCCGCCTCTGGCGGGTCTGCCTGCTGCTAGCTGCCGTGGTCATCTCCCCTGGGCAACCGAGAGGCCGATCACCGGAGTATTAAAAGTCCGCAGCATTTTATCCATTTTATATTTTAAACTTTTTTTATAGTGGAAACTTTCAAACACACGAGAGAGACCAGTTTCATGGACTCCGTGTACCCATCACCCAGCTCCCACTAGACCCGCAGATTAGGCCCCCTCACGCCCACGCACCTCCTGTGACACGAATGAGACTCCGAGGGTCACTGCTCTGGCCTGCCCCCAACACCGGCTTCTTCCTGTTCCTCAGACCACGAGGTTGTTTACACCTCCGCGACTTCGCACCTCCCTCGCCTGCAGACTTTCCCATGCTGCCTTTTTGGCGTTCAGGTCTTGGGTGCAAACTGCCACCTCCTCAGAGCCTTCCTGACCACCCATCGCCCTCCCCCACCTCACCCGGTTTTATGTAAATCTCCCCCAACCGGAAGTCATCGGATTACTCACTTGTTTATGTGTTCAGGGCTTGTCTCCCCTCCTGGGCCCTGGGCCCCCGGCCCCATGGGCTGGACTGATTGATCTTGTTCTTGCCTTTGTCTCCAGGGCTGAGGACCCAGTTCCCGCTCTGTAAATGCCTGTCACCCAGGTGCACCTTGTCTTGCCAATAGGGCAGACCCTGGGGACTTTGCAGAGGCTCTGGCTCTGGCTGGTTCAGTGCCTGCTGGGCCCGGAACCAGGCCAGGACAGCAGCAGGAAGGGCAGCTGGTGGGCCCCAGGCCTCAGGGCAGACCTCCCACTCTGGCCTGGAGACCTAGTGCGAGAAGGCTTGAGCTGGGTGGTTGTGCCCAGCCTCTTGAATGGCGGGCAGAGGCTGTGAGGTGGTGCGCAGTGTGGGGATGCGCCTCTCGCCGCTGCCGTGGAAGGAGGCCAGGACATGGGCAAGGAAGGGAAGGGCTGGGGCCAGCGGGGAGAGACAAGGGAGAAGCCAAAGAAAGAGGAGGGGTCGAGGTGCCAGGCAAGTGACAGGGCCACCAGCTGCGGTCTTGGCGCGCCCACGTCCCCACCACTGACACCGGCCCAGCTCCACCCCCTTCACTGCTATTACCCTCGTCAGCCAGGACGGACAGACAGTGTTTACTGAGCGGCCGACAGAAGCCCCAGCCTCGTGAAAGTCGGTCTTGATTAATGTGTCGCCAGCATTTCATATCGAGAGATTTCACATGAAAATCAGGATATTCACGGGGGCTGTCCGGTTTGCGGCACCCGCCCCCACTCCTCCTCCCCCACCCTGCCTCTGACACCGTCTGGTCCAGAGCAGGCTCCAAGAAAGGGGGTCTTTTCCAGATTCTGGAAAGCTGGAGGGAGGATGCACACCCGTTGGTCCTGGAGTCAGAAGACCCTGACTCGCCCTTTCCCACGGCTGGTATGGGGCCCACCCAGGCCTCAGTCTCCTCCTCTGTCCTTCCCTCCAGCTCTGACATTGCGAGGGGGAGCTCTGCGAACCCCCCTGGAGGCTGCACAGGCCCTGACCCTCCCACTGTCCACCCCGTCCCCACGGGGACCCGCCATGGACAGAGAAGACGTGGGTGCAGGGCCGTGCCCCTTGAAGTAAGAGGAAAAACTCGTGACTCAAGGAAAGGCAGAAGCTGAGTCAGCCAAGCCACAGGCTGTGGAAAAAATGAGATCTCCCTGAGGACTCTGCTGCTCCTCGGGCAAGAAGCCCTTGCTGAGGGACGGCCGGCTTCCAGACCGTGGGAGTCGGGGCTCCGTGCAGCGCCAAGGTCAGGATTTTCGAGGTAGGGGCTCCGGCAGCCAGCTCTGGGAAACGCCAGTTTTTATTGGATCGTTTATGAGGTTCTGTCCGAGAGCCAAGCACTGCGTAGTATTAGCTCACCCCTCCCCAGGCCGACGCCGCAGCGTTTGGGAGTGAATCTCGAGACCAAATGCTTCAGCGAGAGCGAGAAAACCACAGGGCAAAATGCCGACAACTGGTGACGCCAGGTCTCAGTGACTCTAGGAGGACTTTTTCTGTAAAGGGCCAAACAGTAAGTACTTTGGGCTTGGCCAGCCGGGCTCTCTGAGGCGACCACCCAGCCGCCGGCCTGCGGGGTGCACGCAGCCCAGACCGTGGGCACGCACGAGGACAGATGGCACATGGGGACAGCGACGTCTGGACGTCGCGGCATTTCTGTGGGTTACAAAGCATTATTCGTTCAGTTTTTCCCCACTCCTGCTTGGCTTGCGGGTCTCCCAGAGGCAGGCCAGCGTTTGCCAGCCTCAACTTCCCTTCTTGCCACGTTTCTGTCACTTTGCAAATAATCGAAACCGACAATTTCGGGGGAGCAGAAAAAGAAAGTTGGGAAAACAAATAAAGAGGAAAAAAAAGGAAACAGAGATCGTTCTGCCGATAACAGGCAGATCTTGACCTTGACTCCAAACGAATTCGATCCCGTGGTTCTCTGAGCCACCTGTGGGGAATGTCCTCGAAACACTGAGTCTCACAGCCACGGAGGCGGGACGAGCGGCCAGGATTCCTATTCCCACGGTGACGAGGACGGCTTAGAGGAGGCCTCCCGAGGTGTTTGCAAACTGCAGGTTCAAAGAAAACCTCGCAGACCTTTGGGCTTGGGGGGGCTGCAGCGTCGGGCCGGACGGGGGACCCTGCCTGCCCGTGTCCTGCCTCCCCGGCGTCAGTGTCCACCCCGTCTGCCTGCGTGTGTGCCCGCGCTTGTCCCTCTAAGTCTGCACATCCTTCCCACGTTTGTGGTCCCTGTTTTGCCTTCTTCCCACCGTGGGTTTCCCCACGAGGCTCTGAGCGGGCCGAAGGGGAAAACGAGAAGAATGGAGAGAAACCATGGCCTCTGAACGATGCTCGAGTGGGTGAGTAAGTGCCGCAGGTAAATACAACCTTCAGGGGGAGTGAGACGCACCGTTTCTCAAACAGCAAAGCCGAGAGGCCCCCGGCAGCAACCGCGCCTCCTGTGGAGGGACAATCTGTGGGTACCCCTCCTTCAGAACATTCCCTCTGGCAGGGTCCACCAAAGCTCAGCACACGCCACCCGTGCCCCGGAAAGTCCATCCTGGGTACATGTCCAAGAGAAGTGAGGGCACGTGTCCACCACTGTCGATGCCCAGGGATGTTATAAAAACACGATTCATACTGGGCCCTCGGTGAACGCACCCAAATGTCCACCGGGAGCCGAATGGGCGATAAACGGTGACGTAGTCACACGGACGAACACTCCACGGAGTAAGGAGCACACTGCTGTACAAAGGAGCCCGCGCCTCACCGTGCCGACGGAGCGAAGCGGACACAGACGCGGACGCGCTGTACCCCCTGAAGTTCACAAACGGCGGGACGGAGCTGCAGGGACGGGAACCGGCATAGTGGTTACCCCGGGACGGGGCCGGTATCCACGGGCCGGGCAGCGGGGAGCCGGACGGGTGCCGAAGTGTTTTACAGAATCTCCTCCATCTCGACATGGGCGATGACCCCGTGCGTGTGTGTGTAAACATTTACAAATCTGTACACTCAAGATTTGCACACTGCTTTGTATGTATACCTCAACAAACTACAGTAAAAGTAACTGGGGAAACTTCGAGCTTGAGTGCTTTAGAGGGTGAGCACATCCTGGCTCCGCGCGTGCCCCACCGCTGGGGCTGGTGGCCATCTAGGCACGGAAGAAAATCACTCTGAGAAGCTTCTGAGTCCCGATTGTTAGCAGAGGGGACAAAAAAAGGCCAGGGCCATCGTCCGTTGTCCAGGACTCTCTCCCGCTGTGCTGTAGGGAGAGGTTCTGCTTACGCACCTGGGGGCTCCATGGCATTTCCTGCAGGGCGGCCAGGGACAGAGCCCCCTGCCCTTTTCCGAAGCTGCAGACGAGAAGGCAGGGTTTTCCCCACCCCCTCGAACCCAGCATGCAGGACTCTGGCGAGTAAGTCTCAATCAGCAAAATCAAAGATGAACAACAACAAGAAAACTCAAAAACACCCCACGCCAAATGAAATCTAGCGAAACTAGAAAAAACACGAACAAAACAAAGCGAGACAAACAAGCCATTGAGGCTCGGGATTGGCCTTTCAAAGGCCACGGAGAAACAGCACAGCACAAGTCTTTTCGGGAGGCAGCTGGAATTAAGAGACGAAAGATTCCAGAAACGAAGCGAGACCCGTCACCTCCAGCCCCCAAAGCCCTAAGGGAGGAGGACGAGCGAGAGGACCAAGGAGAGGACCATGTCCTGGGAGGACAGCTCGGAAACCCTTCCAGCGGCGGGAGAGGAGGCTGCTGCTGCCAGCGGCTCTGGGAAGAGGCGGAAGTGGTCCCTGGCTTCCTGCCCCCCACCTGCAGGCTTTGCTGCGGGCAGGAAGGACCACCTGGACCCATTGTTTTGATCTTTCCTGGCTGGGGAGCACAGCTAGAGACGGGGACAGATCACGTCCCCATTGTTCTAATCAGGGACCTGGCGAGCAGCTGACGGCTGTGGCTTCTGAGAACAGCTGGCTGACTACTCATCTAGAGCGCGCAGCACTTTGATCTCTGATTGCAGTGAAGAAGGTTCTGGACCCACAGGGCAGCGATTGCCCCTGTTTCCTATTGAAGTCGGTTCCAAGCTGTAGGCAGGACTCACGTGCTGGGCTCTGCTCCTGCACTGGTGTGTGTGGGGGGGTGTCCCATCATCCCAGCTGCTCTGCCATCCACAGTGACTGGGGCGCATACTAGGAGCTCTGCCCGGAGCCTACAGCCAGGCCCTGCCGGAAGTGTGGACAGAGCCTGGTCCCTTCAGAGGCGGTGTTAGAGCCGGGTCATCTCAAGGCATCTGCAGCCTTACGTCAGCAGCAGTGACAGTGGCTGTGCTCACAGGGCATTTGCTGCGTGCTGGACAGTGGGCTAAGCCTCACGACAGCCCACTCCATGGTCACCGCGTGATCATCCCCTCTCGCTTGTGAGGCAGGTGGGGCTCACGAGTTTAGGGACCTTCCCTTCCCTGGCTGGTACAGGGCAGGCCTGGAGCCGGCAGCAGGGCCGTCTGCCGCCGGAGTGCGTGCTGTTGGCGTGCACGGGGGTGTCCTCGCCGTCCTGGGTCACCTTCGCGTCTCTGGGGACTTCTCAGATCGTCATTCACGTCTGTTGTTGAATGGAAGCCGATCCAGATCCTCGTTCTGGGGACCCCTGTGCCTGACCCCCCCCACCCCCTAGGTCTCCCCAGTTCTGCCTTCCTCCTTGTTGGCGTAACCCCAGTATAACTGGGCTCCCTCTGTGTGCGGGCACGTGCCAGTCACAGAAAGGACCCCAGCCACAGACTGACGGAAAGGCTCTGACTGCCCTCGGGCCCCTGCGGGACTGCCATGCCAGAGATGCCCTCTCGGGCTCGGCCGGTGTCCGAAAGCCCTTCCTCCCCACGACCACCAGCTTCTTCCCCCCGCTGGACAGCAACGGCCCTCCACGACTGCCTTCCTTCCCCTG
>NW_011889009.1:23922-29857 GCF_000151845.1 Pteropus vampyrus
GAGTCCAGTCTGTGCCCTGGGGGGAACACAGCCCTGCCCTGCCCACTTCCCAGCATGGCTCTGGGCCACTTGCTTTTTCTCTCTGGGCCTCAGTTTCCCCTACTGAACGAAAGGGATAGGTCCCACCTGCCTCACAAGGTGCCGAGGGGATCGGAGTGGCCGGCGGTGCTGGAGAACCTGGGGTTCCCACTCTTGGATGGGGCGAGGACAGTTTTGGACGGGGAGACAGGAGAGCCAGCCTCCCAGCCTCCCAGCCGGCGTGGGGGCATTCTCTTGCTCCTTTGTGCCAGGATCCACGGGGAGTGCGTGTGCGTGTGCGTGCGTGCTGGGAGTGCAGGCGTGCTGGCAGCGTGTGTCTGTGGGGGCCCGGTGTCCCCATGTGCCAGGGCGTTTCTCTGTGGGTGGAGAGTGGCGTTAAGGGCACACACTCTGGGGCCAAACCCCAGCTCTGCTTCGGGCGACTGCCCCAACCTCCCTGTACCTCGATTTCCTCGTCTACGAAATGGGGCTAATGCTAGCGCCGACCTCGCCGGTGAGCGTGGAGTTGCTGAGTTCCAGCCTCGGCTGGCAAGTGCTGTACACGCGTTTGCACGTCAATAAGCCTGTGTGCGTCTTCTTAAAAATCACACGTATATCGACTTCTCCAACTCAAGTCATATTTTCCCATAGGCTTTATTTTTTAAAATTAGGGATGAGATGTCTAGAAATAACTTTGTTCCTATGATAAAATAAAATCATCAAAAAGTGGCCAGTCTTTCCATGACAAGTCATGACTTATGCAGGAATGAGTGTGGCTTACCTTGGGGTACGAACTGCATAGAACCGCAAACTGACTTCTCTTCTCTACCTTATAATTCCAAATGCCTAAAAAATTGCCTCCTGAGTTTACGACTTTAATAGGAGTGCCGAGCCCCTCACTCTCCTCTCCTCCCCTCGTCACTTCAGAAATAAGAGCCAAGTGGCCAGAATCAGCTCTGGGAAGATTGCAATCAAGAGCAGAGATCTGAAGCCACTTCAGAAAGAGGCAGCCTTTCCTGAAAAATTTGAGGGTCATTCATTAGCATCTGCAGAAAAAACATTCCTGAGCAGAGAGCGCCCAGAGCTGCTCAGGGGAGAACTTGACGGTTAGCAGTGGGTGCCCAAGGGACATGCACAGGGCCCCGAGAGTGACTGACTGTCCGCGAGGGCAGGCTGCTCCCGCGTCCCTCGAGCGGCCGCTGGGCTTGCCTCCTCTGAGAAGTCGACAGGACCCGGCGGCCTAGAACAGCCCTGCTGAGCTTGTAGGGCTGGGGGGCTTCAGAGTTGGGCGTCCAGAGCTCAAGCCCCCGCAGCTCCACCTTGCCAGCGGAGGGCCACTTCCCGAGGCTCCTCGGTGAATCTGGACATTGGGGCTGCTGTTAGGACAGGACGTGCAGCGGCTCTTGGGGCACCCGGTGGGGGCTGAGTCAGGGTTCGCGCTGCAGCCGCCACCGCTGGTGTCTGCACGCGTCTGCCCAAGGTCCCGGTGAGTCTGGAGCGCATTCGCTGGCCACCAGCGGCAGGGCCAGCTGGAGGCCCTCGCACTGAGATGCGCCCGGTCCTCACTTCTGCCCCACGGGGTGGACAGTCCTGCCGTACGATGGGCAAGCCCGACTCCCAGCGGCCGACTGCCCTGCCGGGCCCGCAGGCTCGGAAGACGTGTGCTGGTATCCGAGCCCAGCTTTCCCACCACTAACTGGGACACACGACCAGGCTCCACCCCAGGGGTGGGTTTGTGGGGTGACCGACTGCCCTGCTTTGCTGGGGACCGTGTTGAGAACAGGGCAGTCGGCAAACCAGCCTGGGGCCGAGGGCAGGGCGAGGTGGGGCCAGGCCCTGCAGGCCTGCAGGGGACTGGGGAGAAGGAACCGCGTGTCTCCCCGCAGGAGGCCGAGGAAGAGGCTACCTGGGTCCCGGGGAGCGTGTGGGGCCGAGGAGAGAACCGGCGGGCGTGCGCCTCGCCTCCCTCGTCTGGTCTGGGCAGTGGAGCACAGTCTCCGACGCCCGGGGACACGAGCTCTCCGTCTTCGCTGTGTATGGCCACGACTTGCCGTCTCCTCATCAAAGCCCGAAGGAGGCTGCCGCCGGGAACACCCCGGCCGGGGCCCAGGCGGCTGGCGGGGAAGCAGCGGCCGGCCTCGCAGACAGCGCCATTTACAAGCACTAGGCCGCTGGGCGACAGGATTCAATGGTGATCGTGGTCTTCACACTCTGCAGCAAAGGCCGCCGGGAGCCGGGAGCTGGCAGGGCTTCCTGCCTGGCAACGAGCAGTCCTGTCTCCCCCCGCCCCAGAGCGGAAGGGCTTTACATTCTGGGGTGGGGAGCCCCCGAGCACTCTGCATGAACGCCAGCTTGGGCCGGGGAGCCTGGCCGGTGACCCACCCGCCGCTGCGGGATCCTGGGTGAATCGGTCTCAATATGCTCGGCCACAAATGGGCCACTCGGTGTCGACTTCTTGGGGGACAGTCCAGGGTCCATGCAGAGTTCGCCGTGAGGGTTCACACAGACGAGTGACAGGTCTCAGGTGCTTGGAAGCTGAGGCCACACGGTCGCATCTCCCAGGTGCTGGGGTGACGCTGCAGAGGGAACTTGCGGCATGATGCTTGTTCTATAGGTGAGCACGGTGGAGCGCTGAGGAGTTTGGGGTGCTGCCTTGCCTGAGAGATGTGCCTGCCCTGCTCCCCACCTCTGGCCCCACCCTCCCATCTTCGTCCTCATTCTGCCGTCCAAGGGCCCCTTCTTCCGGCCTGGGCCCACCCCTCTTTTCTTTGAGAAGACCCCAGCCGCGGCCTCCTGCAGCTTCCTTGGCCCCACAGGCCATGCGCCCAGCCCTCCCTGGCTGGCTGGGGCCGACCTCCACTCACTTGGCCAGCTCTGCCCTGACAGGCCACCACTTGTCCTTGAGTGGAGGCCCAGGTAGAGATTTGGGGGGCTTGTGAACCTGGCTTGTGGCCTTACTGTGGGGTGCTATGTGCACCCCTCAAGCCTGTTTCTGTGCATCCCTGACACCTCGGCCAGGCCGCTGCCTCCTTGCTGGTCTCCCAGCCCTGGCTCTGGCCGTCCTGGCTGCATGCTGCCCCCTTCAGTGCTTGAAGCCCCTGGCTGACACCCCTCCCAGCTCAGGGCCTCACTCTCCCCCTCCAGCTCCCCTGCAGGAGGTCCCCCTGCCTGCAGGACTCCAGCTCCGCCCTCTGGCCCAGCTCAAGGTCAGGTCCCAAGGGAAGCCTGTTCCACCTCCAGCCCTGCCAGGCGCCTGACCTGGGCCTCTTCCCACCCTGCCTCTCCCTGCAGCCCCCACGCCCTGTCCCACCCCTCACCGTCTGTCTCACCCACTAGATGGGGAGCCCCATGTGGGCGGGGACGGGAGACCACACCCTGGTGACTGTATTGCTGATCTCTTGGTCCCCAGAGGTGGAGAAGACGTAGAACGATGAGTTTGGGGACACACCCATTTCTTAGGATTTTAGGTCTCCTTGCTTTGAATCCATGGTTCTTCGGCAAGAGGCATGAGGTGACCCAACACAACCGCTAAAGGCCAAGACTGCAGAGGACACGCCCAACTTCCCGCGGCTTGCTGGGCCGCGGCAGGCGCGCAGAGCCCACACTTGCTGCAGCCCTGAGCTGTCGCCGGCCAGCCCCAGGCCACGGAGCGGGGCTCCTGTGCTTCCCTCCCACCCTCAGTGCCCAAGTCCTGTGCCGCTGAGTGTCCCGCGGAAGGGCTCTGCCGAGACGGACCCCCTCAGGGGTCCTGCGCACAGGGCTCGACTGATCGCTGCGTCTCCTGCCGACGCCGCAGCCTGCGTCCGGGGAGTGCCAACGCCACGGGGGCCACGCGGGCTGCCGGCCGGGTGGCGTGTCAGGAAGGGGTGTGCGTGCCCTCCCGTGGGGACCAGCCCCTCCGGCCTGCCCTGGCCTTGGGCCTGCATTAGTTAGGAGCCCCGTCAGTCACACACTTTTGGGGGACAGAGGACAGCTAAGGACTTCCCATGTCACAGCACTGCAAGGCAGCTTGCCCTGGAGGGAAGCCAGGGCCATCATCAGCTCCCGCTGTGAGGCGACCCTCTCTGCTCCGCTGGCAGACACAGTTTGAGTCACAGTTTCACGCTCTTCGTGGCTGAATCTGCAGGTCAGGAGTAAGCTGAGCCTTGCTCTCGGGTCTCGTGACTGAGCGCCGGGCTCCTTCACCGCAGCCTCTCAGGCTGCGTCGCCCAGCACCAGCACCCGACCCCACCTGCACCCTGGGTCCCATGGGTGGGATTGAAAGCAGAGAAGCAGCAGCCACACTCTGCAGGCCGCAGCTCCTCATGGAGCGTGAGCTCACCTGGCTGAGCAGCCAGGAAGGGCAGGGCCTGAGGACGCGGGCTGCAGTGGCACCGGAGGTGGGGTGGGGTGGGGGGGTGGGGGCGCCCCTGGGGGCGCGGCCAGCGTCGAAGTGTGGAGTGCCGTGGGTCTGGGGCGCAGCACTCTCTGCCGTACACAGCCGTGGCGGTGGGGGGGCGGGGCAGCTGTCTGGGCCAGGTGGTGTCACCAGCCGGTGCCATGACTGCCATGTGTGCCAACCCTTACGCATCCCTCGGGCCTCCCTTGGGCTCGTTTTCCTTCTGGTCGGACAAGCGCGTACGTGAGCACACCCGCGCGCAAGGCCGCGTTCTCGACTGCCCGGTGCTTACCGGTGCCGCAGTGGGTGGGCGAGACAGAGGGGACCCAGCATTCATGGCGCTCGTCACTGGGTGGGGGAAGGTGACAACAGAAGAGCAGGTGCGGGTGCCAGGTGCTGAGAAACGGGCAGGAACTGCGGGACGGGGCCTGACGGAGGGGCCGGTGGGGGCTGCCAGGCGGCACGGGGGCCCCCGGGGAGGGAGGCCAGTCTCCGTGGAGGGCCGGGTGCAGAGGAGGCGACACGCGGCTGAACGTCCCGGGGGAGAGGCCCGAGCAGAGGGAGCGGCAGGTGTCGAGGCTGAGTGGGGCCGCGGCGCGCCCGGAAGAGGGGATGCTGGGGGCGGGGGCAAGGCACAGCGCACAGGCGCTGTGTCAGGGCCGGGCCGGCTGTGATCCTGTGTGTGGGAGGTCACTCGGGGCTGAGCCCAAGAGGGACACACCCGACTTGCGCTTCATAGGCCGCCGAACGCTTCCCGTGGCAGGTGCATGAGGGCAGATCTGCACCCGGGGCTGGAGCAGCACCGTCTTCCAACGAAGCTGACCGGGACGCAGGACCGCGGGGCCCTGCCAGACGCCAGCCCGACACTCCGCCGTCTCTGCATCTGTCTGCCTCGTGGTGCTCGTCCTTCACAGCTCAGGAAAAATTACCAAGAATGTTATTGACTCTAATTTTAATTTGTCTAGCACTCTTGTTAATGACGTCTATTTAAGACATCCATTAAAGGCCCGCGAGGTTAATTAAATGGACAATTCCAATACAGTTCTATTAGAGCCCCCTCTATTAAATTAATATTATAGACATTTAACAGATGTCTTAATTAGGCATTATGGCTAAGAAATGCAAACTAAATCAGAACGAAAGCCATGTCCAGAAAGAAAGCTTTTTACCATAATTTATGGTATTTGGAGCGGGGGGGGGGTTCATGTTTACTCTTCAGAACCTGAGATCAGCCATTTGACAATTTTCTCCAGCACCCAGAAAATGCCATCCCAAGTCCACAGTCTTTAACCACAGTCCTGACGTCAGAGCATCTGCCGTCCGCTACCCTAACTGTCAGAGATCAGAGGGACCAGCTGGGGCTGCAAACGCCAGGCCGCCGAGCCCCACTGGAGCCGACTTGGCTGAGGACCTGGCTGCCGGTCACATGCGCCCTGCTGGGGCCGGGACCTCCAGGGTCCCACTCCAGGAAACCTTCATCTAGCCTCTTGGCTCCGCTTGGCAGGTGGTGACAGGGTGACTGGGTCCGTAGAATCCCAC
>NW_011889009.1:31167-33165 GCF_000151845.1 Pteropus vampyrus
GACAGGCCCTGGTCCTGTGCCCAGGCCTCGGGCCCTGTTCTGGGCCTCCTAGCAGTGCTCAGCGAGGCCGCTGCCCTGCCTGGCCTGGGCCCTCCCGTCCGCGCCTCTGCCCAGGAAGATGGTGTAGTCTTTGGGGCACAGGGCCCAGTGGCCTCTGGGGACAACAGGGTGTTCTAGAAACAGACATGCACAGCAGCAGCTTTGTGGCAGGTGAGTGTTATTCCTGACTCTCCCTGGGGAGAGGGTGGCAGTAGTCTACAAATTAAACAGCCACTCACAGACACTCGAGCCTCTGCCAAGTGGGAAACAGATTGCACGTGCAAGTGGCACCAACTTCTCCGGACAGCGACTGGTGGTCTCCCCGCTGCAGAGGGGGGGCAGGCTGCTGCGGCTCAGGACAGCCGTGCTCTGCTGTCCTGAGTGGCACTTTCAGGTGGCTGGGGACAAACTGCTGGAGGCAGAGGACAGACTTCCTTGGGGCCCAGGTCACAAAGGGAGCACACGTACGCTTCCGAAGTATCTGCTCACCGTGCCGACAGCTTAGCTCCCGGGCCAGACAGCGGGCCACACCTTGGCCCCGGCCCCTCAGGGCAGGGAGCAGTGGATCTGAGTGTCCAGGTGGCACAGGGACGGCGCCACCGCCCAGGGCTGGCACTGGGCCAGGCTGCGCCTTCTGAGGCGGCGTTGGGACTTGAGCTCTGGCCCAAAGGCAGTGACAGCGGCACTAGGGACAGCGGGAAGACACTCGGAACCGGCCTGGCAAGCAGGGCGGCACGTGCCGCCGGAAGCAGTCAGGCCGCGGCCAGTCTGTGACTCTGCACTCTGAGCCTTTGGAAGCAGCGGCTCAGAGCCGCCTCCCGTCATAAACTCAATGGGTCCCTTCTCCCCTGGGGCGTTTGTCCTGGAGGGTGGAGTCTGAGGGCGGAAGCTGAGGAGTGAAGCTCGGGCATCCCTGCCTCTTTCCTGCTGCCTCTTTCCTCTCAGGGCGTGAAAGGAAAAGCACGTGGCACTTGCTCCCAGTTTGTCGCCAGGAATGGTCTGCCCTGACCTCACTGGTGGCAAACGCCTGCTTCCCCGAGGCAGAGCAACAGGCGCCCCCGCCGCCTGGCTTCTCCGACACAGATGCCGGGGGGCTGGTCCCCGCCCCACCCTCAGCCCCCGGGCCCGCCTCCACTGGGCCCCATGGGGAAGGGCCTCGGCTCCGGGCCGCAGGCACACTGCCGCACAGGGCGAGGGTCAGAGGGGAGAGCCAGGCCTCGGCTGTGAAAACGGGATTACAGATGCCAGCGAAGTCCCCTGCTGGGGCCTGGCCTTGGGAAGAGCTGCAGCCGCCCCGCTCTGCGCTGACTCAGGAGCAAGAACGCGGCGCTGAGCGTCGGCTCCCGGTCCCGCTACAAGCCCCGTGACGCACTGGACCCGGCGTCTCCCTTCGCGACCCAGCCCGGTTCTGATTCCTGGAGGATCGGGCCCTATCACCAAGCTACTGCCCCGGTCACTGCTCTCCGACCGTCTCAAACAGCGAAGTCTTGCTTAGGTCACAGTTCAGCAGCAAGTGCGACTTAAAGGACGGTGACAAAGATGCACCGCTGAGCAGGGGACACGTGGCACCTGATGGCAGGTGTCTCCAGAAGTGACGGGGAGGCCTGCCCCGGGTGCAGCCCTGGACCCCTCCCACCCCTGGCGCCCTCCGCGGGCCGAGTGCATGTGCACTACGCGCACTTAGTATTATGTAGGTGACGGACCTGTCACAAAAAACACAGAAAACAAAACCCAAGAGTCTGCCATTCAAGTCAGCCAGTGTCGAGCTGCTGTTCTCTGCCTGTCTCCCCTTCCTGTGGAGGGGTGAAAAAGACCATCCCCCAAACACCCACCCGCACGCCCGGTCTCCGCTCAGCACAGGGTGCCCCCAGCGGGTGGCCGCTCTGACCCGCTCCGACCGGCTGGCGGCGGTGTCCACCAGGGCTGGGCGCTCAGGGAGTCTCCACGTCCGTGGTCGCG
>NW_011889009.1:33460-38964 GCF_000151845.1 Pteropus vampyrus
TCCAGAAGTGATGGGGAGGCCTGCCCCGGGTGCAGCCCCGGACCCTTCCCACCCCTGGCGCCCTCCGCGGGCCGAGTGCATGTGCACGACGCGCACTTAGTATCACGTAGGTGACGGACCTGTCACAAAAAACACAGAAAACAAAACCCGAGAGCCTGCCATTCGAGTCAGCCGGTGTCGAGCTGCTGTTCTCTGCCTGTCTCCCCTTCCCACGGAGGGGTGAAAAAGACCATCCCCCAAACACCCACCCGCATGCCCGGTCTCCGCTCAGCACAGGGTGCCCCCAGCGGGTGGCCGCTCTGACCCGCTCCGACCGGCTGGCGGTGTCCACCAGGGCTGGGCGCTCAGGGAGTCTCCACGTCCGTGGTCGCGAGGGGCGCGGGAGGCAGCGAGGGCTCACAGGTCGATGGCCCCCTTCGCTTTGAACTTCTTTGCGGACCGCTCACTTGACCGGAGCTGGAACTTGCTCCCGTAAATGTAGGACACGAAGCCGTCGGTCTCCACGGCGAACACGCAGTTCAGCTTGGGGATCACTGCAAAAAGCAGCAGGACGGGGCGGGGTGAGGCTCCCCGCGGGGTGCGCGCTGACCGCCTGACGCCCGTCTCAGAAGCAAGCTGACCGGCATGGGGGACCCATGGGGGCACGAGCGGCGGGCTTGCAGGGGTCACTCCACCATGAGGCCTCTGCTCAGCCCTCACACGTAGCGCACCCCCTGACTTGCAGGATCAAAGGCTCTGCGCCACGCTCCCCGAGAGCGGCCTCACTGCGAGGGGCCCCGAGGTGTCATGCTCGCTGGGGAAGCCCGCACACCTCCGGAGGTTTCAAAGGAGGGAACAGACACAGGAGGCGGGAGGAAGGAGCACGAGGAACCAGCTCACAGACGACAGGACAGAACCTTGGACAGTGCTGAGGTCCCCAGACGCACGGGCCGCACCCGCCCGCTCCAGTGTGAGGCTTAGAGCTCACCCCCCCTCCAGCCCAGGGGGCACGCCGAGGCACAGCTCCAGGAACTCCCGAGACTGGTTCCCTTAGCCCGTCCCCGTCCCGCTGTGTGTGTAGGCACGCCTGTGGGAGGCCCCAGTGGCCCTCCTGCCCTGGGCTCTATCTGGCCAGGCTGCAGCTGGGCCCAGGAGCAGCAGTGGCCTTGGGCGAGGACACAGGGTCAGCAGGTACCTGGGGCTGTGCTGACTTCAGTCCAAATTGAACCTTAAAGGCACAAGGCGGGGCCGATCGTGATGGGGGCCCAGCCCACATGGCGCTCGGGGACAGTGTGTACCTTTCAGGCGGTCTTCTTTGGTGATTATTTTGAAAACATGCTTTGTTTCCTGCAGCAGGATTCCTGTGACACCCACATAGGAGGGACACTTGGACTTTGTGACTGCAAAGGAAGAGACCAACATCACTTGGTCTCTGTGATGTTGGGGGGCCATGGCCAGCCAGCAGGGGCAGGAGGGGTGCCGGAGGGGCAGGGACGAGCTGCTGAGAATCTGGCTTCCCACCCAGTGCCTGTGACCGGGCGTCTCTGGAGGGGTCTGACGAAGGGTCCTTTAGAAGGCCTGTGGCCATGGGGGTGTGCGAAGGATTCCAGGGCCAGGAGGGCAGTGTGCCCAGCAGTGCCCAGAGCCAGGGCGCTTGGACACGGCCAGGTCTCACGGGGCCTGGCAAACACCCACCCCTCACGTCTTCCCATGCGCTCCCGAACTCTGGCCAGCACGGGATCCCTTGGGACCCCGCCACAGGCTGCCTAGGTGTGAGCGAGCAGAGCTGCCACTGCAGGCCGCAGGCTCCTCGCCGGACCCATGCCCGGCACAGCGACGTCCGCCGAGCACCCGCTCCGTGCTCGGCACTGCCCTGGGAGGTGCTGGGCACAGCAGCGAGGACAGCCGGCGCCCTCTCACGGACCCGTGTTCCAGCGGGGCGAGGGCGACGCGGGCCGGGCCGGACCGGACAGCTGTGCCTCCTGCTAGTGGTAAGTGGTACAGAGAAAACAAGGACAGGGTAATGGCGGGGGCACCGCCGGCGATGGCTGACCCTCAGGGAGGTGACATCTGAGTGGGGACCTGAATGAGGAGTCCGCGTGTGAACACAGGACTCTGTGCGGAGCGAGGAGCAAATGCACAGGCCCTGAGGGGCCATCCCGGTGTGACAAGCAGGAAGCAGGCCTGTGGGCTCGGCCCTGCGGCCTAGGGGACCTGGGGGGGGCACCCTCCAAGCCGGGTCTGGGCAGGAGCAGCGTCAGCCAGGGAAGGTCAGGCTGCTCCTGTGTCATCCAGGGAGATGGCGGTGGCTCTACTCAGGTGCTCGGACGTGCCGAGGGGGTGGGGCGAGGAAAGAGGACAGGGGACACCTCCGGGGCTCTCAGCCTGAATTGCCAGCGTGCGCGGTGTCCTGTGAGGTGTGGCGAGGGAACAGGGCGGGGCCGGTCTGAGGAGAGGCCCGGACTCGGGGCTGGCTGTGTGACGTCCGCCGTGCCTGCCGGACGCCCAGGGGGCTACATTCGCGAGTTCTGGGCAGAGGTCTGTGCTGGAGGTGACAACCTGGGAGCTGCCAGTCCACGGGGGACATTCAGGACCGTGGGACTGGATGAAAGGGGCTTTCCGTTCAAGAGTCCGGGCTGTGGGCGCGTGCCCGCGGGAGACCGGCAGGGGTCCTGGTCGGGGGAAGGCACAGGGACGACCGGGAGTATATGGCGAGTGGCCAGAGCTGGCCAAGGTGGCTCCAGTGATCTCCTTGCTGCTATCTGGGGACGTCTGCGTGGCGAGGGACATGGCTAACACTACGACACAGCACTGTGCTGCCCAAGGGCCTGGGCCCCCCATGGCCATGCGCCCCCAGGTGAATTACCTGAAATGACAGCGCCGTGAAGATCCGCCTTCAGCAGCTTGGCCTGGATCACCTGCGGCTGCCTGTGAGGCGGACAGACGCTCTTACCGTGCGCCGGGACAGGGAGCCCCACACGCGGGCAGCCAGGCGGGGTGCACGGCTGGCTCCTGGCGCATTCACAAGCAGCGTAAGAGCTGGGCTCGGCCCCGAAGGGCGAGGCTTCGGAAATGCAACTCACGTGTCTGGCTTGAGACCACCGCACAAGTCGCGGATGTACTGTTTCCAGAGTTCGTGCAGAGGAAGAAAGAGATTGTATCTGTGGCAGACAGAAAGGGGTCGAGAGTGAGGTGACCGAGCTGGGGATTATAATGTCCAGAGGGCTTGGCTCAACGCCGAGGACGGCCTGGGGTCACAGGGACTGGGGGAATGTCCGGGTCTGCTGCGGACAGCCTGAGTCAGGTCAAGGGCCTTCCCCTCTCAGAGCTCCCTTCCCTCCCTGGGGGCACGCTCCTGACGCTGCGTTTCTAACCAGACGAGGAAGGCGCGCCTCCCTCTGCCCCTCATCCTTCCTGCTGGCGAGGCCGGCTGTGACAGCTGGAGCGCAGGCAGACAGGTGAGGCCAGGAAAGGGGGTGGAGCAGCAGGGACACGCCCGGGGCAACTGCCTGGGTCCCTGACGGCTGTGGAGCCACCTGCCACACCAGCCCAGCGCGCTGTGCGTCTGGGCGAAAGGCGCGGGGAACTTCCGTCCTGGTTCAGCCGCTGTGCTCTGGAGGTTCTGTCATTGGAAGCTGACTAGGTAAAGTCCTCCTTAGCCAGAACAGCTGGTTGTCACGCCAGACCTCCTGTGAGGTGACAGGTCTGTATGGAAAGTGAATGAGCACGCGGTGGGACGAAAGGGGAGGGGGCGGGTGGGAGGACCCCAGAGGCTTCCCTCGGGGGCCATTATCACTCGTCCTGGTGCCTCTTGGAGATCTGTTCACTCGAGACCGTGGGTTAGGGAGATGAGGACCGGGAGCTCAAATCCAAAGTAGGTTCTGCCGGTGGGGACAGTGAGGCACAGCCTGGGTGGGCAGCAGCCACCTCCACCACCCAACGCCCAGCTGATTTCCCGAGAGGGGCCCTGGACGCAGCGACAGCCTTTACTTGTCTAGTGGGGTGTGGGAGGCTATTTGGCTACAGATCTTGAAGCGAAAGTCTACAGTCCTAAGACACAAACACAGAGCCTGGCCAAGGAGGGCGGGGTGTCAGCCGCGGGGAGGGGCAGTCCTCCCACGGTGTGCTGGTCTGGCTCAGAAGCTTCCGAAACATGTGGGCAGCAGTTCTTTGGCAATAAAACCCCAGGGGGTGAGTCTGTCTAGTGCTATTAAAAGCCATGAAGAGATATATATTAATACCCGTTCCTCTTTTTCTAAGAAAGCCGAAAGACAAACAGCCCGTTGCCACGGGCAACAGACTCACTACTGGCAAGGGTCTCATTAGTTAAGGCTAAGACGGAAGCCAGTCTCAGCCTGGATAGCAACAGCGGAGCCCGAGCTCGGTCCCGATCGGCGAGGGACGGCTGCCCCCTGGTGGCGGAGGCGGGAGGGGCGCCACCGCCGGGTGCGGCCAGGTTTGGCTGGGGTCAGCCCCGGGGGAAGGCGCCCCCAGGGTTCAGGGGGTGGGGCGGGAGGCGGCGCACCTCTGCTGCTCCGGCTTGACGTCGAACAGCCGCAGCCCCCGCCTCTGCCTGGCCGAGAGGCCTCGGCACCGCTTCCTCTTCTCCTTGGGCGGCCGGCGCGCGAAGTACTCCAGCACCACGGCCTTGCGCTGCAGCTGGTCCTCGCGGGCCTGCTGGCTCAGGCGCGGCGTGCTGCGCTTCAGGAAGGCCCGCACGAAGGCCTCGGCCCGCTGGGCTCCCGGGTGCTGCGTGGGGACAGGCGGCGCCAGCTCAGGGCTCTGCGGGGCACAGCCAGGGCCCCTCACAGCACTCCCCAGGGACACGCTGGCTCGGTGGAGCCGCCTGTCCACCCGCAACCTCTCATCCCCCGAGTGTCCCTCATGCATAGCTGTCCGGAGGCGAAGTCACATCCAGATGCCAATTCGTGGCTGTCCCACAAGACAGCTACGACAAACTCCGACTTCCTACCCTGCTTCTCTGAGCTTATTCTGATGAGGATTCAAAAAGCCACTGTATTTGAAAGAAAAGACCTCCCTGACTTTGGCAGGGATGAATGACAGAAATGTGTGACACTGGCGTTTATCCGCTCATGGCCAGATGAAGGCACGCTGAGAGGAACCAGGCGCCCTGGAGGGGGGCCCGGCCCTGGGAGGGGTTTCGTCACTGTGCCCATGTCACTGGGGTCTTCAGCTCTGTGGACCCGTGAGGCTACGCTCAAGTCTGCTCCCGCATCACCTGGGGACAGGAACTGTCAGCACTACTCCCCACCCCCACCGTGCTCACTCTCACGAGTACAGCACAGCATCCCGTGACCATGACTGAGCACAGGCGTTCAGAGGGCTTCTGGGCAAACTCATGGTCCTAACTGCGTGTGATTCTTGAAGGGACTCCAAGCATCACGCCTCTCAGGCTGGAGGCCACTCCCTACCCGCCATCTGTTCCCCCATCCAGGTGTGTCTGCCCTGGGTCTGCCACAGCCCAGAGGGCACTGTCTACGGATGTCCTGCCTCTTGTCTGGGCC
>NW_011889009.1:39439-41661 GCF_000151845.1 Pteropus vampyrus
TGCCTGCCCTCTTTGAGGGTGAAGGGGGCACAGCGACAAGGTGCCTACAGCGGTCAAACGGTAGTGCTCACCAGGGCAGTGTCAGGCGGGCATGGCTGGGCGCTGCGGGCACAGTGGGACCTGACACTAGGTCGGGGAGTCCCAGTCAAGCAAGCCTGACTTCGGCATGACGGGAATGGGGGCCAGCACAGGCAGACAGGCCATCGGAAGAGCAGACCCTGACCGAGCCTAACCCATCTACCGGAGACAGGAGTAGGAGCTGAGAAAGGACACCTAGAGCAGCACTAAAGTCTGGGAAGCCCCCAAACCATCTTTGTGATCACCTTTGTTGCCCCAGACTTCCTGCCAAGCGCCTTACCTGAACATCTAACTCTTTTGCCTCTTTCTGAGACAAGGCGTGGTAGATCGCACCTGGGAATTAAAAAACAAAATGATTCCTGTTGGGTATGACTGTAAGACCCGAGACTTTTAAACTATGAAAATAACTATGCTTATTCAGAGACAGGAGAAGGTGGGAGTGGTACGAAGCACAAGTTCAGAGCTTTCTTGGATGCCCCTTACCCAACCCTCCGGCCACGTCCACTGTAGAAATGTCAAGGGTGTGCTTTAAAACAGCGCTTCTCAAACGTCAGTGTGTATAAGAATCTCTGGGGAGTCTCATGAAAATGTAGATTCTTGGGCCACACTCTCCTATCCTGCTTCCCTACCAAGTTCTCAGACGTTACTGCAGGCCAGCAGACCACACTGGGAGCCGCACTGCTTAAAATATCACAGGTTAACAGCCTGAGCAGTTCCTCGATTAGTCCAATAAAGTAACTCATGTAAAAGTCATGTGGTAGAGCTTTCCAGGCTGCAGATGGTGGAAATACCAAATTTTGTTAAGATATTTAAAAAGACTTTTCACATTTTAATATCTATGAAATTGGAATGTACCATACGACTGGTGTCCTAAACTGATAAAATACCGTAGATCTTTCCTTGAGCTCAAAATATACAATGATCCATGAGGTTTCAACCTCTAAAATCTTCCACACTCCTGTTTCTTACTGAATTTGTCTAAAGAAGAAAACCATGGCACTAGAGACAGAATATGGGTGTGAACAGAAGAATGAGACAATGGCCTGGTTTAAGGGCTAGAAGACTAGAAAATTTGGTTCACACTACACTCTATAAATTTCATCCCAGCTCCCTGTGCATTTACTTGATACAGCAAACCAAGTGGTTACAAGTTTTACATACGGAATCTAGTTCTCCTTCAAAAGTAAGCTAGGGATTAAAACCTGTTTGTGGACAGCAACTTATAGGGCCTGGAATCCCAGGAATGACTTTGCTTCACCTGTCACAGGTGCCTACCATCAGACCTGGGAGTCTTTTCTGTAACAATACCCGTCTAATACCTGGTTAAAAGCTACACGTTTGACCTCATTACGCTTTCTGAGCAAGCCTTTAATGTAGTTATCATTAACCTGACATAGGCGGGGACCGACAAAGGCAGAACTAAAAAATCTGCCCCGAAGCCCCATTTTAACGGTGTCTGCACTCGGCTGCCTGTAACCGTCTTGGATGCTTGCTCCTCCTCCTCGGCACATCTCCGCTCAATTCCCAAAGCCTTGGGTTAGCGATTTCATCGTCCAGCAACCTCCCAGAGCTTTACACCACACAAGGGTCGTTCACAGGCACCATTATCAGTACTCTACAGAAAGGGAAACCAGGTCGCAGGGAAGGGCAGAACCTTGACCACGGTCACCCAGGGAGGTCGCGGCCAAGTCGCGCGCCAAGACCCTGGGCCCTCCTCTAGCGCCACACACCACTGAGCAGCCCCCAGAGAGCCGGCCTCCAGCTCTGACATCAACCGGTAGCTCGGGGACTGGGCCAGGCTGGCCGGGCCGCCGGGCCTCCGGGCCTGTTGCACTGATGCAGGGCGGGGCAATCCCCACGGCAGTTCCAGCAGGACTCCGCAGCGACCCTTTTCACCTAGCTCCAAGTCCCCGATCTTTTACATCTCACCCCCCTCCAATTTCGTGGCCCTCCACCCGCTTACTCTTCATCCTCGGTCCGCTTCCGGCGCGCTCTGATGACGTCCCCTTCGGGCGCCGCTCGCCCTTTACCTCGCCCTACTTTCTTCAGCAGCCGTCGCCCACCAGGGCCTCTCTCGTCAAGGCTGGTGGAGAAGTTCCCGGTTCCCGAGCTCGCGCGGCAAGCTGAGGCCACAGGCTGACACG
>NW_011889009.1:43326-44945 GCF_000151845.1 Pteropus vampyrus
GATAGAGCATGGGTCTCTAACACACACCTGGAGGCCTGTTGACCTTTGCTTTTGGAGGGCTACTGGCTGTGAGGGACGCCACCACACTGTCCCCACAGGAGCCAGGAGGAGGGCCACAGCCCATCTGACCCAGGGGAGGGGGGGGAGTGCGAGAACGTGAGAGTGGAGGTGGTTGGAGGAGCCAGTGACAGGGCACAATGCAGACTTTGACAAAGGTCGAGTCTGCTATGCACCCTATTTTCCTGTATGATGAAGTTCCTTGATGCCCGAAGAAGATCTGGCTTTAATATTAATTTGGCCACTTGGACTATGACAGTTTATATTAGCATTCATTATTTATTGGTTTACTTTTTCTCCCCTGGAGGTCTCGGAATGTTGGACATAAAGGCTGTCTGCAGTCCCAGCAGGATATGCGAGGCTGTCACGAGGTGGCGGCCTAACACAAGGATTGAATCAGAGGCTGGCGGCTTCTCCCCTGTCAGCCCGTCAAAAACCCGGTTTACCGACTGCTTCGGAGAGTCGCAGCCCTTGGCCCTAAAAACCACGGCCATCCAGGAGCCGGGTGTTTCCCTACTAAGTGTAACCTCATTTTGATGAACGCCTTCCCTGCCGGAAGGAACAGTTACAGACTCAGGCGGTTTACGTAAGATAGAGGTGAAAAGGAGAGGAATCGTGATAGCCTAGGGAAGGGGCGTGGTGCTGCACGACTCTCAGAAATTGATGGCACGTTGACGAGGAGGAAGGAGAGGCGGCCAGGACGGGCGGGTAGGCGGCGGCCTGTTCCAGTCCGCCGTGGGGCGGCTTGCGGGAAGGTGAGGATGCGGTTCCGCTCCTGGCGGGTTTGCTCGTTTGTGGAGGGGCCGTTTCCCCGTTCACTCTGACATGATTTTCTGCCCGGTGACCTTGTTATGATCAGGGCAGGAGACAGTCACACCTGCAGAGTAAAGAATGCGGCATTGGCAGTGAGGTATGGACGTGAGCTCATGAATTTCACGTGACAAGTGTCCTTTTCTGCGTTTATGGAGGTAGGAACTGAGACGAAGGGAGTCGAAGTTACTTAGCAAAATTGCTTCCAATTAAGGTTGGTTTATTTATTTATTTCGACGTTAGAGACTATACGGTGCCACTTATTTGTGACATCTGGGCTAGGAAGCACTTGATGGCGATTTTCTCTCCTCCTTTTCAAGGGACAGCACGTGCTTGCGGCGGACAGGCCCCCACGGAGAGGCCAGCGGGAGTGCTGAGCCGCCCACAGGCTGCCTGGGAGACTCGTGCCTCCGGCCCTGGCAGAGGTTACTGCTAAAGAAGGCACAATGGCTGAATCTGACGCCCGCTGGCAGGCACAGGGAGGGGCCGCCTCCTGCTGAGGCACAAGAGAGGGAGACTCCGGGGCACCAGAAAATGCCCCCGTCGCCTGCCCCCCGACGGTGCAGTCACTGGCCAGCTCCCGCCTGGAATTTCAACAGGAGACTCATTCTCTCCGGCAGAGCACTGCTTTCTCCAGCATTTTATTTTGAAATACAAATACCCCTGCCGAAGGTAACAGATGACCCCTGCCGAGTGACACCATGAGCCCTTAGCCTGGCAGCTAAGCTCTGACTGAGGGGTCGGATGGGGGT
>NW_011889009.1:46252-48541 GCF_000151845.1 Pteropus vampyrus
GGGGCACTGCCCAGACGGTGGCCCAGCTGAATCACACACTGGAGCCCAGCCAGGCTGTGGCGCTGGCAGCTTCTCTGAGCCCAGGTTTTGGCTGAAGCTTCTGGATTCTCAGACGCGAGGCTGGAGCCTTCCCCGTGACATGTCACCGCTTTTCTGCATTTTCCTGATGCTGAACGGCAGTGACAGCAAGTGCCATGACGCCGGGCCAGGGGACCACATTTCCTTTTTCTACCTGCCCATTTAACTTTAAAATGCTTCAGGGGCGTTTTCAGCAAAAATTACTGTTAGAATAACCAAGAGTTATTTTCAGTGGCACCAGAAAGTCAAGAAATGGGGTTTGGATGAAATCAAAGGGGATCGTAGTGAGATAATTTGACCAATTTGACCAACAAGGCACACTAGGTGATTGAGAGAAAGGGTTGGGGGCGGGGTTCCTGCTTCCTTGAGATCTTAAAAATGGGATAACCAGCTACTAGAAACGTTGCCATCTCCCACCCACCTGGCGTACATACATTGGGAAAAATACTCAGTACTCATAATTCAGATAAAATGAGCCCATTTCTTCAAAGACACAAATTACCAAAGCTTACTGAAGGAAAAAAAAATAACCCAAAAAGCACTGTGTCTATTAAAGAAATTAAATTTATAGTTAAAAATGTTCCTACAAAGAAAACTCCAGGTTATGGTGGCTTTGGTGGGGACGCCTACCGATCATGTAGGGAAGAATAATACTAATTCTATCCAAACTCGTCTAGACAATTGAGATGAAGGAACACTCCTCAATTCAGTCAGTGAGGCCAGCATTACCTTTTAATCTCAACCCCTCCCCCACAAAAAAAATATTGCAAGAAACGAAAACGGCAAGTTAAGGTTTCTCATGAGCACGGATTCAAACATTCTCAACAAAATTTTAGCAGATTGGATCCAACAATACATGACTGAGTGAAGTTGGTGCCGGGAATGCAAAGTCAGCCCAATGCTTGAAAATAAACCGATGTAATTCATTTTAACAGACTAAAAAAGAAAATAGTTGTGTCAATAGATGCAGAGAAGTCGTTTGACAAAATCCAACATCCATCCGATCGTGATTTAAAATCCTCAGTGAGCTAGGAATAGAAAGAATTTTCTCAACTTGATGAAGAGTATTCAGCTACCGACATGTGTCACGTGAAGGCAGAGGTGCTTTGCCGTGAGGTCTGTGACAAGACAGGATGTCTGCTTTTACCGTGTCTATTCGTTCTGTGCTGGACGCGCTGGTCGTGCAGGCAGCCACGCCGCAAAAGAGGAGGCCGCATGCAGTTGCTGAGGGATTAGCAAAATCATCTCTATTTGCTAAGGAATCTACCTAAAAACTGCAGAACCTTTGAGTTTAGTGAGGTCATAAAAAAAAAAAATCAATGTGCACGAGCAGCGATCATGAGTTTAGATTGAAAATCATGCGATTTACATGAGCATCAAAAATTTGAAATACCTAGAGATAAATTTGGCAGATGTGCGGGTCCTGTGGTCGGGGGCCTACGACTCGCCACCCAGGGGGTTAAAGAGGCCTCAGCGCGTGGGGACAGGTAGGCCACGGTCGCGAGTCAGAAGGCTCGGTGTTTTGAGATGTCGGTTCTCTTCAATTTGATCTATGCATTCCACGCGATCCCAGTCAAAGCCCCCGAAGTTTCTTTGTAGAAACCAACAGGCTAATTTTAAAATTCATGTAGCCGTGCAAAGGTCCTCGAATGGCTAAAGTCGGTTTGGAAAGGAAGAGCAGAGCCGGAGGGCGTGCACAGGCCGGAGGGGGAGCAGGCGAGTGGCTCTCCTGCCTGGGATCTCGCGGCCAGACCTGGATGCGGCAGATCTTCCGCCTGCGTCTCGCGGCCAGGGGCGAGTCACTTCGTGCTGCGGACTGAGGGCTGTGCCCACCCGGACCCTCTCGGTCACGTTCAGCGACCCCACGCACCTGTCCCCGAGCATCCGTGTGCTTCCCCTGCTAACAGACCGCACCTGCGACCTCCTGCGGGCTGCCCGGCCCCGAGGCCCCGCCCCGGCTTGTAGAGAATCTGTTTCTCCCGGAGCAGCCCAAACAGGACTGACTGCCGTGGCGGAAAAGCCCAGACCCTCTGCTCTGGGGCAGGTCCTGCTGTGGGCGGACTCTGTGCTGCCCGGGGCTTCACCTAGGCTTCACCTGGGGCACGCCCTTGTTTGCCCTCTCCCGTCTCTATCCTGCCTCCCCCAACTCCGGCCTCTTCGGCACCCCACTTGCTCAACAAATCAATTGCACCCAAGAGAGGCAAGGACTGG
>NW_011889009.1:49228-50457 GCF_000151845.1 Pteropus vampyrus
GGGGCTCCTGTTCAGCCCGCAGCATTCTGCCGTGAGGTGCATCTGAGCTGCGTCTCCCCCGTGGGACCCCCTCTGCTCGTCCCCACTGTGCGGCCCCCTCTGACATTTCTCCATGGAGTGTCTGCTGCCTCGTACCTCCCACCGGCTTCCCCCTCCTGGGGCCAGGGCGCGTGCCGAGTCAGCGGCAGGAGGGGCCGTGGGGCCGAGCCCCAGCCGGGAGGGAGCATCTGGGGGTCCCACGGCAGTGGCCCCAGGAGGGGTCAGGCTGGGGAAGTCGGCCCTGGAGAGTGACGCGGAGTGACGTGGCCCTGTGGCTGCAGAGCGAAGCCCTCCTTACGGAGCCGTGGCGGCGGTCTGAGGTGGGGACCGTCCTGCCCTTCGGGGTAGAGTGGCCCTTCCTGTCTGAGACGTGAGGAGGCGTCCCCCGCCGCGCTCCTGCTCGCGACGGCCAGTTTCCCATGTTCCACGTTAGGCCGAACCACGGGAAATCGCCGACAACCGTTCTGATCGTTAAAAACGGCAGATTTGCTGTTATTTGACGAATGAAAACGGCAATTTCGGCTGGTTCGACCTAATGATTTTACTAATTCACATGACACCAAACATCTGGGGCCCGAGGCTCGTGGAAAGCCCTTTATTCTCAGACCTGGTGGGTTTAGGATCCGGCGTGCTGGCTCCCATCAGCCCCGGTCTGTGGGTGGGACTCACGACCGTGTCCTCCCGCCACATGCACGGGGTCACGGGGTGGCGGGCACAAACTGCCTGTCATCTGGTCAGGGGCCTTGAGCGTGCCGGGTTAGCGGCCTGCTGTCACGGTGGCTCTAAGAGCAGCACCCCCCCTCCCCCCCGGGCTGTGTTCCTTTGTTAACCCCAGGTTTTAGCTCTTCGGGATGAAGACACCCGGGAGTGAGCTCTGGGAGTGGCCGAGGTGATCGTGAGAGGCCGACTCTTGGATCTGCCATGGCGGCATCTCGCCAAAAGCAGAACAATCGGGTTAAAAGTGCGAAACCCAATCTGCCGGTTACTTTGTCTTCAGGTTGGATGTTTTTTTTTGTTTTTGTTTTTTTAAAGAAATTGACTTAAGAAAAAGCCTTGAAGTTCAGTTTTCCCTTCTCAGGGCAGCTTAGAGACCATGTTACTTATACAGTGTTTTGAAATTCTTAGCGAGAATAATATCGAAGAGGAAAAGAGTCCCTTCGTCCGAGACTTCTAAGCCTCCTCAAGTGACT
>NW_011889009.1:51112-55783 GCF_000151845.1 Pteropus vampyrus
CGAGACCTAAGGTCTGAGGGTGAGAGGGAGGGACGCCGAGGGACGGTGCACAAGTTCTTACCACTGCAGTTACCACATATGCTGTGACACCGTGTCCGGGGACAAGTATGTCCAACACGACCCTCTGTTTCTGGCTCAGAGGGCGGGGCCACGCGCGCACCACGTCCAGACCCGGAACGTCGTGGCCTGGGTCGCCGGCTCCCTCGTGCAGCCCCCTCCCACAAACCTGCACACACGGGGAGCAGCATGATTCCCGAGGAAACGGCCGGTGCCACCGTGAAGACGCGATCGAGGCTGGCAGCCACCTGCACAGCTCTGTGTCCCTACCAGGGCCTGGGCCAAGGCCTGGGCCTGAGGTAACTGATTTGAAGATGGTTCCAGAGACTGAGATGGGGGTGGCAAAGCCAAGGAGGGCTGTGCTGTCCAGGCCGTCCAGAGAAGCAGGCAGAACGCCTTCCAGAATGATCTGCGGGGCTGAGGGGCTCAGGGACACTCACCCACGGGGCCCTCTGGACACCCCCAGCCCCAGCGTGCTTCCGCCGCACCTGCTCTTGGCCAAACACGCCCCGTGGCTGAGAGGGAGGGTGGGAGAGTGCGGTGGCCTGGCGGTGGCGGGGGACAGGGGGAGTGGAGGGGGGTAGGGCTCTCAGCTGCCCTGCATTGGAAAGGCTGAATGATGACCTCCAGGGCACTTGCAAATGACCTTCCAGCAAAAATCCCCCTTCGGTCTTCACCAATGGCATTCATCGAGAAACCAGGAACCTCGTTTGCAGTAACAAGCCAGGACAAGACCCCTGAATTTTCTCTCTGGTTTAATGATTTCTGTTTCACAGAGAACACACGCAGCAGGATGCCGAACACCGTGCATCCCTTTGATAAATAAGAATCAGTTGCTGAAATATCTCCTGCCCGATCGATCGTTTTCTTGGTCCCCGCCTCGTAAAACGTAGCGAGGAGACGGCAAGTGTCTCACCGGTCTGGCTGGTCTGAGTTTCCTGCGCTGCCATCGAGTGGTGCCTCCTTTGGACCCGGGAACGCCTGTCCGCTTGCAAAGCCTCGGCGTGGCCGTTTTGTGTCCCGGAGGGTCTTGCACGGAGCCCGCCTCTGACACGCCTCAGTTCTATGTGCGTGGCGTTTTCCTTGTTACTTGTGATGTGTGGTGTGTCTGGCAGCCCCACACCTGTCTCCATCATGGCAGGCGTCCCCTCATTCACGCGGCCCAGCACCGCCTCCCAGGCGCCACTCCCGGCAGCTGACGCGACTTTGGGCAGGAGCTGGGTGTCACAGTGCTGCCCCGAGACCCATCCACGCTCATGAGTGGGCTCAGACACCCAGCAAGCTGCCTTTAGCTCAGACACTGCGACCCGCTGGGTCTCGTTTCCACAGCTCAGCTCACCTCAGAAAAAGATGCGAGAGGCTGCTGCTTTCGGTGACAGCCACTCGTGAACGAGCACTGAGTTTTGCCCAAGCGCCAGCAGCCCTGGTGTGGGGGAATCCAGCCGCGTCGGTGTCTGAGAGGGCTCCCCAAGCGTCAGAGCGAGGGCCCAGCTCAAACGCCACTTCCGCTCCCTTCCGCTGTTTGACGAGCCCCTGCCATGCCTCCCCTGCCCGCTGTCACGATTAATCCTTCCTCCCTGGGGTCCCTTCCACTCCATCACCGTGCTCATCACTGTCACACTGAATTCCAGTCCACTGTGGATGTGTTCACGCCTCCTGCTGGGCCACCAGCTCCTTCGCGGGAAGCGGACCTTTCTCCTACAGGGGGATGTTCACAGAGTAATAGTCAATGTGTGTTTGTCGAATGAATAAAAGTGGCTAGTGACCAGGTCCTGCAGACCTCATGGGCCCATGGCCCCCGTGACACCCCAAACCCTCAGCCGCCCTTTGCCCTGAGTCCTGGTTGCCACTCGTCCAGTGCTTGGGCCAAACAGATCCAAGCCCTTTATGCCATCTTTTGGGGTGGTGGGGTGTGGAAGATCCCCCACCCCAGAGTGTGAGCTCCCCGCGCCGGTCACCTACTTGGTACCTCCACCTTCAGGCACCCTGGGGCCAGGTCTGAAAAGCATCAAGTGCCCAGCAGGTCCCTTTTCATCAAGTAAATGTTCTTCTGAAAACCGGTGGGATGTTACATCTTTATAAATTGAATTTTCCTTTTTATTTGGTAAAATTGTCTTTTCTTTAATTAAAAAATATTTTATCTCTTTCATCTTGTTACAGAAGTAATAAATGTTCATCACAGAAAAGTCAAAACCTCACAGCCAGGCATGAAAGTACACACAATCTCACCTGTCACAGAGACAAACTTTTAATACCTTGGTGTACAGCTTTCCAGACGTGTATGTGTGTGTGCGCGCTTCTCTCTCTCTGTGTAATAAAACTGAGATTCAAATCCTATTTTAAACATGTGACAGGAGCTTGTTATTTTTAAAGAAATCTAGGTCTACGGCCATGCCACCCTGAACAAGCCCGATCCCATCTGATCTCGGAAGCTAAGCAGGGTCGGGCCTGGTGAGTACTTGGATGGGAGACCACCTAGGAAGACCAGGTGCTGTAAGCATAAAAAATTAAAAAAATAACGGATTGTAAGCTGACTAGGTCCTTGCAATCTGTGAGGTCAACCAAGGCTTGCCTTGCCTAAAAAAAATAAAATAAATAAAATAAAAAATCTAAAGTGATTTCTTCTAGAATGTGAATAATTTTCTCTGAGATTTATTCATGCTACTGGTTCAGGCAAGTCATCAAATGTTTATGTTTGAGTGTGTCTGTGTCTGACAATCTTTGGGAATTTTTATCTGTCTTTGCCTCCATATCCATCTACCCATCCACTTACCCTCCCATCCACCCATTCACGTATCCATCCATCTACCCACCAACCATTCATCCATCCATCATCCATCCATCCATCCATCCATCCATCCACTGTTCGTTCGTCCGTCCATCCATCCGCCCATCTATCCATCCGCCCATCTATCCATCCGCCCATCTATCCACCCACCCACCCATCCATCATCCACCCACCCATCCATCCATCCACTCACCAAGCCATCTATCCGTCCATCCATCCATCTATCCACCCATCCATCCACCCCCCCATCCACCCCTCCATGATCTGTTCGTCATCATTAGTCTATCATACATTTCCTATTGAGTCTTGAGAGATTGACGTAAAGAGGCAGGCAGGGAGGCAGGGCTGGCTTGATTGAGTGCGTCCACAGGGAGCCTCGCACACTCAGTGCCACGGATTTACGGGGTTCCCCAAGGACCGGATCACACGGCCGAAGAGGGACGTTCTCGCTGCACACATTACAAATCCGTGCTCTTTGCAGCTCGGAGCGGGCTCGCCGAAGATCAGCATCTTCTCTTTGAACAGCGTAATTGAATGTCTCACAGCCTGAACCCTCGCCGTATTGATGTGAATTAATTATTTGTGCATTTGTAATCTCCTGGCTTCCCTGCCCAGGAGTGCCCTGCGACGCGACGCTGTGCGGCCGCCTCCTCCCCAGCCGCCACCTCTACGCGGGAGCCTTTCGCTGTTCTAAAGACAATTAATCACTCAAACGGAGCCGGGTTGTGCTGGCAAAGGGGAGCCTTCCCTGTGAAACCGACGTCCCGCTCTGTGGGCACTAACCTGCGGAACGTGACTGCGGTCTGCCTGCATGAGAAGCACCCGTTCGGGAGGACCGGGCTCGGAGAAGCTGTGGGAGGTGGAGGCGGCAGCCTCACACCCTCAAGGGGCGCAGAGCCGGGCGGGCGGAGGGGAGCTGGAACCACGCTGTGCCTTTCGGGGCGGGGGTGGGCAGGATTATGTTCAGCTGCAAACAGCTGATCAGGCACTTAGTCAGCTACGCAGGTAAGAGAATGTTGGTAGACCGTGTCGTAGACGCACAGCAGACCTTGCAAAACAAATGGAAGATTGTGTATACTATAATTTACTAAAAAAAGAAGAGGCACAGAAAAATCAGCTTCTGCAAGATAACTCGGGTTATCTACAATCTACTTTAATGTCTTCGCTGTGTTCTTAAATAGAAAACTGGATATATGTGATTCGAAACATCAGTTACGTGCTTTGGGAGTGGGGTGCGGCTAACCCTGAAGCTCGTTGGGCTTTGGGCCTCTTTGAGGCCCGTTCTGAATGGCTGTGATGCCTTCTGGCCCTGCGAGGCCAGCAGACTGACCGCAGTAGTCAGAGGCAGGGTGGAGAGGGGCAGAGAGGCTCCTGTGTGCAGGCGGGTTTGCCCGCAGGTGCTCGCAGCCCGTGTGCCTGCACGAGGCAGGACGGTGGCGACAGGTCTGGAAGGGCTCGTAAGGAAATGTGGATGGAGATTGTGCTGTTTCGCAGGGGACGGCTGCCACATGCTACACGAAGGACCCGGTGGGTCAGTGCCACGAGGCGCCCGTGTCACAACTGGAGCATGCGGAGGCTTCTCCCCTGGAGCGGGGTGTGTCTGCGTCACCCCAATCTGCCCGGCTCCTCTCCCCGCCCTTCCTGCTCTCCGTCACTCCCTATCACGCCCGGCCTCCAGCTAAGGCGGGCTTGCCCTGCGGTCACTTCCCTCCTCCACCCTCTGGCCTCCTCGCCCTCAGTTTGGAGTTTGTTGCGATGCTGACCCACGGCCCCACAGTCCCTCCAAGCCGACTGACCAGGTGGCCCTCCCGGGCTGGGACCAGACC
>NW_011889009.1:56353-60682 GCF_000151845.1 Pteropus vampyrus
GAAAGAGATAAGTCTTCAGTGCAGAGCCACCGTCCACCGGACAAAACCACCAGATTCACAGCTCGGCTGGTGCCGACCAGCAGAAGTGCAATGTGAGACCAGGTGTGGGGTTCGCCAGAAACTGCGCGCCTGATGCCGCCTTCTGCCCCGCAGCCCAGCCGGCCAGCGCCGCGCCGGGCCGTCGCGTGTCTGGGTCTTCCTGACGCACGGCCCGCTCCTCTCTCCCCTGCGAAAGCGGCCGCAGGCCTTGCCCGCGCCGCGGGGACGGGCCGGGTCATGCCGGGGTGACAGCGGCGGCAGCCAAGGCCGACCGCTCATCGTGCTGGCGCCTCCAGTGCCGGCTGGCAGGGGAGGCTCCTGCACGTCCTGAACTGCCCAGTCATGGTCATCAGAGGAAGGGAGGGCTTGGGAAGGTCTTGCACTAGCAATCAAGTGCCTGGACTGGAAGGCACGTGTGTCCCTTCCATCCGCAGCTCACTGGCCGGAGCCCGTTATGCGGCCCCGCCCACCACAGGGCGCCAGGAAGCGTGGTCCTAACCAGGTGCCGGCGAGATGGCCTTCAGCGAGTGACGTCAGTGACAGGCACGCTTGTTTACAAACGGACCGCATTTTGAACGAATCCAAGAGATCTGGCTATTTAATGCGATCCTGGCACGGAATGAAGACTAACGGCCCCCAAGCCGTGTCTATTTCTTTTAAGGCGCGTGTAACCTGTCCCAAACACACGCATTTCAGAGGCTCAGAGCAATCTGCAGATGCACGGAGGAGTGTGGAAAGCCCCATCTGGTCACCTAATTGCCCCTCCAACTGGCAGTGAATCCAGTAACAGCAAATACCTCTAGACGCAGAATCTCGAAGAGGGCGAACGGGTTGGTTGATTAGTTTACACCGAAAGGGAGAGGCTGGCTCGTGATTCGTTCTCATGCTCTTGCCGGCGACCTGCTTTCCATCGGCTTCTCTCTCTCCTGGCTGCCCGGGACCTCCGGTCCTTAGGGGAGGCTGAACGAGCACTCCTGTCTGCTCAGTGTGGCTTTGGCCAGGTGCCCTGGGCTGTCCTCCATGCTGGCTGCATCTGGCTGAGGGTACAGCTGGCATCAAAGAACAGGTCACAGCATCCGGGCTGCACAGAGGCTTCACATTCATTCATACATGACTGTAGGAAGCTTATTTCAAAGTCATTTTTTATTCAACCGTTATTCAGCAATATACAATACAGTTTATAAACAAGTGTCAGACCTCGTTTCCAATGTTTATTTAAAAATAAATATTATTGACAGTGAATTTTAATTATGATAAGGTGTATCTTTTTTAAATCAAAATGTCTCAAAGGAAATAATTTACTTTAATAAAAAGAGGTAAGCCCCCAAAGAAAAAAAGTAAATTAAAAAAAATTCCCAAACACGAAAATCTACTAAAAATATTTTGCTTTGTCAGAAAGGCTGCAAGCCAATGTTTTCACGTCGCGTCCTAAAGGTAACTGCTCAACCATTCGTGCAAAATGAAGACCCGGAGGCCGAGTCTGGGAACGGGGAGCGCGCGGGAGAGAAACCGACCCCACGCGTCAGCGCAGGCCGACCGCGTCTCGTCCGGAGCCTGGGCGCATTATTTCGGGTGTCCTACATTTGTGTAACTTCCTCAAAAATATGCTTTATTTATTTCCCACATGGACCTAGTCATGCTTCTCAGTCTTTCACCGTCCGTCTGGCGACACGATCCTCGCCCAGGCTCTGAGGGGCCGCGTGGGTACCCAGGACGCGGACGCGGAGAGTCCGTCACTGCCCCGCCAGCTGGCCGAGGAGCTTATGCAGAGCTAACAGGACCAGGGACAGGAGCGGGTCTGTGGTGTAGGCGGGGCCCGTACCTGCAGGGGACAAGAAAACGGGCACGGTTAGCGCCTGGTCCACGAGGACCGAGCAGCCTGCCCACGAGCAGATGGGCCCGCGAGACTGCCCGGGGCCCGGGGCCTCCGGACGGGCTGGCGCGTGGAGGCTGCTCCTGGGCGCGGAAAGCATTTGCTGACTGTTTCACTCCATCCCCGGCTCCCGGCCTGCAGCAGGGCGTGCTGGACGGCAGAGTTAAAGTCCCAGTCACTGTTTCAGTTGACTGAAAAGACAATATGCTCCCCTGCCACCCTGTCGCCCCCAATATTACGTTGTAAAGTGCCCTCAGCATTCAAGGCCCAACTTCCCCACTCCTCCAGGAAGACTCCGAGATTGCACACAACTCCAACCCGTCCAGCTCCTGCCCGAACTGCAGAGCTTGGCGCTCATCAACACCCTGACTTTCTGTGCAAGTCTTTCCATGCCCTTGGGGTCCAAGTGGGGAGCTCAGAAAGCTCCGGCTGGTGCAGGTGGGTGGGCTGGAGTTGCTGGGGAGTGAGCCCGGCACTATTCTGGTGGAGGTAACCCCCACTTGCTTCTCCAGTGCGGCACTAAAGAGGGGTCCCCTGGCCACGTGCCCTGCCTTCCTCCTGCCACACCTGGGCTGCCCGCCCGGCTCTCTACCTGTCCGTCATCATCAGTCGGAAGGCCTCCGGGGCGAGAAGGGGAGAGCACGCTGTGAGCCCCAGGCCTCACCCAGGGGGTGCAGTGCTCCCGCCAGGGCTGTGGAGGGGAGCCCGGGCAGAAGCGCTGCCCGCTTGCTCCCGGGCGCTGCCCCCACCCCAGACATGCGCTGCTAACTGCTGAGTCCGCTGGTCCTCCCGAAGCAGTTTCCCGCCCACCTGCACCATCGGAAGGCCCCGCCCCCTCACAGACCCTGCCAGCTGGGCTGGAGATCCCACCCAAGGGAGCCTCCGGAGACCCTTCCCACGGTAAGCAGACCTGGTGCCCACGGGAGCCGCGGCCAGGATGCCAGTTCTGTGGCTTTCCTGACCGGCCGGGCCTGCACCTGCACCCTCCCTCTGCCGGTGGTCAGCTAGTGACCAGTGGGGACCCAAGGTGTCCCCCCAAACCCTAGTCATTCTTGCTCTGCTGGTAACTGTCCTGGCCACGGGGTCCACTCCCCAGGCCCAGGAGGAAGGGTTGGACGAATGCTCGGGGCCCTTCCGCCTTGAGGTGCCGGGCTCCCTATGTCCCTTCTGGGAAACGAGGCTGTGCTCAGACAGCTCATGCGGGCCATCTGCGGTGCACACTGTGTCAACAGGTAACGGATTCCAGGCGCGGTCCTGTGCCTGCTGGGGGGCGGGGGCAGGGCGGATCCACACGCCCAACCTTCCCCGTCGGAGACTCAGTCGTCACTCCTCGCAGTGTGATCCACGTGGACATCCTGCCTGGTGCCAGCTCTCAGCAGGCAGGGCCAGGGGGCGTGGTCACCCCAAACTCAGGACCTCCTTTCCGCTCCTCGCTGTCACTCGTCACTGGGAAGGACGAGGGTGGATATGGTGGCAGCGGCTGCCGGCGAGGAAGTCCCCAGGCTCAGGTGCTCAGTGAACGGGCAGGGCCAGCATGGCACTGCCTCCTGGGCTTCTGGGCACCTGGATCACCTGGCTCAGACCTTCATGCTCCTGCAGACCCTGGCGCTCAGCCGGGCACAGGGGAGCCGGGGCAGCCACAGGAGGCGTTGACGAGCAGGTGTGCCTGCGTCCTGGACCCTCCAGCGTCTCGGTCCTGGGTCTGACGCAGGCTGCGAACCGGGAGAACACGGGCGTAGGAGGTGGGCCGAGAAACGGTGATTTGCCTCCAGACACGGCCGGCTGGTCTTTCCCACGAATACAGTCTCACCTGCTCATGCTTCAGCGTTTCAGAATGGCACGAGACTTTCTCAAAAGACCCCAGGCGGCAATGGCAGGAGGCTGCTGCTGACCGGGTGTCCCAACGGCCTGTCCTCTAGCCCCTCCGTTCCCCAGGAGAAGCGCAGGAACAAGCTTACCTGTCCTGGGCGAGCTGGGGAACCGGGCGAGCCGAGATCTGAGCCGCTGGAGCCCAGGCGGAAGGCTTTGAAGGAGTAATTGCTGACTCATTCTTTGTATCAAACAACTGTCACCACTGTGCTAATCATTCGAAAAGAAACAAAGGCTGCTTTGGCTCTGTGAGTATCAACTTCCATCATTCGATGGTGCGCAGGATGAGCAGCCCTCTGAAGCCTTTCGAGAGGCTCCTGAAGCACACGGCGGGAGTGCCCCGCCCCCGCGGAGCGGCAGAGGCGCCAGCCCAGCCGCTCGGCCCGGAAAACCCCGCACCCCACTTATTTAGCAGAACCAGAATTCCAAAGGCCCTGTCGGAAACAGCATGGGACTCTGGCCACTCGATGCCCCGCGACAGCAGTGAAGGAGGACGCTTTGCTCAGGCCGTTCTCTGAGACCCTCGCTGACCTCGCCACGTGCGGGCC
>NW_011889009.1:61258-62011 GCF_000151845.1 Pteropus vampyrus
GAATCTTGGCCAGGCTGCACCCACTGAAGTGCCCAGTGTCCAGCAGGTGGAGGGGTCCCAACCTGGCCCTCACCAGAGAGGGATAGTGGTGCCATCTGCGGGCTGAAGGGTCGGGGGAGCTGGGGCAGGCTGGGGACTGGCTGTGTCCACAGTGGCACATGTCCCTCCCGTGGCCTGGTGACCGCAGGCAGCAATAGGCTGGCACGGCATTCTGTGCTCTGCCTGGGGCCTTTCTCTCTGAGGACGACACGGGCTGAGGGTGCAGCATTGGGGTGTGGGCAGCGCCTGCCCTCAGCACGTCTGGAACCCAGCCTTGCGTCCTGCGAGGCCCAGTCTGCACGATACACACACACACCTCCCCGTGCATGCTTCAGCCGCGTGTCCACCCATCCTTCCTCATGCCCACACTCGCCCCTCCACCCAACTCCCCTCCACGCGCCCCTCGCCCCTCCCCTTCCTCCAGCCTTCCAGTCACACACCCTTCTCTTCTCTCATCCTCCAGCTACTTGCTTTCCGCCCGTGCGTCCAGACGGGCGCACGCTGTCCTCTGTGGGCTGGATCGCTGCCTCTGAATGGTCTATGGTCTCCCACATCCCACACCCACTCCACCTGCTTCTCCAATCTCCACACCGTGGCCAGTGCCATTTCCAAAAGCGTGATGCCCTGCCACCCGCTCATTCCCCATCCTGTTGCCCTGAGGATAATGCCGAAGCTCCCTCCCTGTCAGGCGGCCTCGTGGAGTGTGACCCCTGA
>NW_011889009.1:66471-70146 GCF_000151845.1 Pteropus vampyrus
ACTCTGGCCACTCGATGCCCCGCGACAGCAGTGAAGGAGGACGCTTTGCTCAGGCCGTTCTCTGAGACCCTCGCTGACCTCGCCACGTGCGGGCCAAGCCCATGGGTCAGGTGGCTGGGGGGGATGCAGGGGTGGCAGCTGGTCACCCCCATTCTGGCCTGGCTGCACTGAAGGGACCACCCCCACTCCGTGGAC
Source organism: Pteropus vampyrus (assembly GCF_000151845.1). Taxonomy (NCBI): domain Eukaryota; kingdom Metazoa; phylum Chordata; class Mammalia; order Chiroptera; family Pteropodidae; genus Pteropus; species Pteropus vampyrus. The sequence continues at coordinate 66,667 of NW_011889009.1, forward strand.
ATCAAGATCACTGCAGGCTGTGCCCCAGCTGACCAGGGGGGACAGTGTGCAGAGTAGCCACTGCCCATCTCCCCGCCCTTCAGGACCACGGACAGTCCCCCGGGCCTCTGCAGTGGTCCGCAACACCTGCCTGGTGGCTGTGGGGAGCGTGGCTAGCAGACAGCCGCGGCCACCCCCCCAGACACACCTGGCCCGTCGCCACTGCAGGCCGGCTGGTGGCCGAGGAGCTGCAGCCGGGGGACAGGGCCCTTCCGTCTGAGGTCGCTCAGAGCAGAGGCTGCATTTTCTTTTTTGTGTGTGCTATAGCTTAACAACCAAAAATTATTTCGGATTTCAGAAGAGTAAGTAAAATTTAAATACACTTGAGGCCTGGCTCTGCCTACCGGAATGGGGAACAGGCCGGTTCCGGCCCTTGGGGCGAGGGCCGAGTTGGAGGTCCAGTCTGCGGGCTGACACCGCAGTACCTGGCCTTGCCCCGTTCAGCGCTGCATGAGTGCAGGTGGCAGGGGACAAAGCCACTGCACCGCTGCATAGCTGTCTGGACATGAGGACGCCGACGAGCACCCTCCTGTGCCAAGTGGAGCGAGGCCACCTGCACGTGTCCTGCATTTGGTGCTGTCGTAACTGTCTTTTGAAGAAGGCTTCCGGCTAGAGAAGCAGCAGGCCAGGCCGAGGGCCCTGGCTGAGCTGGTCAGCTCGCCTTTCCCTCCGGGGCCGCCTGAGATAGGAGAGGAGGGGGCCCATGTGGCCACAGTCGGAGCCCGGCCGGCCCTGATGGGCTGGACTTAGGCATCCACAGCCCCGGGACGGAGGCCTGTCTGCCCGCAGCAGCTGGGAGCGGACTGGCCCTTAGCCCCGTTCCCATCACTGGCCAGCCTGGGCCCTCGCCGAGGGTGACAGAGAAGCCTTCGTCTTGGAGCTGGGCCTGGCCACGAAGAGGCAGGAATGAAGGACCAGAGGCCTGAGGGCTAGGTGGGAAGGGGCCCGAGGCCGGGGTGGCCAGCCGGCCAGGACACAAAAGCTCCCATCCTGGGGGCGTCTGGACCTTTGTGTTTCACAGTGAAGACTGCAGAAACACAATCTAACTGACAAGGGTGATACATTTTAACTGCCAAGGGACGGTGCTCTGAAAATTCTATAACATGTGCTCATTAAATAAGATCAGCCCAGAGGAGCTGCCCAGGACGTGTCACATGTTACAACATGACTCTGCGGACTGGAAAGCATCGAGAATCACTGCCTTGCGTATTTTTTGTTACATTAGTCTGTAATACAGATACCATTACTCATCCGCCCACCCGCAGGCCTAATTTTTTAAATGCGTGAAAAAATTATATCTACATTAACTTCAACATGGACAGTAACCATCGAATCTTGGCCAGGCTGCACCCACTGAAGTGCCCAGTGTCCAGCAGGTGGAGGGGTCCCAACCTGGCCCTCACCAGAGAGGGATAGTGGTGCCATCTGCGGGCTGAAGGGTCGGGGGAGCTGGGGCAGGCTGGGGACTGGCTGTGTCCACAGTGGCACATGTCCCTCCCGTGGCCTGGTGACCGAAGGCAGCAATAGGCTGGCACGGCGTTCTGGGCTCTGCCTGGGGCCTTTCTCTCTGAGGACGACACGGGCTGAGGGTGCAGCATTGGGGTGTGGGCAGCGCCTGCCCTCAGCACGTCTGGAGCCCAGCCTTGCGTCCTGCGAGGCCCAGCCTGCACGATACGCACACACACCTCCCCGTGCATGCTTCAGCCGCGTGTCCACCCATCCTTCCTCATACCACACTCGCCCCTCCACCCAACTCCCTTCCACGCGCCCCTCGCCCCTCCCCTTCCTCCAGCCTTCCAGTCACACACCCTTCTCTTCTCTCATCCTCCAGCTACTTGCTTTCCGCCCGTGCATCCAGACGGGCGCACGCTGTCCTCTGTGGGCTGGATCGCTGCCTCTGAATGGTCTATGGTCTCCCACATCCCACACCCGCTCCACCTGCTTCTCCAATCTCCACACCGTGGCCAGTGCCATTTCCAAAAGCGTCATGCCCTGCCACCCGCTCATTCCCCATCCTGTTGCCCTGAGGATAATGCCGAAGCTCCTTCCCTGTCAGGCGGCCTCGTGGAGTGTGACCCCTGAGCTGGTCCTGCCTTCTCCGCCCCAGCCACCATTATTTTTTGTCAGGCCTCGTGCCCCCTGCTCCCTACTCTGCCACAGGACCTTTGCACAGCCTGCATCCTTTTCTTGGAAGGCCTTATCCTCTCTTACTGAGCCCACTCTTAACCACCTTTCAGATTATGGCTCAAGGGTTACTCGCTCAGCGACCCTCCTCTGACCGGTCAAGACCCCTATTCTCAGCTCCCAAAGCCCACGGTCCTGCACCAGCCACGGCAGCAAATTTCCAGCCATGTGACTGATCAGTGTCCGTCTCTCTCCCCCGGTGAGGCTCTCAGGACCTGCTAGGTCTTACTCACATTGAGCACCTGCACACAGAAGGTGCTCAATGGACAGCTGACTGAATGAGTGACTGGATGAATGAACCAGGGCCAGGCCCGGGGAATGTGAGTAGTGGGGAACAGAGACTCATCAGCTCGGGCCGCCTTCTCGGGTGTCAGTCTGGATGGGGTACTCGGCCAGGCACCAACTCCAGGACAGGGGAGGGAATGTTGGGAGCCTCAAAACAGCAGTGGGGACCTTCTGGGTGCTCAAGACGGACGAGACTGCTTGGCTGCAGGGTCAGACAAGCCTGCTGACCCTCTGTGAGACGACCCCCGACTACCAGCCCGCTTGGCCCCGAGCCCTCTCACCTACTCGCTGCCCCCTAGCGCCTTCCCCGAGCACCTCCTGCCCGGTCTGGCCGCCCCCTGCCGCAAGGGCTGGTCCGCCTGGTGATCTGCAGGCTCCCGCGCCTCCGCCGGGCCAGGCCAGACCAGAAAGCGGCTGGCCAGGGACCCCCGCCCCAGCTCCGCCTGAGCGGAACGTGGTGTCAGCCCCGCTCCCCCTGGTTTATTAAGGATCCTCCCCCTGGGCCAAGTGGCGTTTGCGTGAGAATCAGTTGCAATAAAAGTCGCTATGAGGGGTCGGGCGTCGCAGATGGGGTTTCCTGGCTTTTGGAGAACCGGGCCTTCCTCCCGAGGAAGGACGGTGGGCGAGGGTCGGGGGTCAGCAGAGGAGGGGCTCTGTCTGTGGCGGTACCCTCTAAAGGCGGTGGACCTCCTTTCTCGGGGAGCCTGCAGTGGGCTCTGTGCTGGGTGGGAGGCGGGCTCAGGGGGGCAGAGGGGTCCTGGCCCTGCATGCAGCCCCCTAAGGTGCCCAGCACCTCGTGTGGTGGCTCCGTCCTGCTTTCCGCGCACACGCCCCAGGGTGCCAGCAGCACCTTTATGGTCGGTCGTCAGGCACAGAGAGCCGCAGCGAGGGCAGCTGGGTGGGACCCGAGCACGGAAAGCAAGACGCGGGAGCCTGGCGGGACAGCCAGTGTGCGCCCGCGCCCGCGACGTG
>NW_011889009.1:71331-72925 GCF_000151845.1 Pteropus vampyrus
GGTCCTGGCCCTGCGTGCAGCCAGCTAAGGTGCCCAGCACCTCCTGTGGTGGCTCCGTCCTGCTTTCCGCGCACACGCCCCAGGGGCCAGCAGCACCTTTATGGTCGGTCGTCAGGCACAGAGAGCCGCAGCGAGGGCAGCTGGGTGGGACCCGAGCACGGAAAGCAAGACGCGGGAGCCTGGCGGGAGAGCCAGTGTGCGCCCGCGCCCGCGACGTGGCCCGAGCTCCAGCCTCGGGAAGCTGCGCTTCCCATGCGGGCTGTGCCGGTGGGGGAGGGGCGGCAAGGCACGTCCTCGCCAGTCCAGGCCTGCCCTAGTGGCTCCCCGGCCACCTGACCGTCACCATCTCCCCGTGTCTAGGGCACGAAGACCCGCCTCTCCTCACCCAACTTCCTTGCGGGCCGCAGGGCCCACCTCCTCCTGTCACTGCAGCCTCCCTGCTGACGGCGGCCTGTCCAGCAGTGACATGAGACCTATCACAGCACAGGCGCACGGCGGGCCTGCTGGCAGGGCCACCAGCAAGGCACTGTGGAACACGAGAAGCCACAATGGGCTTGTCCTTGCTCCCCAAGGGTCTCACTCACGGAAAAAAGCCACTGCCAGGCACGGACGAGGACATAGCATCACCCACCCCCATCTCCTACCCTCCCCTGCGAAATGGCACAGACAGAGGGAGGACAGAAATCGCCACTCACTGAGCCACGTGCAAGCTGATGGCACTTTCTGTCCTGAAGCCCATCAGTTTGCCTGCGTCCCGTGTAGCTCCAGGCGGTGCGGAGCGAGCGAGCCTCAGTTCGGAGCGGCCTGTCCCACCAGCAGGCCCCACGAGAGGGTCCTGGACACCGTGCCATTCCCACGATGACACGACAAGAACCAACAGCCAGCGAGCCCTCTCTAGGCGCCAGGCCCTGTGCGAAGCGTGATGCTTCCTGCGGATTATCACCTCTGATCCTGTCGCTGGCTCTCTGGTGACATCCAGACGATATGGATGGGAGCCTGCACGGGGCAGCGGGAATGGCGGGTCGGGATGCGAATCCCAACAGTGGACTCGTGTGGGGACTGCGCTGACGCGGGGGAGGCGGGTCAGACTCAGGCTGGACGGCAGGAAGCAGGGAGCGCTGGTCGGGCTGGTCGGGCGTTAGAACTTCAGACCCGGGCTTGCCTAGGGGGTCTCCGGGGTGAGAGGGGTTGAAGTGCCGGGGGAGGGTGAGCTGGCAGGAAACAGAGCGAGTGCGACTTCCTCCTCCGCGTACTCAGCCTCTCAGCTCTGCAGCCTCGCCTGCGCCGCTTCCCCGGGCCTCGCTGGCCCCTAACGGGCGGGGTATGCGGCTGGGCGCGCGCAAGAGGTGCCCCGTCCGCAGCTGGCCTTCAGGGACGGGACGGCGTGGTCTGTCCCCGCGGCAGCCCTCTGGCAAAGTGGTCACTTCCCAGCTGCATGGAGCAGAGCCCACGGGCGTGGGCGAGTGGGTGGGCGCCGGGCCCCCAAACTCAGCCCTAAATCGTGGAAACCAGAAGCCAGCCCGAAAGAGCTGCGACATCTCACCCTGGAGAGCAGTGGTGACAGACAGAACTGGTACTTCACAGAAACCGCCTC
>NW_011889009.1:73630-77818 GCF_000151845.1 Pteropus vampyrus
CCTCTGATCCTGTCGCTGGCTCTCTGGTGACATCCAGACGATATGGATGGGAGCCTGCACGGGGCAGCGGGAATGGAGGGTCGGGATGCGAATCCCAACAGTGGACTCGTGTGGGGACTGCGCTGACGCGGGGGAGGCGGGTCAGACTCAGGCTGGACGGCAGGAAGCGGGGAGCGCTGGTCGGGCTGGTCGGGCTGGTCGGGCTGGTCGGGCGTTAGAACTTCAGACCCGGGCTTGCCTAGGGGGTCTCCGGGGTGATAGGGGTTGAAGTGCCGGGGGAGGGTGAGCTGGCAGGAAACAGAGCGAGTGCGACTTCCTCCTCCGCGTACTCAGCCTCTCAGCTCTGCGGCCTCGCCTGCGCCACTTCCCCGGGCCTCGCTGGCCCCTAACGGGCGGGGTGTGCGGCTGGGCGCGTGCAAGAGGTGCCCCGTCCGCAGTTGGCCTTCAGGGACGGGACGGCGTGGTCTGTCCTTGTGGCAGCCCTCTGGCAAAGCGGTCACTTCCCAGCTGCATGGAGCAGAGCCCACGGGTGTGGGCGAGTGGGTGGGCGCCGGGCCCCCAAACTCAGCCCTAAATCGTGGAAACCAGAAGCCAGCCCGAAAGAGCTGCGACATCTCACCCTGGAGAGCAGTGGTGACAGACAGAACTGGTACTTCACAGAAACCGCCTCGCCCAGGGTCACCGACTTAGGGACAAGCTTCGCGAGGCCGGCCTGTCCAGGGCCAGCTCACAGAGGGTGCGGGCGGGCAAGGGGGCCCGGGCGCGGTGCAGGCCTCACGCTCTGCCCGGCGGCTGAGCGCTTCCCGAAGCCGCGTCCAGGGCTCGCTGCTGGACGGCAGCTGAACCGTGACCCGGAGGTGGCCGGGCTGCGGAGAGCACGCCCTGTCTGGAGCGCCAGAGCCAGGAGGAGCGGGAGCAGGCCAGGCCCGGCAGTGACGGCAGTGACAGGGCTGCGCCCCGGGCCCGTGAGCTCAGACCTTCCTGCAGCCCCACACGAAGGGAAGCATCTCACGGCGTCGCTTACGAGCTCCCAAGACACGCTCGGTAACAGCAAAGACGGGAGGCGGAAAAAGGACAGTTGTGATGCAAAGGTGTCTTAAAACCAAGGCGGCCTCTCCCATAATGCTCTGGGGCCCAGGCCGCAGCCAAGCCTTTGCTCGGTCCCTGGGGCACGGGGCAGAAATGATCAATACCGCATTACACGGGCGCTTGACCGCGCACATCCCCTCCATGCTTGGGGAGGCCTCACTGTCCAGAGCTTTGAGAACGCGCACCCGGCAGCTTTAACGAGAGGCTCCTGGTGGGTTTGGCTCCTGGTGACATTTAGAAAGGTTGGTTCCCGTGGGGGCTGCCACCCCAGCTGGGGAGGGGGCCGGGGTCCACCCAGGAGAGGACTGTTTGATGAAGCGAGGCAGAGGGCGTTACGGAGACCTGCAGAGAGGGGCGAAGCCCAGGAGACACGTGCGTGGCGAGTTCTGTGTTATTATTTTTCGTCGTTACCATCCACAGCACCCTCTTTTATCCTGAACTTGGGGTCTCTCGGTCGCTGAGAGAATGGCTGTGCAGTGAGCTGGCTGACCACTCAGTGACTGACAAAGTCCACTCTGTTCGGAGTGACTTTCTCTACCTGTGGGATACAGAGTGGGGTGGGAAGGCGAGGCCTCCAGAAGCTCCCCTCAGGTGCCTCATTTAAGCTTGAAACCACACACCACCACCTCCAGGAAGCCTCCTCTGATTGCCTCGGCTGGATCGGGGCTCTCCCTGATCGGGAGTCCCGCAGACACTGATGGCTTTGTCCTGGACATACATGGGCGCCCTGACGCCCTGAGCTGGGTCCGTGGCTGCCATCCTAGCCCTCGTTCACGGCGATCATGTGACTGACTGGCTGATGCAAGGCTGGCATAGGGCCGGTACTCACGCAGTTGGCCGCTGTCAGGGAGGATGCGGACATCTGCCAGCTGTGAGGCTCGGCCATTTCCGTTACGAAACCCTTCACTTTACAGATGCTCAGAGACCCTCGCCCTCTCTTGTCTGAGACGACTTCTGCCAGATTTACTTCCTATTTAATTGTGGTCCTCGTGTCACATCTCCCTGGAGGGGAGAGCGGGCTGTTTATTTAAGGTTCTCAGGTCCTCATGGGTCTGAGGAGGTGGAAATACCAGGGACCGACCGTGCCTGGCCCTGCTGGCCTTGTTGAAGACTGTCCCCACTGCAGGGACATTCTGCCGGGTCATGTTGGCACCATTTCCACGCGCTCTGTCATCCACTGGGGGCATGGGTCGAGAGCGAGCGCCTTCACCTTGTCCACGGTCCCCTTTGCTCACGGTTTACGGTTGCCATGGCAACACCCAGGCTGCTCCCTTGCTGGCTTCCAGCAGTAACAGCCTCTCTAAAGCCGTCACACCCATGGCCTTGGCTGTCTTTCTCTCATTATTAATTGAAATATCGAGAGCCAGTTCTCTGTGTGGGCAGAGGCAGCAGTTTGCCACATGCGGCTGGCTCTCTGTAGGGGCCAGGGCGCCTCTCCTTGGAGCCGGAGCCCAAGGCTAATTAGAGGTTCACACACCACGGATCCGATCCCCAGGTCCCTGCCGAGGGGACTCTCTTGCCAACATATGAGCTGTTCAGTTGCAAACGGTATTCTTTGGAGGCTGATCTAGGCTTCACCTCATGCCTTTCCCGGTTAGAAGGGTTTGTCTGGATGATATTCTGTTGTGTTTTCTCTTTCTCTCCCTCTTTTTTTTTTTCTAGAAACAGCAACCAGCAACAAAGTGTTCATAAAAAATAGGTCAGCTTTCAGATTAATTAGGAGCCAGGTTTACGACCGTGGCTAGGAAGGAGCCCGGTCTCCTGCGCCAGCTCTGCTCTGCTAATCCAGCCCACGTTATTTTTAAGCACAAATACCAAAATGTCTCTTGACAAATGAGACGTGAAATGAATGAGTTTTTGCACATAAACTTGTAGTGCGAAAATACGCATTTGGCTGCATTGGGCACCTGTGGGGGCAAGGGAGGTTTCTGGGCAGGAGCCGAAGGCTGAGGACGGGTACACAGAGCAACGCGGGTTGTCGGGGACGTCTGACTTCCTTCCAGGAGAAATCGCTCAACGGGTGACTGTCTGGGGAGACAGGCGGAGACCACCCGTGAAGCTGCCAATCTCAGACAGTCAGTGTCTGCCTGCCCCAGGCCTGGGATGGCCTCGTCATTTAGAATCTGCTCTGGGTCTATCCTGGAGTGGGGGTGGGCTGGGATCCAGCTTTGTGGGTTGCCCCCTCAGTGGCTCCCAGATCCACCCCCCACTTTTCTCCACCCTGCTCTGAGCCCCTAGTGCTCTCCCTGCCACCCCCCGTTAGCTGCATCATTCTTGCCCTCGGCTCCCAGGAGGGTGTGGCCAAGGGGAGGCCCTGGCAGAAGACTGGAGGGCGGCGGAGAGTGAGGCCCTCGCTGGGCCACTGTGGGGTGGCCATGTCCCCCTACTCAGGCCACAGCTCCTGCCAGGCAGGCCTCTCCACCCAGCTAACCTCCTGCGTTCCGCTAACAGCTCCCTCTCCATGCCCCTTCCGGCCAGAGGTGCTGATGGCTCCCACTGCCTAGTCCTGGGGACCGACACACATCCTTCATTGATGCCCCAACCTGTCCACACCTTTAAAAACGACTCTTACGCCCTCTCCTCCACGGCCCTGTTCGAATGGGCCACCTGCTTTGCCAGCGCGCTGGCCGAAGCATCTTGCAAACAGTCTTGCCTATTGACCAGGGGGCAGCAGTCCGTCCCGGCCCCTTCCCCTCCTCATTGCTGGGAGCTCTGAGCTTCCTCTCTGGCTCACGCTGCTGGCGGCACCGGGCCATCGGCTGGCCCGCTGATCCTGGGGACACTCAGCAGGACTGAGTGATGCTCAGCCACACAGTCCCACAGAAAGGTTAACGATGCCCAAGACCCGGGCATGGTCTGCAGGCTCCACCCATCAACAGCCCGTGGCCTCGGTGGCCTTTAGGGATGGGACAAAACAGGACACTTAAGAAGGCATGGGTCCTGCCTTGGGATCACGGCCATTTGGGTATGTTTGTGGGTTAGAAGTCACCTAACCTGCTTGTCCACTCTCAGAGTGGGACATACAGATGCTCACAGTACGGTGACCTCCCAGGAACGTCACCCCGAGAGCAGAGGACACAGGCTCCCTGGCCTCTCAGC
>NW_011889009.1:79013-80781 GCF_000151845.1 Pteropus vampyrus
AGTTATGGCCAACGAATGCCAATGCCGATGGTAGTGATGTTTATCCTTTCTCCGCCCGGCCCTTGAAACTCCCCCTTGCCATTCTCCACTCCAGCTTTTCTCTGAGACGATTAAGCCCTACCAAAATGACCTGAGCGGCTATTTTCTCCATCTTCCAAGAGTGATACCCACTTAGAGCCCTTCTGAATGCATAAGGAAGACGTCAGCTGATGTACATACAATGTAGCCTCTGTGCTCTGGGCGCGGTTCTCTCAGGGAACCGGGTTGAGAGGGGCTAATTCCACTCTCTTCCCTTATCTGCTGGTTAGATGTCCATGCCCAGAGTGACCTTGGAAGCCTCTTGCTGAAGATGGTAAGGTCACCGTCAGCCTGTGTCCCTGAATGACTGCATGGAACAGAGTCTCCCTGCTACACACACACATACTCCAGAGCAGGACTTGATGTGAACCAGAAATGATACATTTGAATTGTGTTAAGCCACTGGCATTTCGGGGTTTTATTTGTCACAGTAGCTAGTGTTACCTTAAACTAATACAGAGAATAGAAAGTTCCAAGGCAGCTGGGGATCCTGGAGCTGTTGGGGAGAGGCCCCCACAGGTCTCAGCTGACTTATGTCTCCCTACTGCCTTGTGGGGTAGCTGTGTGGTTCCTGAGAGGGACGAGGCTTCCAGACCCAGCCCGCAGCCTGAGCCCACTGGGAGTGTAGCTAGAATCGAGACACAACTGAACCGATGTGGAAGATAGGTCAGCAGGGTCTCAGCCAAATGAAGAATCAGCCAGGGAGGTGGGCGAGGCTGCCCATCACCCCACATCCAGTGGAACCGAGAGCCCGCTTCCTTAACGAGCTCTGAGGCTGGCCGCAGGCGGCCCGCATGCGAACATGAGCAGAGGGCACAAGAATGTGCTCCATCTACCCGGAAGGTTCACGTGCTGGCCCAGAACCCAGCCCCCCAGTGCTGCAAGGCCCGACGGCTTGCTCCCTGCCAGACTGTTCATCCACAAGAGCGAGGGGGTGGTGTTTAGCGAGCCGTGGCACCCCAAAATCAGCCATAGGCAGGGAGACCATCTCTGAGGCCCGTTTCTGAGCCAGCAGAGAGAGTGCCGGATGCTTGGGGAGCAGGGACACACGGGGCAGCTGTGTCCATCCTCGGTCACCCCATGACTGCTGAGTAGCCTCTTCCCACCAGGTTGCCGGTTCTCTGCAGTGGCTCCCTTTGGGGACCTTCTGCTGTCTGGCTTCCCGCCCCCCCCCCCAGCCTTCTCAGCTCCCTATGGGAGCAGGCCTCAACTTCTAGGTGCCCACCCTGGGCCTAGGGCCATCGTGGGCCTTGCCGAGGAGAGCAGAGGCTGCACAGCAGCCAGTCTGGGGGGCAGACACCGCAGTCTGCTCAGCGGGGTCAGGCAGCGCCCCCCACACACACAGCCGAGCTGATGTGAGGGCCCCCACACTCCGGCCTCCACGCTCATAATATGCAGTCATGAAGGCTTCCAGCGGCCAACAACCAAGACAGGAAATCAGCGGGAAGGGAGCCCCAAAGAGGCGGGGGAACACGCGCCCTGGGCCACGTTACCAGCTAGCGCGGACTACTCGCAGCAAAGGACCGAGCGGGGCGGTCCCCGCGGCTCAGCGCCGGAGCCCCGTCTCGGCGCCCGCCCTTACCGGAGCCGTGCCTCTGGCGCAGAAGGACCGCCTGGCCGGGTGGCGGCGACGCTGACGAAGCAGCGGCTGCAGCAGCGACAGTGGTGGTGGCGGTGGCTGTGTGGGCCG
>NW_011889009.1:80831-82877 GCF_000151845.1 Pteropus vampyrus
CCCACGTGGTTGGAGCCGGAGGCGCTGGCGAGGCCGTGGCGACGCGGACCGCTGCTCTGAATGTGGGACACGGCCTCGGCGGCCTGCATGTGCGGCGGCGCGAAGCGCGAGAGCACGCGCAGCAGCGCCTGGGCCTTGTGCTCCTGCGTGTCGTCGTCGCTGTAGTCCGACACGCGGCACTCGTACACGCCCTCGTCCTGCCGCCGCACGGCGGACAGCCGCAGCCGGTGCGAGATGTCATTGCCCTGGACACGCACGGTCTGCAAGACAGCGGGCGAGGGGCTCAGAGGCCCTCTCGGGGCTGTCCCGGCTCGCAGGGGCTCCGCGCCCACCCGGCGCCATCGCGCCCCCAGCTCCGGCACCCCTGCTCTTCTGCCACCCAGGCTTGCCCATCACGACCGAGTTTTCCTTTCGCCGTTTCACCCCTTGTCTCTCCAGCGGAACGGCGCTCCCAACTCCGACCGGCCCCTGGGTGGTCCTGCCCCTGCCTCGTGTCCCCAGGTGCCCATCATCCTAACCTGGTGATGCAGTTGACAGCATGGGCTCAGGCACTGCCTCGAGTCTGGCCCCCAGGGCTGCTGGTCCTGTTCTAGAATCGGGAGGGGCCGCGTCGTGTGGCAGAAAGCCGCCTGCCCTCACAGTACAGGTGAATCGGGAGGGTCTGCGTGGTGTCCCCAGGAAGCTGCCTGCCCTCATGCTACAGGTATGGACCTGCTGAGGTCCCAGCCCTTGGCAGCTAACCCTCCGCCCTCCCTCCCGAGGAGGCAGGGCACGCTGAGGCTGCTGCTGGACCCCTTGGGCCCCCCTACTTATGAACCTGCCCTTTACTGGGGTCAGCCTGAAGCTCCCAACAAAGCCCTCCCCCCACCCTCGCCTGGTGGGGACACGGCAGCACGCACTTGGTGGTCCTCACCATGCAGCCAGGGCACCCTCACGTGGGAACCTAGCCCGCGAGGGAGTCTCCAGGCCCTGGGAAGCTTGGGCGCATCTCCTCGGTGAGTTACAAACCCCACCCACCCCGGTCCGCAGCCTGGCAAGACTGCCACCCCCTCCCACCCCCGCTTCCCTGGCACTGCAACCCCAACCCAGGCGCAGGGCAGTGCAGGGCGGGCAACGCCTGGGCGCCAGGTGTGGGGGCGGGGGTGGGGCCCACCAGAGGGGCCGGTAGCAGCCAGAGCGAGGAGTGGCGCGCCCTCACTGCTGGGAGAGATGCCAGCAGAGAGGCAGGCGGACGCGCAGGGCCTGAGCGCGCCGCGGACGGAGAGTTTTATAGGTGAGCGCAGAGCGTAGGAAGGATAGATGCAAGCCCGGGACCCTGGATTTACACAAAAGAGAACCCGATGCCGCTACTGGCGACAGATGGCGCCCGGACACGCCGAGCAGCCGCGAATGCGAGGCTGCGAGGGAGCCCCACACCGCCCGGCCGCTGAGCCTTCCTAAAAGGGAGAAAGCTGCGGGGCGCGAAGCGGCCAGAAGGGGTCACCCGCGGCCCGCGCTGGGCTCCACACTTACGCTGATTTTAGTTGCGTCCTTATTTGTTACCTAAAATGCAAAGGAGAGAGAGAGAGACGTTAGGCTCTCGGCCTTCAGGCCCTGGAACTCAGGCGCGCCTCTGGCAAGGGGACCTTCCGCAGGCGGGCTGGGACTCGAAACCGCTGCGGATGTGGTGCGGGCTGAGCGCGCGGAGGGCCGCAGGATTTCCAGGAGCGTTTCGCGGAAGGAAGCAGGCCGCGCAGCTAGCCCCGTGCATGGCCAGCTGAAGGGCCGCCCCGGCACACGAGCTGGCCAAAGAAGGGAGGCTGGAATGCAAGCGGGTGGGAAGGAAGGCCCGTCTCCATCCCGCGGGGCATCCTCTTCCCTGCCGAGTTTCTGGAAACCCCGTGAAAAGCTGCATGGAAGGACTGGTGTGTCTGGACAGGACGCAGTGGGAGACGTGAGCAGTAACTCCGGGTGGGACCGTGGGACCCTGGGTAGAGGGGAGGTGTGTGTGCGTGCGTGTGTGCACTGCTGTGCTAGGGTGTATGTAAGAAACTGGGCCAAGAGGCA
>NW_011889009.1:84860-85193 GCF_000151845.1 Pteropus vampyrus
CGGGTTTCAGGATTCCCATCGGCCCTGGAATCACGCCCCCTCCCCTCGGCTCCGCAGGGGGCACTGAGCCTCATTTGCCCAGGTCTCTGGCCGGGTGGGGAGGGACATCTGGGGCCTTCCTCCTCCACCTGCGTTCTCTGCAGGGGCCCCAAGGAGGCAGTTCCCACTGCCCTCTGTCAGTTCATCCTCCCGGTTCAGGAGCTTTCCCTCAAAAACCCCACTTTCTTTAGAAACCGCGCTGGATGGTGCGCGTCAGACCCTGCTGGGCCCCTTGCTGTCCTCAGCCTCTGAAGGGAGGGGGCAGACTTGCACTGTGCTTCCCAGATGCGGGCC
>NW_011889009.1:86473-88208 GCF_000151845.1 Pteropus vampyrus
GGGGCAGACTTGCACTGTGCTTCCCAGATGCGGGCCCTTGGCGTGATTCTAGGAGACCAGATTCATGTGGGGACGGGTTCCAGGCAGGGTTCTGACGGCAAGAGCTCTCCCGTCTGCAGAGCAGGCGTGCGCCGAGGTCCACGGCCAGGTCCACAGCCAGGTCCACGGCCACGCTCGGGCGTGCAGGGGGCACTTCCTGTGCCAGAGGCAGTCGCACCTGTGAGTCGTCTAGACCGGTCCCTCCTGGCCAAGCGAGGCGTCACCCTGTGAGTCGCTGCTCCTCCTCCAAGGATAACGGGTACACGCCCAACTCTCGTGTACCAGGCGCTGGCCCCACACGCTCCACGCGCTAGCTCAACACAACCACCGGGCGATCCTCCGGCGCAGAAATCGGATCGCCCTTCTCCACCGAGGCCCCCACGGCGGCCGCCCTCCCCTCAGGACAAACCCCAGTGGCCTCGAGATGGCTGACAAGGTCACGCCATCCGCTGTCCCCTGCACGGTGCTCTGTCCTCGCCTGTGTCCTCTGTGCTTTCCCCGCCCACGCTGCCCGCTGCCCGCTGCCCGAGCCGTCCCAGCCCCAGGGCCTTAGCACAAGCTGTGTTGCCTGACGGGCTGACGCCTGGTCCGCTGACTGTGTCGTGTCCTTCTGATTTTTGCTGAGACGTCGCCTTCTCGCTGAGACCCCCGGGTCCACCGTTTGAACGCTGCAGGCTGCTGCGCCCGCACCCCAACCCCCCAGCCGGCTCCCCTTTCTCTTCTCGGCTCAGCTCTGTCTTCTCGCGTTCGCCAGAACGTCCTGTGTCCTGCGCCCCTGCAGGCGGTCGCAGCCACTCCGCGGAAGGGGTCTTCTGCTGGCCGTCGTTTGCCGGCTTCCGTCTGGCACCCAGGGTGCGGTCTGGCGTGGAGCGACAGCTCCACGAACGTTTGGGAGGAAATGGATGAGCTCATTTCACCCCGTAAAACCCCGGGGGCCGGTAGCCGCCTTGATTTCACCCCATTTTAGAGATGAGGTGACTGAAGGTCAGAGCACTTAAGAAAGTAGCCCAAGGCCACACAGCTCGTAAGTGGCCGCACAAGGCTTCACCCCAGGTCTCCCTTACTCTGGGGTCCGAATTCTTAACCAAAACACCCCAATTTTCCCTGCTGCAGGTGCGACTCCGGCCCTCGTACCTGCACTGTAGAGAAGAAGGCAGCCGCCCGGCCTCGGCCTGCCTCGTGGCTTCGCCCCGGCTGGGTCCACCCGTGCCCGGAACTGTGCACTGAAAGGGGCCGTTCGCTCCTCTGCCCCTGGGTGGACGGCGAGGGCAGCAGCTGCCTCTTCCTCCTCCGTGTGTCTCACTCCCAGCTGGGCCTGACCCGGGCTCAGGGCGGATGAAACGTGGCCTCGGGAGTGCTGGGGGCAGGTGGGGAGGGGCACTCGGCCTCGCCTTTGCCTTTGCTAGGGGTTTCCTGGTGGGCAGGGCAGGGATTTCGGCCTCCCTGACCCAGCCTTTTGGCCAGCTGGAGAATCAGCCAGCCGGAACCAGGCTGCCGTCCCCACCAGCCCTGGCCAAGCCCTGTCTGCTGTGTCCCGGGCTCGGTCAGAGGCTGTTGAGGAGGCGTCTGTGATAAAGCATGTGTGTTGCTTCTCCAGGGAGAGACGTCTCTCTGGGGACACAGCCGCTCAGCCCTGCCAACCACCAGTGTCCCTCGGGCTCCCACGAAGATGTCCCGTTTACAGAGGATGTTGGTC
>NW_011889009.1:89088-94316 GCF_000151845.1 Pteropus vampyrus
CCCGTGCCCGGAACTGTGCACTGAAAGGGGCCGTTCGCTCCTCTGCCCCTGGGTGGACGGCGAGGGCAGCAGCTGCCCCTTCCTCCTCCGTGTGTCTCACTCCCAGCTGGGCCTGACCCGGGCTCAGGGCGGATGAAACGTGGCCTCAGGAGTGCTGGGGGCCGGTGGGGAGGGGCACTCGGCCTCGCCTTTGCCTTTGCTGGGGGTTTCCTGGTGGGCAGGGCAGGGATTTCAGCCTCCCTGACCCAGCCTTTTGGCCAGCTGGAGAATCAGCCAGCCGGAACCAGGCTGCCGTCCCCGCCAGCCCTGGCCAAGCCCTGTCTGCTGTGTCCCGGGCTCGGTCGGAGGCTGTTGAGGAGGCGTCTGTGATAAAGCATGTGTGTTGCTTCTCCAGGGAGAGACGTCTCTCTGGGGACACAGCCACTCAGCCCTGCCAACCACCAGTGTCCCTCGGGCTCCCACGAAGATGTCCCGTTTACAGAGGATGTTGGTCATGTGACTTGAAGCCAGTTTCCCAGGGAAGGACCTGGGGGAACCGCTCTGTCTCCAGTCCTGAGTGCTCGTCAGCGGGTAGCTCAGATGCCCTTGGGCCACCGGGATTTCCCTCCCTCTCTCCATCCCCAGGCTCCTGGGGAAATGCTCGGGGGACCATGCACAGGGACCTGGAGGTGGAGGCCCCTGTAATGTGGCCACATGCACTTGACCCACCTGCGCGGCCGTGCCCACCCTCAGCTTTCCCTCCTGCCTCTCATAACGCGCCGTCGTGGTCGGGCCGTGAGTTTGGGTCATGAGTTGGGGTCTGCAGTGCTCGTCAGTACCGTTTCGTGGATGGAGTCACTGAACGTATTTCCAAAAGCGCTATTTAAAGAGACCGCCCAGCCTCTCGCGAAAGCACCCTTAAATTACAGCCCTAAGTGAATGTTTTTCCTGGAACCCACTTTCGAAATTTATTCGCCGTGTGCTCAGATCCTCGAGTTCTGGTTGCGGTGTTCTCTGCTCCTCTGACCTTTCCTGTCTGCCCTGCGCCACGCACGGCAGCATCGATTTGGGGTAATGTATTTTGATTTTAAGATGCAGCATATCCACGAACTTTCCTATCAATAATCCTGGCACACTCTGTGTAGCTGACAGCGTAAAGGAAAATACCAGATTTACGAGGTCTTTTATTTTCGGCCAGTTTAGTCATTCGCTCACCTCCAGTGTCAGGGGCTGAAGGCCTGAAGTCCGGCCGCAGGGCGGCGGCTCCAGTTAGGGGCGGGAGCGGTGGAGGCGTGGCCCTCTCTGTGCCCGGGTTGCTGGGGAGGGAACCCACGGCTGAGCACCCCGAAGACGTGGGGAGGGCGAGTGAAAAAACCCACAGTTTGGTTTCTGTTTTCCTCTCCTGTCCCGCCTCCCTGGAGGACAGTGGGGCTCCTGCCCCCGCATCGCACGGGGAGAGGGAGGGACCTCTGTCTCAGAGCCATCAGGGAGGTGGGCCACCATGCCCGTGTGCACCCCGCAAAGCAGGCCCGGCTTGCCGTCAGTCTGTGCTAGGCCTGCAGAAGTTAGGGGCCCGTGCTCGTCAGGCCCCAGGGCCTGGCCTGTCACTGCTGTTGCCAGGCTGGGTCCCCGGGGCCTGGGGCTGTTTGCTTGTGAGAGACAGGATTGATCGGGCTTGGAGACCGTCTGCAGAGAGGGAACTGGCTGGAGAAAATCCAGGCAGAGCCTGTTTCCCCTCAAACACTTATTCAGCCAACATGTCTTGAGAACCTGATCATTCATTTGTCCAGACACCGTGGTGGCCGGCGGCTGGGGAGCCCCTGACAGCCTGCCCACGAGCAACCTGCGTTTCAGCCCAGAAGCAGGCTGGGACACACCTGCAAAGGGGAGACAGGCTGAGCCCAGTCATCTCAGCCAGTGATGGGTGGCGTGCAGCTCACACATACACACGCGATGGACACGTTCAGTGGGAGGCGGGCGGTCGGGGGGGACCTGCAGTGGTCAGCCAGGCAAAGACCTGCGAGTGGAAGTTTGCTTCAGGCAGAAGGCCAAGGCCAAGCTGGCGAGGCGGGGTTTGAAGGGTGGCAGGCAGCACAGCATGAGGGCGGGATGCGGCGGGGCTAGGCGCCGCAGGCAAGGGCGGGCAGGGGCCTCAGCCACGTGTGGGCTTCTGGGCCCAGGAGAGCGCGCTCAGAGCCTAATGGGGGAGCAGATCCACGCAGAGCGCAGTATGGGATTTCAATTCCTGCCCACCTCCCTCTCCTCCGTACTTCCCAGGGACATGCTCAAAGGTGCTGGGCCGGGGCTGGTGGAAAGGTGGGTGGGCAGGCTCCTGGAATGCTGCACCCTCTCTGACGGGCATCACCGGAGCGACGCCAGGGCCGTGTGTGGCTCAGAGAAACCACAGCACAGCAGAGCTAGGTGGTGCCAGGGCCGTGCAGTCAGATGGGCTTCGGGTCACACCCTGGCCTTGCCGTGGGCTCTCGCGGCCTCGGTTTCTGCTTCTGTGAGGAGGGTGCACCAGCGGTGTCGACCCAGGGGGCGCGTGACAGGGTTGGTCTTGAGATCAGGTGTCTACAGCAGATCACACGTGCCCGGGGCGCGACATTACCAGCAGCAGGCCACGTGTCAGAGCGTGTGCCTCACTGGCGTGGCCGTCGTGAGCATGGAGGAGGCGGAATTTCGGGGTGTCGGCTGGTCGTCAGTCCTTGAGCCTGAGTGCTTGGGAGGGGTGGTGTTATTGGGCGGGGAATGACCTGTGGAGCTGAGTATCCGCTAATGGATTTTATTGCTGCCTCTGCGTGGGTTATTTATTTAATCATTTGCCAGAGTAAATCTTCCAGACCCATGGAGAATTTATTTTTTAATTTTTAATATTCTCAATACACTAGGGGTTTTATTTCCCACTAGATCTATTAGTTTAATTTAGTAGAGGACAGACTGTATACTTAACCAAAAATTGCTTTGACGTTAAGGAGAATTAAGAGGCTGGGGCCAGGCGGATTGGAGTGGATCGATCCGGTTGATAAAACTCTGTTCTGTCCCTGTGCGTGCTCCCCACCTTAATGGGGCCGGTAGTGATTAGGAAGCAGAGGCTGGTGCTGAGCAGGGCCCGAGGCCGGGGACCAGCTCCCGTGCGTTCTCCAGACTCATGGAGAGGGCTCCCCGTTGGCGAGAAGTCGTTTGATGGTCCCAGCGGGGATGCTTTTGGGGAGGCCTGTGGTGGCCTCCCCGGGTCTGTGACTCTCAGGAACTCTGAGGAGTCGGCTGTGGGTCAGGAACCCAGAGCATGGCGGCCGGCCGGCTGGGGTGCCATGCCGGGCAGATGGCGTCGGGGTGGTCGATGCCTGGGGCCCGTGGCGCTGAGCCTCAGCATCCGGGCAGAGTGCCCCTGTGTCCCCGGGCTGCTGCAGGGTCGAACGAGCTGATGTCCAGGAAATAGCTTCATGAGTTGTCGTGGGGTGAACTTGTCGATGATTATGGTCCTGGGCCCTGCAGTTCTGGGTCCTGGGAGGGACTCAGGAAGTGCCAGGCAGGCTGGCAGATGGCTCCATTTCCCAAGGTCTGTCACCCTTCCACACCTTTCTGGGCCACCACCTAGAAGTTTTTGATCAGAGCGTCCCCATGGGGGCCGGCGGGAGGTGCCATGGCCCACGGGAAGCCCCCTGGCATTTGGTGGCTTCCTCCACGTATGATGGGCTCCGAGGGTGAGGACATGGCAGGGGCTCCATCTGCTGCCGTGTCCTGGGTGAAATGTCCCCTGCAGGCTGGGGGCAGGCTCACCTCTGGCCCCACCGAGAGCTCAGGATGCTGACTGAATCCCGCGTCACACCTCCACCTGGCTCTGCCACGCCAGCCCTGCTCCAGCCCCGGTGTGCTCACCTGCCTGCCCACCTCACTCTCCCGGCTGGGTCCAGCCAGCCCGACTCTGCCCCAGGAGGCCACCCTCATGGTCTCTCCCCCCACCCCGTGTTTGGCTGCTTTTGTTCTGTCCCCAGGCCAGAGTGGCCCTCCTGCCTGGGTTAGCCTCTCATTTCAGGGAGGCCCCGACCTGCTCTCGCCTCCCAGGCCGACTTCCATGCAGTGCTGGTGGCTACTGCGCTCAGCGTGGACCAGTGCCCTGTGGCTGTCACGGGTTAGTGACGTCTGCCATTGGCACGGGGGCTAAAAGGGAAGCTTCCTGGGCCCCCTGGGCTCTGGGCAGAGCGTCCCCTCAAGACGAGCACAGGTGGGTCTGCGCCTGGGGTCTGCAGGGTCTGGAGAGAATGAGTAGGCTCTGTGGCCTCCCTCACAGTCAGCGGCAGAAAAAGGTGCCTGGGGAGGGTCCTGGGTGCTGGCAGTGCCTGCCTCCCCACTCCTGCCCAAGTGGGGTCACCTGCAGGAAAAGAAGGCTGGTCTGTGCCTGGCTGGACACCTTGCCTGGCACGTGGCAGGCGCCCTTCCGGTGACAGGAGGGAACTGCACAGCTCCTGGCGAGGTTCCGGCCGAGGCTCTTTTCGGAGGACGTGTGTCTTTCCTGGTTTCATCCTGGGTGGCAGCCCCTCCCCACTGTGGGGCTACAGTGGGCACAGCATCGGGGGGCGGGGACAGGCTCGAGCCCTGGGTTTAACGTCCTCCTTGGCTTCAGACCACAGAGGCCCCAGGAGGCTCCGGAGGTCGGCCGGGCCCCCCACTGGGTGCCCCTGAGTGCATGAGTGGACAGAGGCCTGGGCATGCAGGTCCCTGGCCACCGCGAGCCCTGCCCCTCGGAGCCGATGCCCGGCCCTGGGAGAGGCGCCGTGGCATTTCCGCGACCTTCACGGCTGACTCGCCCCTTGGACGGCCTCCCGCCGGCAGACTGGCAGCTGCCAGAGCTGCTCGCTTTGTGAAATGTCACTGGTTTAATATCAATTCCGGAGGTTTTATTGCCTGCCTCCCCTTTTCCGATGGGATTTTGATCCAATCAAGGCCGATCCAGAGTGACGTGTTGGTGGAGTCCTGTGCCTGTCCGCAGTGGACAGAGGTCACGGGGCCCGGGCAGCGGGGGGCTGCCGCGGCCTTGCGCGTGAACACCCGGCCTGCTCGGCGCTGGAGTGGCTGCACCCCCACAGCACAGCAGTTTCAGGTGGGTGATGCTGCCCCCTGGGGCCTGTGGCTGGGCGGAGGCGCCTTGGGGTTCAAACTGGGCAGTTGCCAGCCACCAAGTGCCCTGGATTTGTCTGCAAGACATATTTGGTGCTTCAGACCTAAATTAATTGTTCACAGCAATG
>NW_011889009.1:96081-104109 GCF_000151845.1 Pteropus vampyrus
CAGGCATGATGGAGGGCATGAGTGTGCCCGTGAATGCAAGAGTTTGCAGACGACTGTGAGCGAGGAAGCGTCATCGCCGTGTGATCGTCGGCATTCATTCTCAAGCACCCATCCAGATCGCCGTGCCGGGGGCAGGTGCACAGAGATGGAAGATTCGGTTTCTGACCTTTAGGACCTGAGCATCTGGGTGGCAGGAACAGGCATTTCGACCTGTCTTCGTTGGGTCGCAAGTGACAGAAAAACAATCCACACTGTCTGAAACGAAAAGACGAAGGAAAAAGAGGTGACTGGCTCGTGACAGGGCCGGGCCTCAGGCAGCGCTGGATCCGGCCCCCTGGTGAGCGAGCCAGGACGTGCACCGCCTGTCTCGCTCCCTGGGCTCTGCCTTCTCCACTCCCGCCCCACCCCCCATCGTGGGGATGGCTGACGCCGGATCACCATTCACACTGACAGCGAATGGCCTATTTTTAAAGGAAAAGCCTGTGACCTTTCCTGTGTAGAGATAACCCCTCCCCACACACCGCGTCCTTGTTGGGTGACTGGGGCTGACCTCATTCCCCGGCTTCGGAGATGGCAGTGTGACCCAAACCTGGCCAATCAGACCGCTCTGGCCCTGAGCAAAGTTGTAGGTCCAAGGAAGCACAGAGCCCTGGCTGGACATGATGTCCATGTCACGATGAGGAGTCTGGCCAGAGTCACCAGGAAGGATCACTCCTTTGTCCCCAGAAAGACAGCCAGAGCCATCGTTGCACCGTCTGGGGAGAAGCCAGCACTGGGACACAGAGAGACGACCCTACAGGTGCTCCTGGGGCAGCTGTGCACCCCAGACCCCAGTTCCATGGCCAGCACCCCCCTTTCTGATTTCCACACTCCAGTTGGAGCTCGGTTTTCTGTCAGTCACTACAGTCAGAGTCCAGCTGTGTCTGTCCAGGTCTTCATCCCTGATTAAAACTCGCTGGTCAGAGAGCAGCCACTGCTGTTCTTCATAAGGCTCAGCTGGAATGACCCCTCCTCCCGGAAGCCCTCGCTGACTGCTCATGGTTTCGTCCCCTAACTCTGTGGGCGTCTTCCCGGTCACCCTTTCATGGCACAGACTGCGCCGTCCTGGGTCCCTGTGCCCTATGACGCTCTCGGAGGCCATCCTGTCCTCACCCAGGCCTGGAACGGGCAGAAGTCCAAGGGGAGGCCAGCCTGGGAGTGGGGGCTGGTGTAGAAATATGTGGATTTCTTATTTCCAAAATAAAGCCCATGATTGGAATGGTCCAGGGAGGAGGGAACATGTAGAGACCCACCTCAGACATGTGCACGCCATCTTCAGGGACTCTGAGGGCCTGGCACCCTGTGACGGTGCGTTGGGCCCTAGGAACAGAGCTGGCCTTGACCCCACCTTCTGCGCTGCCTCCAGGGGCCTCACTGGCCTTGGGGCCCACGTGCGGGGGTGGCTGCCTACTCTGCTCCCTGGACCGTGCTGGTCTGCCTTCCAGCAAACACAGGAGCCCGTGGCAGGGCCATCTGGACCTTCGCCTGCTGTGTCCTGTGTCCCATTTCCTCTTCGGTAGGGAGCCCCACCTTGCTAGGAAGCGTCCTTGACTGGGTCACAGGGGACACTTTCCAGCTGCCTGCTTTCAGTGGAGAATCTTAGGCCAGAGTCGGGCAGGGGCCAGCCCAGGGTCACACGGGGTCAATGGCAGAGGCTGGGCAGCTGGCTCAGGGCGCTGTGCTGCATCCCTTGCTGGCCCCACCCACCCCCTCCAGGGCACAGCAGGGACGAGGAGGGGCCCCTACAGCCCTCTGCGCCTCCAGGGACACAGGTTCCCTTTTCATGTGGAAAGAAAGCTGACTGCTTGTCTGCAGGAACAGCTGGGCTTTGTCCCCTCAGCCGTGGCTCTGCGCCTGCAGCAGGCTGGACAATCCCGGCTGTGTCCCGGGGGACCAGGAGCCAACGGAAGCACCTTGGCCCCGGCCCAGGAGCCGTGGGGGGTTGAGGTGGGGCCCCAGGGAGCCACTTCTGCAGGGCCTCCGTTTCCTCTCACCGCCCCAGAGACTGGACGGCACTGCCAAGGCGGAGGTCCCCTGAGCCCTCGGACAGGGGTGCTGCAGGCTGCGAGGCGGGGGGGGGGCCCATCCTTTGTCACGGGCCTCCTTGTCCCCGGGGGCCAAGCGGCAGGTGCAAACAGCTGTGGGTTGGCTTCCCCTTCAGCCGCCTCCCCAGAGCTCGGTCCCCGTGCGTTCCAGGCTCCACCGAGTCTCTGCTGCAGGCGGAGAGAAGGGTGGGAAGCACCTGGCCCAGGCGGGGTCCCCGGCCGGCGCTTCATGGGGGCACTTGGTTCTGGCTCGTTCGCCTTCAGCTCCGCGGGTGGGGCAGTGCCTCCCCCTGTGCTGTCACCAGGTGCAGAAGCCCCTGCCGGCCAGCCTCCCCTCCCTGTGCGGGGCAAGGCTCCCGGGGCGCCCTCCTACGACTGGGCATAGCTCATAGATGAAGGGTTCGCTCTGAACCCACTTTACCCCTAGTGCTCTGCAAACACCTCCTCACGCACCCCGGGAGACGTGCGCTGTTACTGTCCTCTGTGCAAATGGCAGCCGTGTATTGAGCTCTTACCCGATCAGGCTTATTCACGGCCCCGCGTTCTAGGCGGGGGGACAGGTAATAAACGCGAACAGAGAAGAAGAGGAACAGAGTGGCGTTCGTGGGGACGCAGAGTCGAAACTGGACAGGTGTGCCGGGGCTGCTGGAGGTGCGCTGTCGCTGCTGGAGGTGCGCTGTCGCCGGGGGCTGTGCACGCGTGCTCTGGGGGCCTGGGGTGAGGATGCAAGATGGGGACCAGAGATCGGAGAAGGCAGAGAAAATCTTGCTGGGCCACGAGAAGGGCGAGCGAGGGCTGGGGGTGGGAGTGAGCAGGGGCGCGGCGGGCCAAAGGAACCGCGAGCTGTGCGCGTGGACCTGCGGGCGAGGGCGTGGGAGGGGCACGCGTGGACATTTGGGGGTTTTCTCAGAAATGAGGGAGAGCCACCATGTGGCTTTATGTCACTAGACTCGATCGTCCCACCTGGGCCTTGGAACCACAGCCGCCCCCGATCCCAGGTATCGAAGCTGGCGAGGAGTCTCGGTGACAGGCAGACCTTTCTGCTCATGCAGCTGAAGGACGGTCACAGGTAGTTGACCGTGGCCCCTGGGAGCAGAGTTGGGCCTGTGTGGGGGATGGGTCTCAGGTGTGTCGACTGTCATAGATATCCAGGGATGAGTCGAGTCGCTCATCCCTGGAGAGGGGGTGAGTTGCCCGTCACCGGCAGAGTCCAAGGGAAGCTATGCTTGGAGTCAAAAGCTAGTGGGCAGCTGACTCCGGATGACGGAGCTGAGGGTTCTTGGGTACGATGGAGGAGGGACCAGCTGACATGGGGGTCTTCCTCAGCGGCCACTGTGCGGCTTGCTGTGGACGGACATCTGTCTGTGCTGGAGAAGGCTTCAGGCCCCTGCAGACCTGGGCCTTCGAGGGGCTGGGCTCAGGCCGCAGACTCGGTTCCGAGGTCTGAGTGGGAGTGTGCCTGGCGCTTGATAAATTCTGTCACTTGATGGATTTCATCCCAGCCCTGGAGGGAAGCGAAGGGAAGATTTCTTGATTTGAGAAGACCGAATTAGGAACAGATGTCTTTTCGAGCTATTAATAGGCGGCCGGGGGAACAATGGGCCTTGTTTTTAAGGAGCCCGCAGCGTGCCGGCTGCACTGTCCATTTCAACGTCTTGCGCCGGAGCATTTCATGTTCTTGGCGGTGGAGAGTCATTTGCAGCGAGCGGCCGAGCCCCTCGGATGTTCGATTCAGGTCACGAGCGAGTGGGTCTAAATTTAACCTCTTCCGCCACCTGTTCCACTCCCCAGCAAGGGCCCCAGAACTCACCGGGATTCTGAGAAATGGGTCCAGCACAGGATGACCTCCGGGGGCTGTGGGACCCCCAAGACATACCCTTTCGGCCCAAGGCAGCTCTCGATTCTTCAGCGTGCCAGTCTGGGGTTGGAAGTTCAGGCAGATGACCCCGAGCCGCCCCCCGGAAGCCATCGGTGTGGCATTCACAGTCACGGTTGTCACAACTTTAAAATTGCCATCTACTCCACGTGCGTGCGTGTGTCTGCCTGTGTGCTTTGCTCCGCTCTTGATTTCAATTTAAAAATTAATACCACATAGTTCATTGAAAACAATACTAGTGAAGAAAATGGCTTTTCTTTAAAACAGTCCCCAACGTTTCGTGGCAATGCGTTCTTCTGGAGAAACTGAATTATGGTGCAGATAAAGGGAGTGTCTGACTCGATTTGATGTGGTGGGTGCAGCCCGTCCCCATCGTGCCAAGGGGCGATTCTGTTCCGGGGCAAACGTCGCTTCTGAGCAGCCACCTCAGGCTGGCAGCTCCCCACATGCACGGGGTGGCCGGGAGCTCGAGGGGGACCCCAGCTCCCCCGGGGGGCTTTCCGGTATTTTAGAATGAGGCCCCGGCTTGTCCACGGGGACCAAGTCCCACAGGGCTGCCTGTCCCCTCCTGGTCACTTGGGGCTGGTCTCGGCCCTATAGAATACCTGCTTGGAGCGTGTAGTGACCGGTCCATATGCCGTTGTCACTCACGGTTGCCTGGCACACCAGCAGCTTCCTACCGTGGGGACCTGCCAGCATGTCCCTCTCCCCACGGGTGAGTGCTGGAGACCCAGGGGAGCTGATGCTCCAGGACTGACGAATGGGCATTGACGAGCGCCCCAGCTGCCTCCTTGTTTGGGTGGGACAGCCCTAAGGTGTGGCCGGCACAGCCTCCCAGAGGCGCCCAGGGGCTGCCCACAGCAGGGACCTGCCCACAGCCACACCTGCATCGTTCCCTCCTCCCCACGCCCCCCAAGTAGAACCTCCACAGCCGGCCCCGCCTCTGGGTCTGCCACTGAGAGGGTCCGAGTGGCCAGGACGAGAGGACGGGAGACAACTCGTCGGGAGGTCGGGCTGTGTGCTCAGTGCCAGTGACGCGGAGGACACACCTCCTGCGGGTCCCCTCCGTGCCCCATCACGGTGTCGGGCTTGGCGCTGCAGAACCCCGTCCCCCAGTTCCACACGACGCCCTGACAAGCTCCAGTGCCCGATGCGGCTGCATTTGGAGAGAGGGTTTTAGGGGGGTACTAAGGTTACATGAGGTCACAGGGTAGAGTCCTAACCTCATGGGACTGGGGTCCTTATAAGAAGAGGAAGAGACACCTGTTCCCTCACCCCCGCCCCCCAGCACAGAATCAAGGCCACGCGAGCCTGCCGCGGGCAGGTGGCCACCTGCAGGCCGAGAGAAACAGCCTCAGCCTGAAACTGCCCGCTGGCAGTCCCGTCTCTGGCGTGTGGCCCCCAGAACTGCAGAGACAAATGTCTGCTGTCACCGCCGCCCAGCCCGAGGTGTCACGGCAGCCGAGCCGACCGAGGAACAGGCTTGTCGGGGTGACTGCGTGTTTCTCTGAAGCCGGAGCACAGCCCTGCAGGAGGGAGCCTCTGTCCACTCCGCTCCCCGACTGCCTGCCCACCTCTGCAGTTTGGGGCGAAGCCATGAGGAGCCCCGCGTGGGCCGTAAGAGGCGTACAACCCCATGCAGGGCGCCCGTGGGTGGGAACGGGTCCCGGTGTGCTGCCGAGGCCCCGTCCCGTGTGGCCAGCCTCCCCTCTGCCCGGGGAAGATGTGCTTCTTCTCTCATGGTTTCGGGGTGCCTTCTCCCCAAATCAACCCTGCCCTCCTGCAGTGGGGGTGGGGCTGCTGCTCGTGGGGATCATGTGACCCCAGCCAGCAAATCAGCAGGAAATTTCATTTTGGAGCCGAGGGACGCTGCAGCGTGTGAGCCTGGACCCCGGCTGCCAGGTCGAGCTGTCGGGAAGAAGCGAGCGTGTCAGGGAGCTACTCAGTGGGACGAGCTGGAGATGGACGTGGACAGGGTCCTGAGGAGGCTGATTCGTACAACCCCCAGCCCCCGGCCCCCGGGAGTGTCACACCCAGCTGTTGGCCATAGCAGTACAGTGCCACGCTAGTCTCCGTGAGGACCCTATGGGAAAGCCCGTTTCAGAAATGGGTGTCTAGGGGCCAGGTTGAATTGTCGCCCCAGGGGCTCCGAGAGGAGAGCACTGCCCGCCCCCCACCCCCGGCTCCTGTCCTCACGACCCTTAGCTACGCTTCCCCGTGTCAGGTCCTCCGCTCCAGGAAGTCCGAAGATGCCACGCCTGGTGCGGACGCGGAAGAAACCGCCTTCGACAGGGACGATCAGCGCTGGTTCGAAGATGCTGCAGCTCAGACCGGCCGAGCGCGCCCAGGCCGGGCCGCTGTCCGGACCCCACCCCGCCGGGTGGCCTCTGCTGCCCCGGGTTTGGAGGCGTGACCTGAAAGGATGTGAGCGCCACGGAGCAGGGACCCTCACCTCCCAGACCCCCAGCGCCATGAGCAGCGCCCACGGGGCGTGCTTCATGCATTCATTCACTCATTCACTCGTTCGTTCGGTTCCGAAGGTCGGGCCGGGCGGGTCTGGGCCGAGGGTGTTCAGAGATGTGCCACGTCCAACCCTTCCTCCGAGCTCGCAGGTGGCCGGCCAGAGGCGAACCTCACGACAGGCCGAGGGAGGCCGGGCGCCAGCAGGAATTGCGGTGCGTGTCTCCGCGGGCCCGGTGCCTCCCGCCCGCACCCACATCTCATGTCTGGGGCCCTCGGAAGCCTCGAGCCCCTTCTGCCCTCACCGATCGCGGCTCGTGGGGCTGATGGCACACAGCCCGCTTTGGGACCACCTTCCTTGGGGACGTCAGAGGGTGGGGGGCCCCTAGCCTTCATCTGCATCACGCAGATGAGCACGTGGAGGGAGATGCGACGAGTATCACCATAGCGACAGAGCTGGGATTGGAGCCTGTGTGAGGCAGAGCAGGGGCCTCTCGCCGTGGGGCAGAACGGCTGGGTGTGCGACCTCGGGCCCGTTCCCTCCCTCAGGAGGCTGTGGGACCAGTGGCTCTCCAGGGCATGACCGAGGGACGTGGCGCCCCCTACCCGCAGCCGGTGGCTGGCCGACTGTCCGGCAGTGAGCCTTTTTCTTTAAGAGCCGCGTCTGCCTTTAAGTAGATTGTGCTTACTGGGGCTGGTTTGCATCCTTCTTTGCTTAGGAAGCAAACTCTTCCGCGCTAAACTCCCTCCTAGGCCTGTGGGATTAGCACATACTCCAGATTAATGGGCTCCAAATTAATGCGATTTATCGTCATGGCTTTCCAAAGCTGTGATCTACTTATACAGCTACCTATTTTTTTTTTTTTTTCTGGACACCAGAATTTAGGACACTTGGACCAACAAAAGCTACTTTTCTCCGTCGTGCATTGAAACATGCAGTCTCGCTTACAAAGCGGTGGAGAGCACAGCCTATGGAATA
Source organism: Pteropus vampyrus (assembly GCF_000151845.1). NCBI lineage: Eukaryota > Metazoa > Chordata > Mammalia > Chiroptera > Pteropodidae > Pteropus > Pteropus vampyrus. The sequence goes on from NW_011889009.1 coordinate 103,481, forward strand.
AGTCACAGCTGTTGGAGACAAGAAAATGACAGGTTGGGATCCCTCGGCGGCCTGGGGTGGGGGCGGGTGCCACGTGGGTCCCAGCTGTGAAGTGGGGATGAGCAGTGTCTTCAGGTGGACGATGCTCAAGATGCTCCAGAAGGCTGAGCGCTGGCGACCACGTACGTGCCACAGGCAAGGTTTCACGGGGCACACGGGAAGCGGCTGCCGACCCCAGACCCGCCACCCCTTCCAGCAGTGTTTCGGGGGCGCTGGCCGAGAGTCCTGGCTGGGGTCCTGTTCAGAAGTTCCCCCTCGCCCACAAGGTCCACGGTGGACCGACGCCTAGGCCGAGCGTGCTGAGGAATTAGGGGTCTTTGGATTCCCCTTCTGTGGTTTCTGGGCTCGGCTGGCTCAGATGTGGGTCTCAGAAACCCCTGCTCCTTGAGGGGTGCCCACCTTGTCAGGGAACTGCGTGCCCCGCGGCGTGACCCAGCTCTAAGCGACTGTGTTGTTACGTTTGTGACGTCATCTGAGAGGGCGTTATTTTAATTCTAGCCCACAGTCCCTTCCGGAGGCTTTCAGAGAAATCATTTTCGTGGGGTTCCCAGGCGCTTGCCATCACCTCTGCCACCTGGAAGGCGCCGGCC
>NW_011889009.1:104159-111592 GCF_000151845.1 Pteropus vampyrus
GTGCTTACTGGGGCTGGTTTGCATCCTTCTTTGCTTAGGAAGCAAACTCTTCCGCGCTAAACTCCCTCCTAGGCCTGTGGGATTAGCACATACTCCAGATTAATGGGCTCCAAATTAATGCGATTTATCGTCATGGCTTTCCAAAGCTGTGATCTACTTATACAGCTACCTATTTTTTTTTTTTTTTCTGGACACCAGAATTTAGGACACTTGGACCAACAAAAGCTACTTTTCTCCGTCGTGCATTGAAACATGCAGTCTCGCTTACAAAGCGGTGGAGAGCACAGCCTATGGAATAAGTCACAGCTGTTGGAGACAAGAAAATGACAGGTTGGGATCCCTCGGCGGCCTGGGGTGGGGGCGGGTGCCACGTGGGTCCCAGCTGTGAAGTGGGGATGAGCAGTGTCTTCAGGTGGACGATGCTCAAGATGCTCCAGAAGGCTGAGCGCTGGCGACCACGTACGTGCCACAGGCAAGGTTTCACGGGGCACACGGGAAGCGGCTGCCGACCCCAGACCCGCCACCCCTTCCAGCAGTGTTTCGGGGGCGCTGGCCGAGAGTCCTGGCTGGGGTCCTGTTCAGAAGTTCCCCCTCGCCCACAAGGTCCACGGTGGACCGACGCCTAGGCCGAGCGTGCTGAGGAATTAGGGGTCTTTGGATTCCCCTTCTGTGGTTTCTGGGCTCGGCTGGCTCAGATGTGGGTCTCAGAAACCCCTGCTCCTTGAGGGGTGCCCACCTTGTCAGGGAACTGCGTGCCCCGCGGCGTGACCCAGCTCTAAGCGACTGTGTTGTTACGTTTGTGACGTCATCTGAGAGGGCGTTATTTTAATTCTAGCCCACAGTCCCTTCCGGAGGCTTTCAGAGAAATCATTTTCGTGGGGTTCCCAGGCGCTTGCCATCACCTCTGCCACCTGGAAGGCGCCGGCCCAGCTCTTCTTAGGAAGCCACTCCTCAGGGACGGTCCCATCATTGCGGGTCCCCAGACGACGTCACCGAGCCCCTTTTCTCCCAGTCACTCTGCTCAGCTCCCGACTGCTCTTTACGCGTTCTCGAAGAGTAGTTTTGGGTGAATTTTATGATTGGCGAATTACACCTCAATGAGGCTGCTACAAAATCGAGTTGATTATGGTCAAATATGGAAATGTCAGCATCATAGGATCATTGCCGTGGGCCCCGGGGGTCATGTGAGATGACCATGACCTGGGCAGGTCTGGAGGTGGACACCGAATGATTCTAAGATTTGATTAGCAAAGAAGCTGCTGGTACCCGTTGGTCGGTAAGCAGCTGAGCCGTTTCCCCGCTCCGCCCCCTCTGCCTCCCCCTCCCCCATCCACTCTTATTTTTTTGGCCTTGTTTCTTGATCGATAGCGGTGGGATCTTTCCAGTGGTGCTAGGTTTTACGGTGTGTTTTTTGAAGTGCTCCTACGTTAGGCGGGACATGATAGTCGGCTCAGGCCTTTTCGAGCTGGCGGCCGCTGTCCAGCACTGGGATTTCCAGATTTGCTCAGAAGTCGGAAGCTTCGGCCCGCCGAGGCCCTCGCTCCCGCGTGTGGGAACTCCGCCAGCTCGGCCTCAGCCCGCTCTTCCCCTTGGCCCGCTGCTGAGGCCTGAATCCCAGGGGACTCAGGGGGAGAGGTGGCGTCTGGTGTGTTGCCTGGTCCCCGCTTATTTCCTGAGTGGGGTGATTCTTTCAGAGGCGCCCACGCTCTCCAGTCTGGGGCCCCATTTCCCTGAGACCCCCAGCTGGAGTCACACTGTTATGTTTCCGCCCGGTCCCAGCAAGACCGAGTGAGGCGTGGAGGGAGAAGCTGCCTGGACCGGGCTCTAGGTGATGTGACAGCCCTAAAGGTAGCGTCTCTGCTGAGAAGAGGGGTCTCGTGCAGCCCGTGGGCCCCCAGCACAGGAGAGCAGCGCATGCGGCCCCCCGGCCCCCCGCCCCGGCCCCCAGACCCACGCAGACACGCCACCGCTTCTGCGGCTTTGGACGATCCGCGTCCCGTCTCGTGGGCACGTTCTCCATCCAGGGGAGCTTGGCCGCACAGGGAGCTTGCCCGCGGGGAAGGGGACGAAGTCCCCTGGATGGGAGCTGAGCCAAGGCTTGGGGCTGGCAAGGAGCTGCGGGCTCCAGGGGTCCGGGGAAGGAAGTCGGGAGACCGGCCGGAAGGCCGCCATCCTCCTGCTCGCCTCTGAGCCAGAGGCGCCCCAGAGATCCAGAGGCGCCCCAGAGCCATCTCGCTGCGGTCGGCTGGCTCCCAGGGCCCCTGCCGGCCTCTCAGCGCAGTGTGTGGGCTTATCCCGAACAGGTGAGAAATGGCTCGTCTGGAGCTCGGCTGCAACAGATCCTGCCCACGAAACAGAATGAAGAGCCGGTAGAAACACGGCCGGGAGAAAATGCTGCGTCTTTCTCATTCCCGTTTACTTAGCCCTTTCCAAGGGTCTTAGCATTTCCTGCGATGATGTCACTGGTAACTAAGCGTCTGGGGAGCGGGGACGGGCCCTGGCTTACCAGGCCCCCCGGCGTCGAGGGCTGGAGTCTGGTCCCCAACGGGCCCCTGTGCTTGGGGCTGCCCCCTCGCCGGGGGTTTAGGACTTGGGGGCGTAGTGCCCAATGCAAAGCCGTCTCTCTCCCCAGCTTGGTCCTGGGGTCTAACGCGCCACCATGGGGTGCTGGGTGGCCTCCCGGGTGCTGTCCCTGCCCCACTCAGCAGTAGGACCGTGCTGGTAACTTCTCCGGTCCCAATTCTCTGCCGGGAAATGAGATGTCCCAGAGTCGTTCTGAGAAATAAATGCTACCCCCCCCCCCCGGAGGTCTGCAAAGTCGCTGAGCTCGGTGCCCACGTGACGCACGTAGGACCGCGCCCACATGCTGGGGCTCTAGGGGGCCGCCGCCATGTCTTCAGGGCCGCCATGGGGCCTTGCCTGTGGTAACTCGGTGACAGGGTGGTGACCACAATGTTCAAAATTGATTTCCAAAGCTGGCTTTTATCTCTCCTTGCAGCCACTGCCCTCTGGGAAGCTGGCCGAGGGGTCCGGATGCCCAGAGCCCTCGTCCCTTGGGGCCCAGGGGACATTACTGATAGTGACGTTTAAATTCAGTCGTGCCCTTATCAGTTCCCCCAGAAGCCGACTTGGCCCGGCTGCCCTGGGATTCAGCCTGGGCGTCCAAACTGCGCCCCGCCGGCTGTTAAACCACATGGCTTACCAAGGCGCGTTTCAAACGACATTTATTGTTTTCGTTTGATCGTACGAGTCATCTATGCTTACTGGGAATAATTGAGAAAAAAAATATGAAAAAGTATAAAGCAAAGAATCAAATCCCTCCTCATCCTCTAAAGAGATAGCGGCTCCTGACATCTGCCGATTTCCGCTTAGTCTTTCTGTCCTCGCTCCTCTGTCTCTCCCTTCTTTAAAAAAATTTTTTTTGTCATAAATAATTCAAACAGAAAGAAACGAAATACAGGGGAAAACATGACAATAACCCATGTTCGTGTCACTTATTCTCTGTCCCCTCCCTCCCTAAGGGTCCTGGCGTCAGAGCCCCAGACCGTGGCGCAGCCCAGGGCCACTCCCCGAAGTGGGCTGTGCTTTTCCTCATCGGAGTTTACACTTCTGCTTCGTGCGTCTGCGTCCGCGAATCGCCGTGCGTGAGCTCGCGTGTTACGGCGATGGTGCCATGCAGTCCACACCCACCTGCTGCCCTCAGCGTGGCGTTTTTGAGACTTCTCTCTGGACGTGCATGCGTTCGGGGCATCCGTTTTAGCGATGGGGTTGCGTTTCGTTGCGTGAACACCGCACGGCGGTTTATCCATCCGTCCTTGATGGTCTTTACCGTGTCCCAGCCACCATCTGCGAGTGTGCCTTCCGGACCACGGACGCCCGCTCGTCCTCTGCGTGTACCCGGAAGCGGAATCCCCGAGCGGGGGGCGGGGGGCCCGTGCGCTCTCAACCTCATCTCGTCTGATTTAGTCGAGTCGTTTTTGAAAGTAGCCCTAGCCATTTTGATTGACACCAACAATTCGTACATGTTTCATCTCCCCTCAGCCTCAAGTGCCCTCGATGTTGCCAGATCAAAACAATTTAACCAATGTGGAGATGGGTTTTGATGCGGAATAATAGCATCTCATTTCGATTCGAATTCTTTCTGAATATTAGTGAAATTAAACATCATTTCATGTGCTCGTGAGTCATTAGGGTTTCATCTCTTTATGCTTTCGACTATTAAACTATTGATTTCTAATTGCCTTGTAGGAATACTTTACATATTCTTGATACTAATACGATGTTGATAATATGTTTCAATATATACTCTTAGATTATGACTTTTTAAAAAATTTGTTAATAGTGTTTTGACACACAGACATTTTAAATTTTAGTGTGATCATATTTATCGTTTTATTCTGTTTGGTGGTGTGTATGTATTTAAGAAACTCGACTCTAAACCCTTTTACGTTTTCACATTTATAATTTTAAAATTCCCGGATTGCATTTTTATGAATAGTGAAATGCCATAATATAGATAGATATGTAGATTTATATATCAATATATGTAAATATTCTTACATATATACACTTGTAGAGAGAGCTATATATTAGTATCTCTAGCTCTATTTCATCTATAGATATGCATGTAAGCTTACATATGTACATGTGCGCGCGTGCGCGCGCGCACACACACACACACACACACACACACACACACACCTTTCCCACTGATTGGCGACTCCGCTTCTGTTCTGTATCAGGTGTCCACTTCAGCCTGGGTCCGTTTCGGTGCGTTCTTTCTGACCCACGGGTCTGTCTGGGCCTCAGGCTGCCTGTGAAGAAAGGACGTCCAGTATGGTGGCGAATGAAAGTGACGAGGACGCACATCTTCGTTTGCTCCTGCCCTGAGCGGCAAGCTCTCCGTCTCTCCGCGTTAAAGTTGGTGTTAGCCGTAGTTCCTTCAGCAGATGCCCTTCCCTGGGTCAGGGGAGTTCCCTGAATTTCCTAGTTCGCCGAGAACTTTAAACAATGACAAAGGGCTGACTTGACAAGTGTTTCTTCTGCACCTAGTAAAATGATCACATGCCTTTTCTTCTTCAGTCTGTTAATAAGATGGTTTATATTGATTGCAAAGTCGAACTAACCTTGTGTTCCCAGGGTAAACCTCATGTGATCAGGATGTATTATTTTTTTTCAAATATTATTAAAATTGTTTTTCTAACATTTCCGTGAGAATTTTTTCATCCGCGTTGATGAGAGATAGTGGTCTGCAAACTGTTTATTACTCTTATGATGTTTTTGTCAGATTTGGGATCAAGGTAATATGGGCCTCACACAATGAGTTGGGAAATATTAATTTCTTTTATATTCTGCAGTAAGTTGGGTAAAGTTATTTCTCCCTTAAGCGTTTGCACGGCATATAGTTGGGCCTTTTTCTCCCTCCTCTTAAATCCAAACTAACAATCTCTGTCTTTTACTTGGTGTATTTAGATCGTTTACATTTAGTGTCATTATAGTGTATTTGGATGTAGGTCTAGCGTTTTATCGTTTGTTTTCTGCGTGTCCTCTCTGCTTTTTGTACGCCTCTTCTTTGCCTGCCTGCTTTTGTGTTATTTTATTTGAGTTTTGGGGGTATATTTCATTTTAATTAATTCATCGGATTCTTTTTTAGAAGATGCTCTAGAATGCTTAACTTTTCAAAGCCATCAGGCAGTTGCTTTTTGTGTTTTGCCCAGAATTTTTAGTTGTGATTGGTGGGAGAGGGAGGCTGCTCTGAGCTTAGTTTGCTCAAACGCTGCTTTTTCAAAAGTGCAGTCTGCTATTTTTCTTCATCTGTTTTTCTAGACATCTATCTGCTTCCGTGTTCTTTTATAATAACTGGATTTTTTTTTTTTTTTTTGTACTGAACATCTCTCTTACATTGTCGTTTTTCTCCTAAGGGAAATTCTGCAGAGGGCTCTGTCGGTGCCTTCGGATCCTATTGACCAGCTCAGCCTGTCCCTCTCCCAGCTTCCGTGTGCTTTGCCGTAAAAGGTTTGCCTTTGCAACCTTCAAATGCCTGCAGGTGGGTGCTGGGGCCGGAAGTACCCCAGGTGTATATCCCTCCCACACGCCAGCAGCCTTTAGCCAATGACTGGCAAGTGCTAGAATGTAAAGTCTCAACTCCTTTGCCACAGGACAGAACACATCTTGCCCTCCACTTCCTTACTGGTTTCTCCTGGAAGTACTTCCTTCAAAGACTACGCACGTTCTAATCCTCACCTCAGGCGATTTTCTCGCTTTTACGCTTGTTTAGTTTACTCTTCTCAAGTCGTACAACTAACTCATTTGTTTTTACACACACCCTCGCTTTTTATGTAAGTGAATTAAAAACTGTACGGAATTTATCCCACGACTTATGGTAAGTAGAATTCTTGTTTCATTTAGTTCTAAATGTTTTATTTTGGGGGGATTTGCACTCTTAACATGACTAATTGAGGAATGTCATTTAAAAAAATCTGTAGTTTTGTCCTAAGGGTCTTTCGATTGTCTGTCTCTAATTCCATTGGGATCTGAGAATGGTATTTGTTGATATTTGATTCTCTGAAATTGGTCAAGATTTCTATCGTGTTCTACTGCAAGATTGGTCACTGGTAAATATTCCTCATTTTCAGGAAAATACCGCATGCTCTCTACTTGTTCTCTGCACGGTTCTTTATAGATCTATTAGGTCGAGCTGGGTCCAGTGTCAGATACGATTTCTATGTCCCAAGTCATCTTTCTCTGCGGGACCAGGTTCTGATACAGTGAGTTCAGATCTCCCGTTCTGATCGCGGGCTTGTCAGCTTCTCCTTATAATCCTGTCGGTTTTGCTTTGTGGCTGTTAGGCACATGCAGTTTGCGACTGTTTCATCTGCTTGGCGAGTCCTTCTGTAATTGCCTCGTGTTCTTCATCTCCATAAACGCCTTTTGTCTGAAGTTCAGTTTTATTTGCTGCTGATGTTCTATTTCCGTTTGGTCATGCAGGCGTATCTGCTCCAGTCCTGTGTCTTTGGCTTTCCTGGGTTGTTCGTATCAGCTAGCCTTGTAGCAAGCACATCACTAGACTAAGGAAATTATCGTCTGTTAGACTTTATCTTCGAATTAATAACTTAAGTCTGTTTATGTTTATTACAGATGTAGATATGATCTGTTTGGACTTATTTTCACTGGCTTATTTGGTATGTTTTCTTTGCCATGGTTTTTCTTGTCTCTGCAACTCTCTTCCTGTTTACATTTGATCACTAAAGCTTTTATTTTCCTCTCTTGATTTGGAAATTATAGATTTTATTTCTGTTTTTTAAATGATTATCTTTATTTTTTCTTAAACATATTTTTGAAGTTCAAATTCCCCGACGTTAAAAAACACAGAACAAAATGATCATCAGTATTCCTATCACCAGAAATTATTCACATAATATCTTGGCGTATTT
>NW_011889009.1:112079-114206 GCF_000151845.1 Pteropus vampyrus
ATGTATTCCATATTTAGAGAAATCCTCTGTTTTTCCCTAGTTCTTTTACCCGATGTCTAAATTCCTGAGTTAGTGTTTATTATTATTATTACTATTATTAATTTGTTAAAGAGCCAGATATAATTGTGAATGATTTTTTCCCCCCCGAGAAATCTCCTCGTGTTATTTGCTTTCTGACGTATTTAATGGTTCACGATGGCTGCTCCCTGCCGCTGGACAGGGCTGGCGGGCCGGGTTGTATTCTTGACTCGCCTTTTGTTCCTCTCAGAAGTCGGGGGCCTCAACCCCTTTTCTTCTGCTCTGAGCATCGCTGCAAGTTCTGGCCTGATTTTCCCATTGCGTGTGATTTCGCTTTCTCTGTTCGGATGTGTGAAGGTGTCTGTCTTAACTTTGAAGTTTAATAACTGAATTAGGATGGGGTTTGTCTTTGTGTTGATATTTCTGTATCGAATGCTCCTGAAATACATTGTGCTCTTTTCTTTTGTTTTGTTCTGGGCATGTTCAGTGATTTTTTTTCAACAAGAGGAGGCTTTCTCGTATTATACCTTCGAATATATATTTTGTTCCATTTGTTGGATTTTCTTCTTCAGGAACACCAATTATTTCTAAGATAAACTGCCTTTATTTTATAGTTAGTGTCTCTCTAATGGCTTTGATTTCTTTTTTTAATATGCATTCATTTTCATTGCTCTGAGTCTTTTCTCCATGTCGGTAATTAGATTGTCGATAGTGCCTGTTGTGTTCCTCAATGATGATGCTTTCTGGGTTCCAATTTTTTCCCCAAGGTGTCCCATCTCTTTTTCCGTCTAGTTCTGTCTTCACGTCTTTGAACTTGAACTCTATCGAGCTCCTGTTTCTACTAACTGGCTGACCTGAGTCTGTCGTGTGTCTTCAGTGGGTCACCTGCCCGTGGCAGCACCCAGCCATTTGTGACGATCTCAGCATCGCTATTTTCTCCGTATCGCTCAGGCTCTGGAGGGGTCCGTCATCCAGTGTGCGCCCTCGTGACCCGATGGCAGTGGGCCACACTTCCCTAGCTGCCCCTCGTGAATCAGGGGCACGGCTCCAGCCTGTGGGCCCACGCAGCGGTGCAGACACCGAGGCCTCAGCCGCTTTGAGTCTGCGCGTGGCAGTCGACTGCCACTTTGAGTTTCTAATTCGTCTCTTGTCATTGTGATGTGTGTTTTCGTTTTCAAAGACAGCTGTGTATTTTACAATTCCGTGAATTACAGCTCACCTATCATAACAGCATGTGTTCGAAGCGGAGCAGCCTCTAAACAGCATTTTACAACCCAAACCTGAGTGGGGTCCCAGCCGGTCATTTCTTCTGTCTACATTTTTAAATAGTTGATGTCGCTAAGGCACGTAAGTCTTAATTGTGCTTTTTTTTGGGGGGGGGAGGGCACATGGCTTTGTCATTATTATGGGGTGGTTGATTTATTATAATATTTTTTTCGAGAGCCTACTATGCATCCAGCGCAGTGCTATGCAAGTCACGAAGATGATTTCATTTAATCCCTGCCACACCTGATCTCTGCTTTTTTTTATTTTCCAGGTGAGAACATGGAGACCGAGAAGGCAAGCCAGGAAGTAACGGACAGTGAGTGGAGGATGAATTAAGCCCTGGCTGGCCCCGTGGCTCCAGGTCGGGATTCTCACCGGTCCTGTCTCCCTGTCGACTCCCCCGTCCGCTCGGATGGCAAGTGTGCTCTGCTCTGTGCCCGGGGTTTTCCAGAGCTGGAGCTGGTCCACTGCCGTGAGCCTGTGAGAGCACCCGGGCAGAGCCTGGGACGAGTAAACTGGCAGAGGGGTCAGGAAACGCCTTTTGTCCCAGGGACACGAGTGCAGGTTAATTTGACGTCCCCGTCTCGGGCCTGGGGCACGCTGCTGCGGAGTTCAGTGCTGTGTTCGCACTGAATCGTAACGAGGTTGGTCTGATTCTCAGCAAATGTTGACTGAGGTCCCACAGGGGTTCTTTGGAGCCCAATGAGAGGGGGCGACATCACCAGTAACGGGGTTCGTGCCCCCGATTCCTCAGGCGGGGGTCCTGCAGGTTTATCTGGAGCCGGGGCTGGTGGCTTCCTTGCACAGCGGTGGGACCGCTCACCACGGAGGGGAGATCGTGTG
>NW_011889009.1:114866-119595 GCF_000151845.1 Pteropus vampyrus
GATTAACTGAAATAATAGATGTGACAGTCTTAGCCTTGTGTCTGACACCGAGGAGGCGCCCGCCAATGCCAGCGGTGGGCGGCGTTGTGCCTGCTGTCGGCTCCTTGGCGTTTTGTCTCATGGCGTGACTGTCACATCTTCCCTCCTGTCTGTCTGAGAGAGGGCATCATCTCTCTGTGCGTCCTGCCACCTCCTTGCTGAGGACATCTGGGGAGAGAATGTTCTTCAAACTGCACCTGGGGGCGTCTCCTTTGGTTTGGCCAATTTCCCTCCCGCTACGACGGAGCCGAGCTCTCTGCAGAAGCGCTCGTCCCCCAGGCAGGCCGACTGCTTGCGTTGTTTGCAGATGGCCTTTTTTCTTATTAGTTGGCGTTAGGAGATGTTTAAAGGAGGCGTGTGCTGGGACCTTGGGCAAACAGCCAACCAGCGGCCGTGACCTCACGTCTGCAGTGCCTCGTGCCTGCGAATGTGTGTAGCCACGAACTAGGCCTTTTGAAGGTCACGCCAGGAACTCACGTGGCGGAGGCTAAGGATCGCGGGGTCCTCTGTGCGTGAGCATGACAAACGAAAGGCTCCCGAAATCGGAGACACCGGGCCACAGGAGATTGCCAGCCGCGGGTCAGCACTCCGGGGCAGGGAGCTGTGGCTGTGTCGAACAAGCCAGCTCGCTGGGACTTGACCCTGACCCCAGGAGACGATACGTTTCAGCGTGGACCCCTAGTGCTAGGTCGCGGGCCGTCCTTGACCGGGTGGGTGGCACCAGCGCAGGTCTGGTTCCTTATGCTAAGACTGCCTCAAGACGTGGATGTGGGCCTTGGTGATGACCATGCGTCCCAGGAGGCGGCCAAGCACACTCATGCACGGCGACCGCTCCTCTTTAGGCTGTGTTCTCACGGGGGCGCAGCACGAACAAGGGTCCGCACAGCTAACGAAGGTCACGCAGATCCTGGGGTGCACGCAAAGGAAACACGCAGGGCTCACGTGACAGAGAGTAATGGCGGTGCCTGGTTCGGACGAGGAAGTTAGGACAGGCCTTCGGAGCGGGTGACATTTTAGCTGAGACCTCTTTGACGGGGAAAGCTTGGGAAGAGAGTGCCAGGCAGCTCGAACAGCACATGCAAAGGTCCTGGGGTGGAACCGAGCTTGGAGATGTGTGGCCCAGGGAGACCGATGTGGCTGGGCGTGGAAGGAGAGGCGGGGTGGGAGGTGGTGGGGGTCAGGCTGCAGCGGGCCTCGTAGGTCATGGCGGGAGAGTGGATTTTGTTCTCATCCCGGTAGAAATCCGCAGCAGACGTGGCTGGACTTGCCTTTACGTAAGCTCGCCGCTGCTGTGGGGACAGGGCAGGGCAGGTGCACTTGGAACTTGGACAGTGGCCTCCGCCTCGTTGTGGCCGTCTCAGAAAGGGACAGGGTGACAGCAGTGCTCTTGGAGAGAAGAGACCCTTGTCTCCCTGTCCAGCAGCTCCTGTCCCCGCCCGTCTCTTTCCTTACGGCCGTTACTCCTCTCTGGTCCTTCCCACCCCACAGTCACCGAGAATCTTCTCTAGGCCGGGTTCCAGCCTCGGGGACCCTGCCCGCGTGTGAGCCTCGGGACGCACCCTGCACGGCGGGCGCAGTGGACCGCTTCAGCTCGCCGACTCTCCCGAGGTGCCGAGCGCACTGGCGGAGGGCGACTCGCCGAGACCACGGTGCCGCAGCCCCGGTGACAGCCTCCTCCAGCGGGGATCGGGGTCCGGCTTCGTGTGGTCATTTAATTCATTGGACACCAGTATCAGTTGTGCAGCTGCATGCTAATTAACTAATCACCGTGCCGCTCCTTCCCGCTTAAACAACCTGTTAGTTCTTGTCTGCAAGGCTGTGGGTGTCTTCTGCCAACCCCCCCAAATTTCTCTCTCTCTCTCTGCTCTTGACTTATAATCAAATACGAAATTCATGCATTTTTTAATAAGTCCTCGGCTGTTTTTTGCCACTGAAAAATTCATGGTATTACGAAGTCCCTTTAAATAATGTTTATTCATTAGACATTCCTCATCGTGGTGTTGGATGTGGTCTGCTCGCCTTGGAGAGGGTGGGGGCCGGGCTGGGGCCATCTCGGGTGACAGAGGAGGTCCCCCTGGGAGGCACGGCCATTTCCTGGCCCTGGCGGCAGTTGGGTAAATAGCGTTTTCCCCGCTCGGCTTCCCCGGGGCCAGCCTCTGTCACGAGCTGCTTCTCCAAGCTTTTGTCACTTGCCACCGTGCTCGGGCCTGTGCTGTGCCTTGCCCTGGCGGCGGTGACTTCCCCCACTTAGGCCTGACTGTGAGCCACATGTCTGGGCCGAGTGTAAAAGCCGCTTCCTCCAAGAAGCCCTCCTCACCCGCCGTCTTCCTGTCTAGACCCTTGTCTTCTCCCCGTGGGGCACGTGTTGTTGTAGTGCCTTCTGCTCTCACCTGCAAATCCATACTTGAACCCCGTGCTGGCGTCCAGGCCGTGGAGCCTCCAGACCCTCTGCCGGGCTGCGGGGGGTGGGGCGCGGCCAACGCACTGATGACTTGCAGGACACGATAAAAACCCAGTTTCTGCCACCAGGGCTCAGAGCCACCCAGTGCCCCTACCGTGTCTGGAGGGACAGGAAAGGCAGAGCCCCCAGCAGGGAGCCCCTGTCTGTGGAACTGTGTCTTGGGCTGAGCCTGGGCTGACTATAACGGCTGCCCGCCCCGTGCCCTCCACTCCTCCACGCAGTGTCTGGGGCCGAGGTCAGGTCCTCCTGCCGTCCAGCCTGGAGTCCTCACTCACCAAAGGTGCTCACCACCTGTGCCCAGCTCTGAGGAGAGGGACACAGAGCCTGTCCCCACGGAGCTCCCGGGTCACAGGGAGCGGTGAGCAGGTGGTGCCATGTGGGGCAGAGAGGCAGAGAGGGCTGTGGGCAGAGTGGCCACTGCTCCCGTGGGGATATGACAGGAGCTTTTGGGGGTGGCATGGAGCGAGCCGGGAAGCAAAGACGTTAGAGGAAGTGGAAGCCCACTGTCTGGCTGCCCCTGCCGCCAACACCCTGAGGGCCTCAAGCGAGGCCCCGCCCACCCCGGGGCCAAGACTTTCTCCCAGGGTCACAGGAATAACGAATCGCCTTGTCCAACCACCCAGAACCATGATGAGGCCGACATTAAAGACGAGAGGCGAGAGTTTTGCCAGCGGTGAAGCACCTGTAAGTGCGCGCGACGGAGCCAGGCTGGTGACATGGCTGTGGCTGGTACGTTCCCTGCTTCTCTGCAAACTGGGTGATTGCCTACGTTTGGGCTCCGAAGGGACCAAAGTCAGGTATTTTTGTCTGACTTGACAAGAGGCAAAGTGACCTCTAGTCCTGAATGCAAATTTGGGCGCTTGAGTGACATGTTCCAATGCCACCAAGCAGATTTGCACAGAATGTGCCGTGTCGAAAGGGGGTCTCCAGGCACAGCCTGGTCTCGGGCGGACACCTACGTAAGACAGAATGCCTTGATGACATACAGTCAGCTTTAGCAGTGTCCCTGGGGGTGCTGGGGTGACAGTTACAGGCTGTTTATGGTGACGCCTCCAGGCGAGTAGGCATACATCACTGGCACTTAATTTGCAAGCAACGTGCCTGCTGTAACGGGTGTAAACTCAGCTCCTGGAAGGGCTACGTGAGCGGAAGGTCTGATCGGAGATGCGATGAGGCACTAAACAACCGTGCCACCCGCCACGGAGAAGAAAAAAAAACACGCAAAACAGATTTTATGAGTGGGAATAGGAAGGAACCGAGATGCTGCCGTAATTCTTACAGAAAGATGTCGAGTTCAGTTAATGACAAGAGACGTTTGCTGCCGGCGAGTGCTGACATGAATATGCATCCGGAGTCACCCGCCCCCCGTCCGCAGCCGCCAGCGTCGCGTGATTCCCCGCACGTGGAGTTCTGGCAAGCGCAGGGGCTCGCCCGGCGCGCGGGCCGTGTGTAGACAGTCTGAACGGCTCAGGAAACGGCACTGGCCTCTGTGGGCCTCGCTGGCTTTTCGACCTCTGTGCCAGGGTGGACGTGGACGTTTGGGGGGGAGCAGCCACACTGCTGGTGGCACTCCCGTGACCCCGTTCTTCCAGCCGGGCTGAGCGACCTGTGAGGGTGGGGTTCACTCTGCCCGCTCCTTCCTGGGGGTGGCGCGTGCCGCCTCCATGCGGCCCCCAGGCCCCGCTGGCTCCGACGTGCTGTGCTGACCCATGGCACGTCACTCTCCCAGCCCCCGCCCCGTCTGCCTTGCCATCTGACGCCCCCCCTGGAGCGGACCCTGCCTCTCCTCCCCAGTGCTCCGTTCCCACGTGTTTCAGGGTTCCGACCGCACCAGTGGGTCTGGGTCTGGCGAGTCACGGCACCGCTGCCCTTGGTCGCAGGGGCGGGCCCAGGCGGCATGCCAGCGGAGGTAGGCGGGGGCAGCCTGCCTCCTGCCGGGCGTCCCCAGAAGCAGACTGGATGCCGGGACGCGGGCCTCGCAGTGCGGGCAGCTGGCTTTGGGTTTGCTTCAGGACGTGTGTGTAAGGAAGGGGCGCATGAGCCAGGGAGGGGACAGAGGCCAGCGAGCAGGGCGCCGCCGTGGGTGACCGGGGCCCGGGGGACTGCAGCTCTAGGGGGTGCTGGGGACGCGCCACAGAGTCGTTGTGCCCGAGGGGCAGGGAGCTGCTCCTGGGGAGCCAGCCCTGGGCCCTCTGCGCGTCACGCTCTGAGCACTGGCCGAGCACAGCC
>NW_011889009.1:121303-122940 GCF_000151845.1 Pteropus vampyrus
CGCAGTCTGCGAAGATCATCCAGTCGGTCCCCTGAGTCCTGTGTGCATTTGAGAAATTAATTATGACTCTGATAAGCGTCATGAAAGTGATGCACGCGGCCATCGGTTGGCTGCATCTCTGCAGGCTGCAGCCACCGAGGCTGTGACTGGCTCTGTGCGTGTCGGCCGGGGTGGCGGGAGCAGGAACAGGGTGGGCCTGGGAGGGAGGCTCTGGGGATCCAGGCTCGGCCTCCCGAGAGCACAAGTGAGCAACGGGCAGAGGTGAGCATGGGGCCTCGCGTAGCCGTGTGGCCTGAGCCTCGGCCTCCGCATCTGTAAAGCGGGCGCCATGACAGCACCCCCCTGGAAGAGCTGTCTGAGGGCTCAGGGGGTCCAGCGAGGAGCTCGGCAGAGCACTCGGCAGGGCCGCTGCTGTGGCCACTCCTGGTGGCAGCGACCGCTGGTCAGCCAGGACGGGGAGAATGGGGCCAGCGTGGGGCGCAGTCGGCCCCCAACCACGAAGACCCTCGTTGTTGCTGACTGTCTGGGCGGGACGGGCCCTTGCCACTTGCCGGGGACCCCCCGTTCATGCTGCCTTCAGTGGCTACCCCCCCAGCCCCAGCGGGGGTCGAGAGGGGCTCAGAGAGCAGGTGCTCTGCGTGGCCCGCGCCCCGCTCCGGGCATCTTGGGCTCCTCCACATCTGGCTGTCCTCCAGGAGGCCCCGACCTGGTCAGAGGACCTGCCGCGCTCGGCCCCTCCCCTCTGAGGCTCACAAGCGCGGGGCGGAGCTGTCACGGCTGAACGCCACGGGCCCCGGCCGCAGCAGGCGGGGCAGTGCTTCCGTGTCCTCCTTATCGGCCAACGCGGGCCCGGCCCGCTCCAGTCACAGAGGTCAAGGAAAGGCGGTCTGGAGCGGGCAGGGCAGTGGACATCCCCGGGAACCCAGGCGGCCAGGGAGGGGCGCGCCACCTCCCTCCTGCGGTGCCCCTGGCCCAGCGCTGGGCGCGCTGCAGGATGGCGGGTGGCCCCGCTGTCCCCTCCCCAGCCTTCTCCCTCCTGCCCCAGAAACGCAGCGCGTGACACACGTGCACGCGAGGGGAGGCAGGCGGGCAGCGCCGAGCGCCAGATGAGGGCTTACAGGGGTTTATCTGCCTTTTACTGTAATTGTGAGATGAGGAATTAAATGTTGACTGTTTTCGGGTGAGCCACGGGTAAAAATCCCATCAAACAGAAACGCCCCATTTCCTCGGAGTCGGTCTCTCCGGGAGGGTGGCCGCGGCTCCCACCCTCGGCCCTTCCCCAGGCAGAGCCCAGACTCCCCGGCAGTGGGCAGCAGGCCACGGTCTGAGGTCTGCTCTAGCCCACAGCCCCGTGCGTGCGACACTGCGCTGGCCTCAGAGGCTGGGGTCTGTCGGAGCTGGCCGCCGCCCGCTTTGGTCGGGGGAGTGGGCGCATGGCGTCTTCTGCAGGGGGGGCAGTTATTTTTGACCCGAGGAGCCTAGTAAAAGGCCACCTAGTGAGCCGGTGCTTTGTAATTGGACTGCGTCCGTTCTAATCAGGTCGTGTGGTTTTGGTCTCCCCGACCCCCCGCACCTTTCTCTGGGGGCTGACGCCTGGGGCCGCTGGTGGCCACCCTGCCAGAGCGCAGGGCAAGCCT
>NW_011889009.1:123850-125383 GCF_000151845.1 Pteropus vampyrus
TAAATGTTGACTGTTTTCGGGTGAGCCACGGGTAAAAATCCCATCAAACAGAAACGCCCCATTTCCTCGGAGTCGGTCTCTCCGGGAGGGTGGCCACGGCTCCCACCCTCGGCCCTTCCCCAGGCAGAGCCCAGACTCCCTGGCAGTGGGCAGCAGGCCACGGTCTGAGGTCTGCGCTAGCCCACAGCCCCGTGCGTGCGACACTGCGCTGGCCTCAGAGGCTGGGGTCTGTCGGAGCTGGCGGCCGCCCGCTTTGCTCGGGGGAGTGGGCGCATGGCGTCTTCTGCAGGGAGGGAGTTATTTTTGACCCGAGGAGCCTAGTAAAAGGCCACCTAGTGAGCCGGTGCTTTGTAATTGGACTGCGTCCGTTCTAATCGGGTTGTGTGGTTTTGGTCTCCCCGACCCCCCGCACCTTTCTCTGGGGGCTGACGCCTGGGGCCGCTGGTGGCCACCCTGCCAGAGCGCAGGGCAAGCCTTCCGGAGACGGACGTCGGCTAAGGGAGATGACAAACGGCATCATCAGGCTTCGGCCTCTGGCTTTCCCGAAGCTGACACGAGCCCCTTTTATTTCCATAAGCCGATACAGCCCCGTTTCTGCTTCGGCCAGTTGGGTTAGGCTTCTGTCATTGGCCACCAAGCTACCCTGACTAGGTCAAGGAGCTTCCGTGAGCGCCTTATGTGAACGGAACCTCGGCCACACACCGCCTCGCATCCCGGCCCCTGGCGGCCAGTTCCGACCAATGGCTGCCCCTCTGACCACAGTCGTGGCGACTTCCCCTGCAGCGCTGGCCGGCGCCTGGCCCGCGAGGATGCCACGGGCTGGGCTCGGAAGCAGCGCGCATCATGCTGAAGGGGTCTCTCCTGTCTCTGCTCTGTCACTGAGGCAGCAGCCCCAGGACCACGGCTGCCACGAAAGATGAGTCTGCAGCTGTCATTAAATTATGCACGTGTCCGCTGCGGCTGGTTATGGCGTCTTCGGCAAATCAATTCTTCACGGCCTTTTAATCAGGAGCGCGTCAGCGAGAAGGAGCTTGCGGGAGGCCCCCGAGCAAACTCCAGGCACTGTTGACTCAGGAGTCGTGGGCGTCCCAGCTCAAGGATCCTGGGGCTGGGAGCCCCGGACCACGGGGGACTGGGCACGTGGGACACAGCGTAGCTTCCAGGAAGATTAGCTCTGATGCCACCCTCCTTTTCCAGGTTCCCCAGTGACACAGTGACACAGGAAGTGTGGCAGTCATTTGGAATAGCAGTGGCCGTGCTTCACACTCACAGATGCCATGTGAGCATTCACTGGGTGCCAGGCCCCGTGTGGCTGCCAGGGACACATGGTTCATGGCTGGGGACAGTGCAGGGCTGCGGTCCCCCAGCTCACAGACCAGGGCCTGCATGGAGGGAGACATGGCCACATGTGGAGGTCTCGGCCGCTCTGCCTAACCTAGCCGGTCCGTGTGGCAGTCCTCGCAAGTGGCCTCGGCTGTCCTGCAGGGTGTGTGCGTCCAGCACCACACACCCAGCAGGTGGCAGGGCTGGGAC
>NW_011889009.1:126273-127728 GCF_000151845.1 Pteropus vampyrus
CCGAGCAAACTCCAGGCACTGTTGACTCAGGAGTCGTGGGCGTCCCAGCTCAAGGATCCTGGGGCTGGGAGCCCCGGACCACGGGGGGCTGGGCACGTGGGACACAGCGTAGCTTCCAGGAAGATTAGCTCTGATGCCACCCTCCTTTCCAGGTTCCCCAGTGACACAGTGACACAGGACGTGTGGCGGTCATTTGGAATAGCAGTGGCCGTGCTTCACACTCACAGATGCCATGTGAGCATTCACTGGGTGCCAGGCCCCGTGTGGGTGCCAGGGACACATGGTTCATGGCTGGGGACAGCGCAGGGCTGCGGTCCCCCAGCTCACAGACCAGGGCCTGCATGGAGGGAGACACAGCCACGTGTGGAGGTCTCGGCCGCTCTGCCTAACCTAGCCGGTCCGTGTGGCAGTCCTCGCAAGTGGCCTCGGCTGTCCTGCAGGGTGTGTGCGTCCAGCACCACACACCCAGCAGGTGGCAGGGCTGGGACAAGCCAGGCAGCGTGGCCTCTGGAGCTTGTGGCCGTCCCGCTAGGCCATCTTGCCCTCCCTGCTAGGGCAGATGTGGACGGTGAGTGACACTCTGTGGACTGTGCACCGCCCGAGGCCGTGGAGCAGGAGGCCCCGGGGACAGACCACACCCAGGGATGGGGTGGGGAGGCGGGCTCGGGGAGAGCCCCAGACGCCATTTCTGCAGGACGCAGACCAGGCTCTAGGAGAGTGACCGCCACCGCCGTGGCTGGTGCAGCCCAGAGGCCACAGCGGGACACACTCCGAATTCCTGTCCACCGCTCTGCCCGTTCCTCATGGGGAAGACAGGGGCTCAGCAAACAAGTCGATGATGGAACCGAACCTCCAGGCGGGTCCCGCGTGATTTCCCGCGTGATTTCCCGCGTGATTTCCCGCGTGATTTCCCGTGTGCGTGAGTCACGTGCAGCCAAACGGAAGAGTAATCAGGTTTGAAATATTCCCTTAATAATACGTTTGCCAGATCAAATATTAAAAATAAAAGTCGAGAGAGCAGTGTCGCCCCAGGGGTCTGGGTCCCGTAAATACCGCTTTATTGAGCCGTCTGCGCCAGCTCAGGGGTGCAGGGTGTAGAACGTGCCCGAGGTTCCGGACGGCCCGTTGGGACGAGGCGGGAGGTGCTGGGCTGCCGGCGTCACCTCGCCTCCCCGTGCCGTGCCCGTCGCACAGAGAGCGACCACCGGTTAACAGCCGGAGCCGGCCTGGCGTCCTCCCAAAGGACACGAGTTCGTTCATTCGTTTGGAGTAAGACCCTCACGCTGGTGCCTAGGGCAGTGACCATGACAGCGCTCGCTTTCCCGAGACCCACCCTGGGCAAAGCTCGCATCCGCCCTGCGGCGCCTCTCCAGGGTGAGAGGCAGGAGGGATGAGGCGCAGGCCCCAGGGGTCCCAGGGCTGTAAGAGGGTGGCCCCGTGGGGACCCGGGCCCCC
>NW_011889009.1:127778-134527 GCF_000151845.1 Pteropus vampyrus
GATTTCCCGCGTGATTTCCCGTGTGCGTGAGTCACGTGCAGCCAAACGGAAGAGTAATCAGGTTTGAAATATTCCCTTAATAATACGTTTGCCAGATCAAATATTAAAAATAAAAGTCGAGAGAGCAGTGTCGCCCCAGGGGTCTGGGTCCCGTAAATACCGCTTTATTGAGCCGTCTGCGCCAGCTCAAGGGTGCAGGGTGTAGAACGTGGCCGAGGTTCCGGACGGCTCGTTGGGACGAGGCGGGAGGTGCTGGGCTGCCGGCGTCACCTCGCCTCCCCGTGCCGTGCCCGTCGCACAGAGAGGGACCACCGGTTAACAGCCGGAGCCGGCCTGGCGTCCTCCCAAAGGACACGAGTTCGTTCATTTGTTTGGAGTAAGACCCTCGTGCTGGTGCCTAGGGCAGTGACCATGACAGCGCTCGCTTTCCCGAGACCCACCCTGGGCAAAGCTCGCATCCGCCCTGCGGCGCCTCTCCAGGGTGAGAGGCAGGAGGGATGAGGCGCAGGCCCCAGGGGTCCCAGGGCTGTAAGAGGGTGGCCCCGTGGGGACCCGGGCCCCCTGCAGGCCCTGAGTGGTGTCCGAAGGGGTGGCCGGCTCCTGGCTCCGGGGTGAGGGTTCGCGAGGTGTGGGGGGCTACACTGGATCCGGGTCTCCGTGTAAGGCCGCGAGCATTTACCGTGGGGTTCGGGCTGCGCGCCGCCGGGCGGGGAGGGCTGCTCAGCACTCCGGGGCCAGATGTCGCTCTTCCGTGAGACGCACGGCCTCGACCCAGGCTTTTCACAGCCGTCGGCAGCTGCGAACGTGCTGAATCTTCGCAAGCGTGTTTAGGGTTTACGTCAGGGATCCAGGATCAGTCAGCTCTCAAGGATGCAGGTGCCGAGCCCGGGGCTGGTGGGCTGTGAGCCTCCCCTGACTCCTGGGTTGGTGGTCTTTCTTCTCGGCTTCACGTCTGTTCTTTGCCAAAACGCTGACTTTGGAACGTGGGGCTCGGAAAAAAATGAAGAGATTGAATTTCGTCAAATCACTATGTTATTTGCTCTTCAAAAGTCAAAGAAACGATTTGACTCGATGTTCAACATTTTAAAAAAGTGGTGATATTATACACGCATGTGAAGCACCTACTGTGTGCTAGGTACCTTGCTAGGTACCTTAGTGACTTGAATTCCAAGATGACTCAGACCTGGGCCTTAACCAAATGAGTCACCTGGTGGGGTGGGTGGGCTGTTGCCATGGATACCTCCCAAGCTTTCCTGCCTTCGGTCTGGAGCCCTGCTGCAGGCACAAGGCCACCGAGCTTCGTGCTTCGTAACTGCTGTGTTTGCCTGTTACTCCGGAAACTCACCGTGTTCCTGTCTGTGTCCCCAGCCACCTTTCCTCCCAGCCCCCGGATCGAGAGCTGCAGGAGGCCAGACCGGACTAGGCAGAAGGCACCGATACCGTCAGAAGGCAAGACATCCTCCCGCGTCCTCTGCTCCCCCAAAAGTCACAGTGAACCAGTCGCAGGGCTGGACACTGCCCCTTACTGCCGTCCCTTTGCCTAGAGAAGCCTCTGGGGACGCCTAGCACCTCGTGCGGCTTGACGTGGGGAGTCTCGCCAGGCACGGGCACCGCGCTGCGGCTACGTGCTGCCCGCACTGCTCGCTCCGAAGGCCTCCCTCCCGGAGTGTCCCAGCCCAGGCCTCTGCTGTGGCAGCAGGAGCTGGCCTGCCCCTGCCCTGCCCCTGCCCCGCCCTCTTTGCCGCTCATCATTTGCATAGGCATCGTGCTCTGACCTTGAGCTTGAGGCCTTTCTCCAGCTGCAGGAGCCACGTGGGACAGGCTGGAGGTGCCCAAGAGCCACCTCCCACAGGAGCAGCCCCTAGCTGGGGCTCCAGCTTCTTTGCCCCTCCCGGGGACCGTCAGAGGCTCCCAACAGGACGGGGCCCCAGTTTCTCATGGCAGCAGCCTGCTCACCGGTGCACCCTCTGTGGCTCCCCCCGCCTCCCCTCGCTCCATTTTCTGCGGTTCCTGGGGTCACCTCCTACCACGAGCGTCTTGCTCAGGAATCTTCGTTTCAAGCTCTGCTCAGGCTGGGGAGCCCAGCCTAAGTGGCCAGTCCCATGAACTCGTAGCTCACCGATTTCTGCCCAGGACGCTCATCAAGCCCCGGACGTGCTGCGCGGGAATTGCACAGCATGTCTGATTGCTGCGGCTCGGGAAGGGCGTCACTCTTCAGGGACCGTGTCTGAGGACTCCTCCTCCAGGAAGCCCTCCTGCACAGGAAGTGGATTCCATTGCCCTCTGCCTATTGTCCCATGTGTCCCCAGACTAGGGTTATCTGGTCTGTTCTGTGCCGCGGTTGGGTAGATGTGACTCAGCCTTGCCACCACCCCGACCCCAGGCCTGGGGGTTCCTCGGCTCCTGGGACCCTGCCTGCCACTCAGGAGCAGAGGCCACCCCCTCAGAAGCCTGGAGGATCCATGTGGATAATAACACTGAGTCCAGTGGTCTGGGACCTTAGTGCAGGGGAGAGCAGGGCCTGGGATGAGCCGGAGGGCGAGCCCCACAAACCTGCCTGGCAGACAGAGCATCGGTGGGCTGGTGCTGCATCCAGCAAGGCCATATTCTGCACCTTGTGGGGGCGGAGGGTCTGTCTTTCTCACACAGCCCGCCTGGGATGCGGCCCACGGAAGGACACGTCTACTTTCAGAGTAGGACTGTCACCAGAACCATCTGGAGGACTGTCACCAGAACCATCTGGAGGACTGTCACCAGAACCATCTGGAGGACTGTCACCAGAACCATCTGTTAGAGCTCGACCCCTGCTTAAAGCACTCGGATAGTAAACCTCACTTTGCGCTAAGTGAAGAGGTGACCCCCTTCTCGGCCTGGCCATTCCCTCGTAGTCATGACGAATGGAAAATCCCGGACAGGTACGTTTTAATAGGCGCACAGATGCACTCAGGTGAATTAGAGCACGTTTTTGAAAAAACTTTTCTCTTTTGCTCCATAAACCTAAGGGGGGCTCTAAAGGATAATGACGATCCACACCCAAGGGCGCACTAGGACACAGCGGGGTTCTCGAGCGGGCACGCGGTGCGCCGTCACGCTGGCCGCGGTGGCCGGCTCGGTTCGTGGGACTCGGGCGAAAGTGTGTGCGCCGAGTGGACTGAAGGACCTCGGGGCATCTGCGTCCGGGCGGACCTCTAACCTGGCCGTGTCCCTCCCCAGCCCGGTCAGATGCGGGCAGAGCACACCACAGGCCCGTCGGGCTCGGGGGGACTCGTAAAGGACGCGGTCGATGGCCACAGAGGGAAGGGTGGCGGGGAGGCCGGTGCCGCCAACAGACTGAGGTGGCACGGCACAGCGGCCAACTGCCACCCGCCTGCCTGTTCCTCGTCCGACCAGCTTCTTACACTTTCTGTGGCTGGAGAAGGAATGTCCCACCGTGAGGGAAACATGCGCTGGCCTTTACGGAAAGTCCAGCACTTAGGAAATGGCCGAGCGCCCGGGGGAGGTCGTGTGGGAACAGCGGAGCGATGCAGAGATCCATCTGTCGTGACCATGGTCCCCAAAAGTCCCGGGATTTCCCCGCACGGTCTGCTGGAGTCTCAGTTGGCCCCGGGTCACCCTTTGAAACAGGCATCGCTGCCCACACGTGAGGGGGACAGTTTGCCAGATGTGGCAAGTCGCGTACAGGAAGGTAGCTAAATTTGCATTTTAGACGGACAAAATGATACGTAGTTTGCACAGCTTTTTGTATAAGTACGTCCTGTAAGGAAATTGTCTGCTGGTTATCTGAAACTCAGAGCATCACTGGGCTTCCTGTGGTTCACTCGGAGAGTCTGGTCACGACAAAGCCACACAGCTTCCAGCCGGCGACGTCAGGACTTAAATCCACCTTGATACGGTCATTTTGGTGGTTTTATCCTAAAATTTTGCCCAATTCTTCGCCAAACTGCACCTCAGGGCGGCTTCTCGCATCCACACTGGGACCGTGGTATAAACATTGCCAGCGTGACATGCTGCTGGGTTGAGCACAGGGACAATAAACAGACAAGGTCTCGGAGGCCAGCGTGGCGTACCGCTGCCAGGCCAGGCACCGTGCTGTCGTCCAGGAGTTTGCTGGGGGCCCCCTGACCAGCACGTATGCCACCAGCTGAGACGCTGGAGGCAGCGAGCTGTGCTGGCTTCGATGTGGGCTCGAGGCACCTGGGGACCGGTGTCCGCCGTGGTCTGTCGGCCGCCCTGTTTCTGGCCACCCTGCTTTGAGTCACCTCCCACCCACCATCCCGCGTGTCCCAGCCCAGTGCACAAACATTTACACTCTGTTCTCTTCCCTTCCGAGGCCCAGTGAGTAAACGGCACACGTCTGTCTGGAGCACAGACGCTATTTGTCTCTCTTTGTCATGTCCCTCCTCTTCTGGGTCCGATAGCATCTGCGGAAGGTAGAATCCGCACTTACTGGTGGGGTCTGCGGAGCTTCCCTCATGTTCTCTCCGATCTGCGGCCCTTGCAGCTTAAGGGGTGACACCCTGCCGTTCGCGCTTCCAGCCAGTGAAACGGGAATCTTCTAAGAGCTGGGCGACTGTGTGTGTTTAAGGGCTGCGGTTAAGGAGCCGTCCTCCCGACTCCCCATGGCGGGCCCTGGCTTTGAAGTTTGCGACTCGGATCCTCAGCTCACAACATGTTTTGAAATCTGACATTTGGATGGCGCTTTATTTCAAAGCGGCGAATGGAGCAGGATCCCAGTTAATCCTTGCGCAGGTGGCGTTCCCGGTGGAGCAGTGGCCCGTGCCGACTCCGGGTGCAGACGTCCGTCACATACCCACAGTGTCCCCAGCCCTGAGGATGGGGATTCTGCTAGAGAAGGAGCAGCCCTTGGCCAGAGGAGCTTGGCGTCTGGAGGGGAGACGGACCAGCAAGGCGGGGAACAGCCACACTTCATGGCACAGCGTGAAGCGAGGAGCAGAGGGCCGGGGGCTCAGGGTTCGAGAAGGGAGGGCGACGAGGTCGGAGGGCAGGGTGTGCGGCCAGGGGAGGCCATGGGGGAGGATCAGAGTCCTGGGGGAGGCCGGTTCGGCCCTGGGGTGGGATGGAGCTGGCACGTCCCAGCTCAGAGCTCGGCTTTAGAGACGTTTCTCAGCGTCCCCCACCCAGACGCGTGGCTGGCGCATTCAAGCCCCATGGGCAGTGGGCAGGGGAGGGAACGGGAGGCCGGACGCCAGCCAGGGGCCAGCTCAGCCTTCGAGCAGCTGTTCTGCTCTCTGAAAACCGAGCTATCGGCCGTTTCCTGCTCTCTGCAGCACGGCCTGTGAGTGGGTCTGAGGAGGACGCGGAGGCTGAGGGGGTCTGCTCCCCCCTCCCCCAGGGGAAGGCGGAGACAGGGGGGACCCCTGTGACCCTGGGGAACGCATGGGATTCCACTCTCAGGCTGAGCAGAGAGGGAGGGGCGGGGCACCCAGATGGAAAGTGGCAGACCCGGCCGGGGGAGCCGCTCACTCAGCCCGCACCAGACGGGCACGGAGGGCCGCTGCGGGCTCGCGTGCGGGGACGTCTATACCCCGTCCAGTGCCCAGCGTGAGACGTGGCGTCTGTCCTTCCTCCACCCGGGAACCCACGGCAATCTCCCTCCTCCACCCCTCCCCCCTTCTGTCCCGTCTCCTCCTCCGTCCCTCTCCCATTCACATATTCATTGAACATGGAATTAGTGTCCTCACGTGCCAGGTACTGTGAGGGGAGCCAGGGAAACAATATTGAACACAATCGATAAAAGCCTCTGCCTTCGTCAAACTTACCTTCCCGTTGAGGGAACCACAGGAAGTGAGTTGAGCGCGTGACACGCCCCGTCAGGCGACAGGAGCCTCGTGTTCTTGTAGAGGTGTCATCCACCCACCATGTCCCGAGCAAGGCAGGACGGCAGCGAGAAACGGGCCCCAGGCAAGGCGGGCTCGGCGGGTTCCTGCTGTGGACGGGGCGGTCTGGGCCTGAGGCCAAGGCTCCCGGTCTTAAGAGAGTAGCCTCCTGCCCTACCAGGAAAACCACCAAAAAATAAAGATGAAGCCCAAGCGTACACGTCCCAAGGCCTGTGCTAACCAGCGAACACGCAGCCACGCCACAGGGCCGCGAGGCCGAGTGGGCAGAGGGCTCCCGGCGCTGTCTGGACGCTGAGCCCAGGTGGGCGGTGGTCTACCGCCTTGCAGCCCACCCCGTTGGGCGTCCCCTGACCCGGGGCTGCAGCCCGGTCCCTGGGAGGGGAGGCTGCAGCGTCTTTCTGGCCCACACCATGTTGCTTTGACTCTGCCATCAAAGCAATTCCGTTGGGAGGAGGGGCCACCCTCCTCCTGGGCTTTGAGTTGATGAAACCCACACTCCCCTCGCTGGGGAAGCGTGGGAGGGAGAGAGATTCTGCCGAGACTCCCCGCAGCGTGGGCAGGCCCCGGGCCCACGGAGAGAGGTCCCTCCCGCCCCCTCTCACGGGGGGCAGGAGTGGGGAGCCCTCGCGGAGCACAGAGTGGCTCCTGCGTCTGAAGCTTTGTATTTTCCACAGAGAGTGAGTTCTCAACACAAACTGACATGCCCGCACGGCCCCCAAGAGGCAGAATCTATTCCAATGTCTGCTGGAAGCTCCAAACGTCACGTTGACAACAATTTTCACCTTCTGCGAGGACTTTAGCACCTAACTGCCATGTAAGATGTAACTCCCCCGGGGCTGGACTCAGCCTTGTCCCTGTCCCCACCCTGTGTTACCTAGAAAGGACTCACAC
>NW_011889009.1:134577-135234 GCF_000151845.1 Pteropus vampyrus
CGTCTCCCGATTTTAAGCGTTAGAACCGGTCGAAAACCTTACCGAGTGGGTCGCACCGTTGGCTTGTGGGCCACCAGGGCGTAGTGCCTGAGTCGTGAACGAGGAGGCACGGAAAGGAGTGGACAGGTCGCCGACGCCTCGGAGTCAAAGTTCTCACGTGACCGCTGGCTGTCGCGGTGCCTTACAGGTGGGGACTGGTGGACTCGGCGTCTGCCGGGCAGAACCAGGCCCAGCGCTGGCCCCGGGCATCGCGCGGGGCCGCCTCCCCGCCCCCTGCTCAGAACGCAGGCTCACGGCGACAGGGACGTTGCCCCGTCCACCGGCTGGCACATAGTAGGCGCTCAACATAGAGCTGTTTACCCTATGGCTGAAACACTCTCTCTGCCCACTCACTGTGTTGGCCGCGGGGCTTTTTCTGCAGCCAGTGCTCTAAGATGGATGCTGTGAGCCAGGGCGGGGCGTTTTGTCTGAATAAAGCAAAGCCTGCGTCTGGGGACGGGGCGCCTGGAGGCCCCAGCGGACCCTCCCATCTCTGCACAGCCGGCTGCCTCGCCCAGGGGCTGTGCGGGTCCCGGGGAGGGTGCTGTGGCGTCCTGCGGGGGAGGAGGTGCCTGGACGCCTGGACGTTACAGCAGCCGCTCCCGCGCTCGGCCTGAT
>NW_011889009.1:136839-137923 GCF_000151845.1 Pteropus vampyrus
GTCCCCCGGGAATCATGACCTTGGGGGTGCAGCACTGGAGTTGAGCAGTCCTGGCCACGTGCTTGCCGTGGGGAGCACAGGGGGCTCATCTCCCCTGGGTCAGCGTGGGGAAGGTGATTCCTCCCCAGAGACCCCGTTCCTGGACAGGCTGGACTGCTGGGTCACAGCAGACCCATCGCTTCCTCGTAGCCTCGGGAAGGGGTGTGGAGGGGGTGCACTCATTGTAGGAAGGGGTGGGCGGAGAGGTGAGCAGGTGCCTGGAGGTGGGGTGGGGTCTGCAGGGGGCCTGAGGGCTGGGCGAGCTTGACGATGAATTCTGAGAGGCTCCCAGTTATCCGGCTGGTTCTTCCCTCCCCTTCTCTCCATGAACGGACGATCCGCCCACCAGAAGTACTGTCCCTTAACGAGTCCTCCCAGTGGTCTTCCAACGGCCACCACCGGAGCCAGCTGCAGTGAAACCTCCCTCCCAGGGGAAATCTTCCTGTCCTGTGGCTTTCTAAGGCGGGCATTCAAACCGCGCTGGGGGAGGCCGGGGTGGGGGGCCCAGGCGTCCCTCCAGCCACCATCTCAGGCAGGTCTATGGTGCACTTCCTCTGCCCTGTGGCCCCGGGCAGGCCCCCTGACCCCTGGAGCTTCGGTTTCCTCGTTGGGGAGTGAGGGTAGCCGCGATGCTAACTCGTAGGGCTGTGGTGATGACGGTCCAGGACACGTGTGCTCAACGCCAGTGTGTGGCCGGTGCTGGCAGGTGGCAGCCAAGCTCACCCTGCGCTGTTAGGGGCGCGGGTGGGGGGCTGTTCCTGCTGGGCGGTGTTTTGGCCAAGAGGAAGGGACACTGCTGGCACCTGGGGCTCCCCTTTTGCCGGGCACTCTCGGTCGGGGACCCCATGGTCCAGCTCGCAGGCTCCGGAGTCCAGGGCGTGAGGGTCAGCATCCTCCGGCCCTCACTGCCTCCGGCCCAAGGAAGGAGCTGTCCACGGGGCCGACACAGCCGGCCTGGGCAGCCCGCCGGCGTGGACGCCACGTGCACACACCTTCTGACAGAGCTGCTTTGCTATCGTGCCTGGACGCCGCCGTGAGCCCAGCT
>NW_011889009.1:146688-147372 GCF_000151845.1 Pteropus vampyrus
GAGAGAGAGAGAGAGAGAGAGAGAGAGAGAGAGGGAGAGAGAGGGAAGGAGTCGTTTGGACACACACATGTAGAAAGATTGTCACTCTCATCCCGACACCTGCTCGCTCTGGGGCTGCAGAATTGTATGTTTAGTTAATTAACCAGGAAGACATCAACAATGTCACCCACCTATTCTCTGGCTGTCACGGGACAGCGGGCACAGGGAGCAAGCATCTGTGGCGACACCCCAGCCCCGGCCTTCTGCAGGGAGGGGCTCCCCAGCCAGACTGGGGCAAACCCCACCTTCGCAGTGGCTGTGACATCCTGGGGACCGCAGCAGGAGCAGGTGGCCTGAGCTCCGCTGCCTCACGGAAGGAACGTCCCTTGTTTACAGCCGGCATCTGTCACTCCCAGGGAGACTATTCAAAGACAATCGGTTGCGTCGTCGCTGTTACCCGTTTGCTGACAGCGGTGCTGCGCGGTCCCTCGCTGGCCGATGCCGCGAGAATCGCTTCTCTGGAGAGATCCGCACAGGGCTCCTGCCGGGCGGGCCGCGGGGTCCATTCTGGCTGCCGTCTCCAGGATCAGGGTCGTCGCCAGTGGGGCGGTCGGGGGAAAACCGTTTTCACCGAATCGGTAAAAGGCAGGAAGAACGAGATGCCAGTGGAGAAGCGTCCTCCTTCCTTAACTCCGGCGCCGGAAG
>NW_011889009.1:149457-150007 GCF_000151845.1 Pteropus vampyrus
TGTGTGTGTGATCTGTCTGTGTGTCTCTGTGTCTGTCGCCTGCGTGTCTCCGTGTGTGTGTCTGTGTGTGTCTCTCTCTCTGTCTGCGTGTCTCTCTGTGTGTGATCTGTCTGTGTGTCTCTGTGTCTGTCTGCGTGTCTCTGTGTCTGTCTGCGCGTGCCTGCGTGTCTCTGTGTGTGTCATAGCCCTTTGCTCTGGGAGATGCACCTGTCACATTCCTCTTTTAAAGCCTGTCATTTCCCCGAAAGCAGCTTCCTCCCGCCCATTTACATCCTTGCCCAGGACAAGTGTCCTACAGTGTCCCCAGTGGAGAGCGTTCCCATGCAAATGCGGGTCAAATCGAGGAGCCCTGTTCTTGGATGCTACACTCCCGAAGTTGTGGGCAGTTGGGGGTCACATTACTGGGCCTGCAGGTGCCCCGCAGGCGAGCCCCTTGTCCTGAGACTGGTTAGGACAAGTGCAGGGCCGTGGGCCGGGCCGGGCCGGAGGCTCCGTGCGACGTCCCCCTCCCTGCTCCCTGCCTGCTGCCAGCCCCTGCCTGCAGTCCGGA
>NW_011889009.1:150057-150840 GCF_000151845.1 Pteropus vampyrus
ACGGCTGCCTTCCCCCCGCCACGTCATTTCAACGTCGTGGCACGTCACGTCGACATTTATGAAGTGAAGTTTGCGCTCCGCCGTGGACGGTCCATCCTGCTGGGGGTCCGGCCGCTCCGTTCCCCAGACCCATTTTTCGTGGCCACGAGGCGGCCCGTGAGCGCACTGCGCGCTGTGCCCCTGCCAGCCACGTGCCGTGCCGGCCGCCGGAAGCGTGTGTCTCCTCCACGGCCCCCTCTGCTGTGCGCTGAAGCCTGGCCCAGCGCGGACGTCCCCTGGTCCCTTAGCTCGTGATCCCGTCATGCCCCCCCCGCCCCCGCGCGGTCTCGGTTGGGGTCCCCAGGAAAGCGGGACCTGGAAGAACTGGAGCACGTTGTTGATTTCGGAGGCGATCCCAGGACGTGGGGGAGGGGCGGTGGGGAAGGACGCGTGAGCTCCTCGTTGTCCCCACGGGCACCTGGGGCTCCATCTGCCATGCAGACGGTGCCTCAGAGTCGTCCCCCTCCCCCGCCCCCGGAAGACCAGCAGGGTGGGGCTCTGCTCCCCAGTGACGGGTGCCCCCGGGGACGTGGGCTTCTCCGCACAGCCCAGGGAGCCATGTGCAGCCGAGTAGTGCTTTGCGGCTTCGGAGACCACACTCGGCCTGGGACACCGTCCGCTGAACTGTGATGAATCGGTGGGCGGGGTTGGGGGGCCTGCGAGGCCATCCCAGCTGCGCCGACGGGTTTTCTCGGTGACGGATACGTTTCTTCTGCTGGACCCTGGAGTTGGAACCTGGCCTGA
>NW_011889009.1:150890-151903 GCF_000151845.1 Pteropus vampyrus
GGAACCTGGCCTGACTCCCTATCACCCCAGCACCCCCGCAATTCAGGCCCCCCGGGCACCGTCACGTCATTGCCTGGGATGACGAATATCAGACGCGCTTCCGTCTGCCCTGTCGAACGTGCTTTGCTCGCCCGAGCAGCCTCCCTGTGCCTTTGCCAGCTGCCCACGTAGGGTCTCGTCTCTTCCACGGAGGGCCCTGGGCTCCGGAGCAGGGACCGCCTGCAGCCTCTCGCCCCCGGCATGCTCCCGTGGGTCACTGCCGCCGCTTCGGTGCTGCCAGTCGCTTCTTCCAAAAAGGACTGGATGTAGTTTGCAATATCGAAAATAAAGCACGTGAAACTCGCCTGTCAGAAACGCAGGTCAGAAATCAGTTAGGGGACGGAGAGGGGCGGATGCCACAAACGCTCGAGCCGGATTATTAGCTGCCGTCCAGCCGGGTTGGAGGCAGAGGTGGCAGACTTCCCTCGGGAGTGGGACGCAGAGGACAAGCTCATCCAGAGCTGCTGAGCGGGGGGCCGTGAGGGAACGGGAGGGGGAGCTCGGAGGCTGGGACGGAGGACGGGAAGGGGCGGAGGAGGGTGATTGTGCATCTGGTCGCCGCCTGCGAAAGAGAGAAATGCCCTCTCCGTGACCGATTATGGCGAAGCTAGCAAGCAAATCAAAACGCCGCCTCGCAGCTGGTTAGAGGTGTCTCTGCGGGGGCTCGAGCTGATCCAGGCCAGGCCCCCGGTGCTTCTGGCCATTTACCCAGGAGCAGATGAGGTCAAGTCCACAGAAGCCGGGCTGGGAAAACGAGAGAACGGAGCAGCACCCACGGGGGCGGTGGGCACCGCGCACCCTGGACAGCCTGGGGGGCGGCCCCCGCTCGGCCCCCGCTCGGCCCCCGCTCGGCCCCCGCTGGCCGAGGCCTTGGGGAGGCGCAGGCTCAGTGCAGAGAGTTATGGTTTTCGAAGATGTTGGAAATCTGAATTCGTGTGACGTCTCCCGATTTTAAGCGTTAGAACCGGTCGAAA
>NW_011889009.1:151953-155508 GCF_000151845.1 Pteropus vampyrus
GAGCAGAGCGAGCCCCAGCCAGGGCTCAGTGCGGGGGAGCTGTGCAGTTAAAGGTGGGTGCTTCCTGGCCCCCTCCCCAGGCCTGGGCACGCAGCGGCAGAAGCCTTCGGCTGTGGCAGGAGCCCGCCTTGCTGGCGCCCGTAGAAATGCAGCCCGTTTGGTTTGCAGATAGAAACTTTGCTTTTAAATCTTCCAGTTACTTCCTTTTTCTCCCTTTTCAGGGCCAAAGGTATTTCAAAGGGAAAGGGTGCAGGTGGGGAGCTATGCATTCGTCACCCTTATTTCCCTGTGGCTTTGTCACCGTGGGGGACCTTGCTTAAACCCACATGACATTTGTCACTTTGCTATTGCTTTCTTACCCAGAGGGGTTCTGTCCTCGCTGGCGCATTTCCATTTTCATCTGTCTGAGAGGGATCTGTGAGGGGAGGAAGCCAGGGCGGAGAGCAGCCTGCATTTGCATTTCCGCCTGCCTCCTCCTCATGCCGCCTTCACCTGCAGCCCATCTGCTGCTGCCCCGCTGGGCTGGGGGGCGGGGCAGGTCAGCAGAGCCCAGAGGAGGGGGACTGCTCCCCCGTCAGCCTCATGCCCAGAGAATGGGCCCTTTGCCCCTGAGACGAGGACACCTGCTTGCCCCTGTGTCTCACCTGTGGCTGTGTTCTGGCGCTCACCACATCTGTTCTTTCATTCATTTGTGTGACCAACACTAATTAGCACTTGCCACCTGCTGGGTCCTGGGGCACGCGCTGTGGGCCCCGCTGTGAACACGCCTGTCCTGGAGCCGCCCTCTCCTGTAGGGTGATTGAGGTCAGCACCTGGGACAGTGGAAACACAGTGGTACAGGGTGGGGTTGGGGAGGGCAGGTTCACGGCGGCGATGGTGCCTGAGCTGGGTCGCGAATAGAAATTGCCTGGTGGGAATGGAGCAGGGGTTCTAGGTGGGCATGTTGCTGAATAGTGAGCAAGGGTGGGCTTGGGAGGATGGCTGGGGCATTAGGGGCCATGGGGTGGCGAGGGGTGGAAGTTAAATAGGAACCAGGTGGACAAGGTCCTGTGATCTGTGCTAAGGACAGTGAACTTTGTCCTGGCAAAGGGCACGTGAGTGACAAGAGGGAATCCTGTGGTGTACAGTGAAGACGACATGGGCAGGGGACCCGCTGAGGTTAGAAGCGATGGCAGTTTTCTAAAAGAGGCAGAGAGAATAGAATGTTAGAAGGAAGAGAAAAGGCGGTCTCGTACCAGACCGTTTAGGGGGAGGGGCAGGGGAAGGCGGAGGATGAGACCTGGGCTTTCTGGCTTAGGCGACGGGAAGGGGGTGACACCTGTGAATTAGACACCCCGGGTGGAGAGATGCTGTGTGTCCCCAGAACATACTGAGCAAGCATTTGCCAAATGCACAAACGTGTACTATAAAGATGGACCCCCCCCCATTAATCTAGAAATTTAGTGCAATGACAATAAAAAAATCCAACGCAAAATTTTATGGAATTTGTCAAAACGATGTCTAAAATTTACTTAAAGCTCAAGAATAATCACCATAATTTCAAAAATGGAAAGAGGCAGAACTTTTTCTTGAATGTTGAGACACGTTATGAAGTTATAATAAGTGTTGGAAGCGTGGTATTGTCGCCCAAATACGTGCGTTGGAACAGGTGAGCCACCTCGCTCGTCTGCTTCTGTGCTGTCCCCGGCCGAGCTCACCTGACGATGGCAGAGCTGAGTCTCGGTGATGGAGGCCGCATGACGGGCAAAGCCTAAAATAATTACTATTTGGCTTTTTCTAGAAAAAAGTTTGCCAGCCTCTGGCCTAGGAAGGCTGGAACATTTATGGGAACTTGGTGTGTGACTGAGGTATTATTATAGATCAGGAGAAAGGAGGTTTTTCCCCGTAAACAGTGCTTAGATATTCTCTTTCCCATAGGAGGGCGATTGAAATGAGGTTCTCGCTTCATCCCATAAACCGATTCCACGTGGACTAACGACCCGGATGTGACAGATAGAACTTTATGACCTTGAGGAGGCGATCGAGGATCGGTCTTCCTCAGCTCAGGGTAGAGGACGACTTCTTAGATGAGGCATGAAAAACAGCTCAGAAAGGAGAAGGTTCTGACGGGACAGTTCCCGCTGCCACTCCTACTGCTGCACACGCATGTGAATACACACGCGCACACGCGCACAACCTATTTTGCCAGAGACACCGCATGCCGAGTTGACAGCCAGAGCGGGAGACAATAGCTGGGCGGATGTGGGGGGAGGGGTTAGCTACAAGGTGGCGAGAATTCTCCTGCCTGTGAATTTTCTTGGTAAAGACAATTAACCCAGGAGAAAAGTGAGGTAAGACAAAATCCAGGAGTTTCCAAGAAGAGCGAATGTCAATGGCCAAAGAGAAATGAAAACCGCTTGGTGCATTCGTTACCAGAGAGATACAAAGTAAAAGGAAAATGTTATATTGTTTCACACCGCCCAGCTGGCAAGCTCAGGAAGCCTGGCGATTTGTCCCCCGTCTGGAGAAGGGGAGAAGCAGCCGGGGTGACGGGGACCAGAGGCCACTTCCGGGGCACCCTGGCAACTTCTGAGACACCTTCTGATACGACTGGGAGCATGCATCCTCCAGCACCCCGACGTTCGCCCGGGCTGTCACCCACTCACGTGCGCAGAGGCGTCCCGCGCAGCCTGCGTGCGACGGTGGGAAATAAGATGCTGCCTGAGGGCCCCGAACACGAGGACGAACTCGCGGGCCCCGGGGTGGTCAAGGGTGGCACCACCGTAACCGCCGGAAAAATGAATGCTGACCTGACGGAGGACGCGCGTTGAGAAATAAGCCGTGGTGACGCTCGTGGAAATGAGGGCGCGCGAAGCCACGCACTGGTCGCGAGCATCGCCGCCCCACCCACCCCTCCATCCCCGGACAGTCAGGACCAGGTATGCGGCCGCCAAAATAAGATGAGAGTACTTAGGAAAAAATGACTGCGGAGGGAAACCCATCTGAATGAAATCCGTACAATTCCATTTCTTTCGCAAAAATTATTTTTAGCAACATCCAGACTGTTTTCTTTTGCTAATCACGGGCGGCAGGCACGGGGTTGTTTATCCCATGATCCTGATACGCTTCGGATTTCTGAAATCCCAGGAGAGGAGGGGAGGGGACAGCTGTGAAGCAGGCAGGGACGGTTTCCCGTCGTGAACTCTCAAATCGCAGACCTGGTGTCCACGGCGTGCGGGGAGGCCCCAGCTTGGACACCTGTGCACGTGGCCGCCTCTCCATCCCTCGGTCACATCACACTGTGTCACTCGCAGGAGGCGGGCAGGAGACACCACGCAGACTTTGGGAAACAGAGTCAGGCAGGAGGGCCTGAGGTGGGGAGGCCTCCGGCTCAGGTACTCAGCCAGGGGAGGGCCGCCTGTGGGAATGAGCTCACCTGCGTGCCTCCGCCCGGACCCTGTGCCTCTTTCCCCAACCCCAACGATGCCTGTGCATCCTTACAGGTAGGAGGACGGTGTCACCACCTCCAGGAAGCCTTCCTCAACCCCGGTCTGGGGTGCAAGGGCCTCCCCGCCC
>NW_011889009.1:155558-156390 GCF_000151845.1 Pteropus vampyrus
TGAGCCGGGCCCCGGGGTGCACCACAGGCGCAAACGCCGGCTTGGTCCTGCCCGCAGACACCCGCCCTCCACCCTCCACGAGGCCCCGAGCAGCGGGCGTGCCTCCA
The DNA here is from genome assembly GCF_000151845.1 of Pteropus vampyrus. Taxonomy (NCBI): domain Eukaryota; kingdom Metazoa; phylum Chordata; class Mammalia; order Chiroptera; family Pteropodidae; genus Pteropus; species Pteropus vampyrus. Next base: position 155,666 of record NW_011889009.1, read on the forward strand.
GGATTCCAGATGTGGCTTATCTGAACTGGCAGTCTCATGTCCCTGTCAGTCAGAGTCACACTTTACTCAACTTGGAATATGGGGGAGAGAGAGAGGGAAGGAGTCGTTTGGACACACACATGTAGAAAGATTGTCACTCTCATCCCGACACCTGCTCGCTCTGGGGCTGCAGAGCTGTGTGTTTAGTTAATTAACCAGGAAGACATCAACAGTGTCACCCACCTATTCTCTGGCTGTCACGGGACAGCAGGCAGAGACCAGGGCGACACCCCAGCCCCGGCCTTCTGCAGGGAGGGGCTCCCCAGCCAGACCGGGGCAAACCCCACCTTCGCAGTGGCTGCGACATCCTGGGGACCGCAGCAGGAGCAGGTGGCCTGAAGGAACGTCCCTTATTTACAGCCGGCACCTGTCACTCCCAGGGAGACTATTCAAAGACAATCGGTTGCGTCGTCGCTGTGACCCGTTTGCTGACAGCGGTGCTGCGCGGTCCCTCGCTGGCCGGTGCCGCGAGAATCGCTTCTCTGGAGAGATCCGCACAGGGCTCCTGCCCGGCGGGCCGCGGGGTCCGTTCCGGGTGCCGTCTCCAGGATCAGGGTCGTCGCCAGTGGGGCGGTTGGGGGAAAACCGTTTTCACCGAATCGGTAAAAGGCAGGAAGAACGAGATGCCAGTGGAGAAGCGTCCTCCTTCCTTAACTCCGGCGCCGGAAGGTTCCAGAACCCTGGCA
>NW_011889009.1:156440-158036 GCF_000151845.1 Pteropus vampyrus
TTCCTGCCATTGGCTCGGCCCCTTCAGAGGGTTCTGAGGAGTGAGACAGGAAAGGCTGGGATGCTGGGACCTTCTCCCCGACAGTGCGACCGGGCGCAGCAGAGAGCTCCCCGCTGTCACCGAGCCCTCCCCGTCGGGGTCCACAGGGCAGCAAGCAGCTGGCTCCTGCCGCAGGAGCTGCGGCTCAAGCGTCGTAAGGAGCTGTAACCGCTGAATTTCCGCAACTCGGAAGTCGTCCTCGACGCGGTCGGGAAGTGCGGCTGTGCGGCTGTCAGGCGGCGGGTTTGCATCTCGCAGCGATGGAGTCGCATCTCTCATGTGGCGACAGAGCTGAGGATTGTAATCTTCTCCGTGGCCTCGGCGAGACTTGGAGAAACAGGAACGGCACGGACGTGGGGCTGAGCTCGAGCCGCCAGTGCGGCCTGGGAGAGATGCGAGGTGTCACGCGAAGCCTCCCGCAATCCTTCGAGCTGCTTCTCAAGATAAACCTATTAATATAGTTGTTAAAAACGGAAATTTAAACATTCAGCCCACCAGTTGGTGAGAATGTCCAGATGAGAGCTTTGCGTGCATCTGCCGCCTGGGGCGTCGGCGTGGATGGGGGGCCTTTCTGGAACCTCGAGACCACTCTGGGGGTGGCCAGGACGCTGCCCAGCTCCACCCCGGGGTGCTAATATGGCACTTAGAGACATGGAGTCCTGGCCGCTGGTAACAATGACAAGAAAACAATAGTTGCCCTTGCCGAGACTGCCACGTGCCCCGCCCTGCACCGTACACTTAACTTTCAGTATCTGTGGCAGTTCCCAGGACCACCTGAGGCATTTGTCCGGTTACCAGATGAGGGGAGCCAAGGCTAAGGGGTTAGCTCAATGTCGCAGAGCTAGTAACCGCCAGGGCCAGGATTCAAACCCACGCTGACTCTAATTCTAAAACTCACACTTGTAAGCATCATGCTTTTCTATGGAAACAGAACTGGAGGGTGACTGGTTTTAAGGCTGCAATATTTGTGGCTACGGATATCGGCTCCCTGCCATATGTGTGCGTCTCCAAACAGATCGCTTTTTTTTTTTTTTGAAATTCAAATCCCTATTTGAACCCCACTGTGAGAAGTCACTAGGGAGCACCAAGGGGCACTTCTTTTGTTAAGTGAGCACTGTCTTCAAAAATACATTGCTTTGATAGATCAAAGACGTTCTTCTTATTAATCATAACTAGAGCAGTCAGCGACCGAGTCCCCACGTGGCACCAGGTGCCATTCTAAGCTACTGCTGCTAACAACTCTTTTCTAAGAGCGCCCCGTGGCCCCACGAGGCGGGATGGCGGGGCTTGGCCACCCGTTCCCTGAACCCCTTTCTGCTTCCTCCCAGGTGCACAGCTGGCTCACGTTTGCCGGCCCCGTCGCCGTTAGGCACGGCCATGTGACTGAATTCTGCTCAGCGCGTAGTGGGTAAACGTGACTGCTGCCACCTGGGCACTTTCCTCCATCTCTCTCCCTTTCTCGGAGACCACGGAGGCCGGCTGGGACCACGAGATCTTGCACTTGCCGTTGGCCTTGTTGACCCTGAGAAAGAAGATACCACTAAGAAGGGCTCCTGA
>NW_011889009.1:158086-159569 GCF_000151845.1 Pteropus vampyrus
TAAAATGCAAATCGGATCACGCCGCCCCAGCCTAAGTCCCCGTACCAGCCTCTCACTTAGCGAGAATCCGCTTTGCTTCTGGATGGCGCCGGGTGATGTGAACCTAGAGTGCAAGCCTGCCCGAGCAGCGGCCCGTGGCAGTCTGTGTGTCTGCCTGGCTGGGCTCGGGGTGCCCAGGGTGCTGGCAGCGCAGGATTTCCGGGTGCGTCTGTGCAGTGTCTCCAGGTCACCCAGTGGGCTGAGTGAAGGAAAGCGCCCTCACCGCTGCAGGCGGGCGCCATGCTGGCCACTGGCGGCCTGAGCGATGGCCTAAGGATGGAGGCGGGGCGGACCCCGTTTCTGCTGGAGCCAGATGGACACCACCTCTCCTGCCTCCGACATCCAAGCCCCTCTCTCAGGCCTTAAGGCTCAGACTGGGACTTACGCCCTCGGTCCCGGGTTCTCGGGCTTCCAGACTGGACTCAGTCACACCGCGGGCTCTCCTGGGTGTCCGGCTGGCAGGCGGCAGCCCGTGGGACATCTCGGCCTCCGTCACCACGTGAGCCAATTCCCATAATACATCAGTCTCCCTCTCTGTCTCTCTCTATCCCACTGGTTCTCGTGGAACCCTGACTAATGCAGGGGGTTTGGCCTTTGCTTTTCTGGCTTTGTATGGGGGACATAGATACGCCGTGTTACGCATTTTTTCTGTTTTGCCGAAATCTAAACCATGTTGTGTCTTACAATCGGTGGTATCCTAAGCTCAGTGAAACAGAGCATTCTCTCTCATTTACAGACGGACAGTGGAAACAGCGCGGAGCGTTTAAGGCACTCACTAGTGAGCGTCAGAGCCAGGCTGTGGACCCAGCGACCTGACTTGAACATCCGGGCTGGTCTGTCCCGTGTGGGGACAGTGTGTCGGTAGTGGAAGGGGCCTGACCGCTCAGCAGAAGAGAGGGGCCTGCTGGCACGTGTCACCAAAGTGCTGCTCAGGGACATGAGTGACGGGGTCGTTGCCCCTTTCTGCCTCTCGGCCCTTCTCTCTGCTGGCTTCCCAGGCAGATGGGGTCTCTCCACGCGCTGACACTGGTGATTCCAGCCTTCACTGCCACCTGCCAGAGATTTCAGTTAAGAGGCCATTCTGAGTGACGGCGCCATCCTCTGAGTGTGTGTGGCCCAGGGATGAAGAGCTGGACAGCTCGTCTTGGGACAGGGCCCAGCCTTGGGCAGGGCATGAGGACGGGGCGATGGGGCAAGGCACCCAGACCGCAGAGCAGGGCAGGGGCGGGAGGTCTTAAAGGAGAATGGGAAGCTGTTCCCAGAGGGGCCGGGCCACGTGTGCTCCACAGGCTGCGGTCAGGGGCTCAGGCAGGATTCTTGCTGAGTGAGAGGCTGGTACGGGGACTTAAGCTGGAGCAACGTGATCTGATTTGCGTTTTAAAGTGAAACCTGGGTGCTGCTCGGGCTGTGACTTGGCAAGGAGGGCACGTGAGAGCAGGGAGAC
>NW_011889009.1:160534-161940 GCF_000151845.1 Pteropus vampyrus
TGGGGCTCTGAGGGGCTGGATCCTGAGGGAGCATGTGGAGCAGAGCCGCTTTCCCACAACTGGCGGGCGCGTGGCGTCCCCTCTGACCCCCGTGTTCATGCTTCTGCCTTCATCTCGGAGGCTTTAGTGACTAGAGGGCAGGAACGTGTGTGCACAGTTATTGGTCCCCTGCTGGGTCCCCTTGGGTCCCCTAGAAGTGAGAGCAGGATGAGGAGGTGCAGGATAATCACACCCTTCTCTCTGTGTGTGGTCCCGGCATCCAGGCCGCTGTGTTCCTTCCGGGGCCTCCTCTTCCTTCAGCAGCCAGACGCCGCTCCGATCGCGACCCTCGCCAGCCCTCCCCGCACCAGGTCCGCACGGAGCCGGTGCTGCCGGCCATCCTGGTCTCCATCACGCACGCCGCCGTCTGTCCAGGTATCAGCGGCCGCCGTTAACAATGGAGGGAGGTACTGCTGGGCGGCTCCGTCGTCGTGGCTGCCCTGAACTATCACTTAGAGAAGAAGCATAGTCAATACGCTTAATCTATGGTTTTCTCTGGACGTTTTAGTAACGATTCATTCTGAGGAGGAGGCGATATTGAAGGACTGGCTGCAGTAAATCCGCGGTTTAAAGCAGCCGGGGCTCCAGCCGGTCGAGCCGCACGGAAACGCACGTGTTCCCCTCGGCTCCGTCGCCAGCACCCGGAGGGCTGACGGCTGGGGCTCCCTCCTGCCGGCTCGCTGCTCTGTCCTCTCCAGGCCGCACCACGACCTGGGGTTAAGGAGGACCCCATGTAGGTTTCATCAATACATGGTGGACGTCTGCCCTTCTGATCATGGTCATTTGTGGGCCACTGGCGGCGGGAGCGTGGACACCACTGGATCCCACCGCCAGACCAGCAGACGCCTCATTGTTCCCAGTTTTGAGGACTCACCTTTGCTCCGAGTTGTCCGTACGCACCAGCCGCTCTGAGGCAGCCTCGAATGCCGTGATCAGTCTGCAGCGCTCCCAAGGTCATGGGTCCACTCGGCCCCGGGGGCCCCGCCCCGGGTAGGAGCCCACCCTGCAGAATGCTGTCAGCACCAGGGGACCGCAGGGCCAGGATCCGCGTGTGTCTTCCAGTGGCTTAACTGTCATCCTGCCGTCCTCAGTAAACTATCAATGTTCTAAGCAAATCCTTTTTTAATGCACAGCAGAGAAGTGAACTCCAGCCTGGTTTAGGTAGAATTCTAGCACATTCTGGCCTTTGTGGGTATCATCGGTCTTTACATATTCAAAAAGTGACTTTATATTTCAGACTCGTCAAGTCATTCTTTTTTTTTTTTTTTTAATTCAGCAAGTATTTGAGTGATTGCTACGTGCAGTTTTGAGTGAGTTCTTGAGTATGATTGGGTTGTAACAAAGTGCTTCTGGAAACTTCTTGGACT
>NW_011889009.1:161990-163502 GCF_000151845.1 Pteropus vampyrus
GTGACGGCGCCATCCTCTGAGTGTGTGTGGCCCAGGGATGAAGAGCTGGACAGCTCGTCGTGGGACAGGGCCCAGCCTTGGGCAGGGCATGAGGACGGGGCGATGGGGCAAGGCACCCGGACCGCAGGGCAGGGCAGGGGCAGGAGGTCTTAAAGGAGAACGGGAAGCTGTTCCCAGAGGGGCCGGGCCACGTGTGCTCCACAGGCTGCGGTCAGGGGCTCAGGCAGGATTCTTGCTGAGTGAGAGGCTGGTACAGGGACTTAAGCTGGAGCAACGTGATCTGATTTGCATTTTAAAGTGAAACCTGGGTGCTACTCGGGCTGTGACTTGGCAAGGAGGGCACGTGAGAGCAGGGAGACGCCTCCCCCACCGAGACCATTCGCGAGCCTGGGCCAGGCGTTGGCCCTGGGCAGGCAGCAGGAGAGCCAGGGCGAGGGCCGTGGCTTCCAGATCCATTTTGAGCTATTTTGGAAGTAAAGTCGACAGGACATAGGGATGGTTTCTATTTGGACTGAGCGAAAAGGAGGTATCAAACATGCATCACTCCTAACTGTCTGATTTGGACGAGACACCCCTGACCCGGAGCAGGAGATTTGAGTCCATGATGTGGTGTCGCTGTGCAATGTTAAGTAACCAGCTGAATAGAACAGTGTAGAGGGGTCTCTCGAGGAAAGACGCGTGCTGGAGTCCACCCGTGACGAGCAGGGTCAGCATGAAGATGCATTTAGCGCTGTAGGAACAGTGCAGTCGACAGAGAGGGAACGGCGGGGCCAAGGCCCGCTGTGAGAAAGAAAAGCATTTAGAGGAGAGCCGACTGAGACACCCGCAGAGCGGCTGGGGGCGGGGCGGGGCCGCCAAGAAGGAGAGCAGGCTGGATTGGGGGGCGGCTGTCTGGGACAGCGCTGCCCAGCGATGCGGTGATGTGCACGTGACCTTGGCTTTGGGAGTACGGAGGCTGTGGCCGCAAGCGTGGTGGAGAGCGGCCCAGGCCGGAGCAACTGCAGTTGCAGTGGGCAGTGAGGACACAACAGGTGCAGGCCAGCCATCCCCGGCTGCGTCGCTTCCCAGTTCCCCGGCAGCGTGGTGGGGCCACGTGACTAGATCTGGCCAATGGGATGTGAGCGAAGCACGTCACTCCTGGGCAGAGGCAAGGACAGCCCCTGACTCTCTCCTTCCCCCTCCCACCCCGGCAGCCCCCCGAGGCCACTCACCCAGATGCCAGCTACACCGCATGGGGCTCTGAGGGGCTGGATCCTGAGGGAGCATGTGGAGCAGAGCCGCTTTCCCACAACTGGCGGGCGCGTGGCGTCCCCTCTGACCCCCGTGTTCATGCTTCTGCCTTCATCTCGGAGGCTTTAGTGACTAGAGGGCAGGAACGTGTGTGCACAGTTATTGGTCCCCTGCTGGGTCCCCTTGGGTCCCCTAGAAGTGAGAGCAGGATGAGGAGGTGCAGGATAATCACACCCTTCTCTCTGTGTGTGGTCCCGGCATCCAGGCCGCTGTGTTCCTTCC
>NW_011889009.1:164452-176785 GCF_000151845.1 Pteropus vampyrus
GTGGGGGCAGTGAGGTGACTTCTCAGAACAAGCTCCAGACTCCCTCGGAGGCTGCTCTCTGGCAGGGAAGGAAGCGAAGGGATACTGTGTGACATCGGCCTCACCTTTCACGTGCCGCCTGGCAGGTCGTGGGCAAGCGTTGCGATTCCTTCAAGATACTGTTACATTTGACCTCTGCAGTCCTCCCGCGAGATTCTCAGGGCTGCATCTGTGACCCAGAGAAGGTGTCCCATGGGACGTTGGTTACACGAATGAATGTGTAACAAGAAATATGGTTGTGGTTTCTAGAAATTCTCCCTGGAGTTGGCAGTGAGTAGATAAGGAGGTAAATGCTCGCTCATCCAGAGTAGCCCGCCCCTCCCCTCCGCCACGCCCCACTGAGCCCGCCATCTCCCCTCCCTCCTCCTCTCCTCTCTCCGTCTCTCTTTCATCCCCTTTCCTTTCTCCTGTGTCCCCTTTGTCATCTCTATCCTTCCCTCCCTCCCTGCCCGCCCAAGAAGCAGATGACTCATAGGGGGACAGGGAAACAGTCTCACCTGGTTCACCTGTAATGATCACCGTCATGATTAAGAAAAGTCTGTTCAGAAGGTCATGGATGGGACCAGAGAGGAGGGAGTCCACCTGAGGAAGCCTGGGACAGGCCTGGGCAGTGGACGGGCCACCTGGAACCCGGCTCCCCCCTGGTACTCCGAATGAGCCAGCATCGCCGTAGCCTGGAGTGTGCGGGTCAGCGCGACTTTCGGACCTGGGTGCTGGGGAACAAAAACCAGACAGACGCCCTCCTGCTCAGTCGGGGAGAGTTTAGTCTCTGCACACGTGCTAGCGCCTTGTCTGAGTCTCACGAGGCTTCGGTAGAAAGTGAAAGTTCTGACTCCCAAACCCTGCTGGACGAGAATGTGGCAAGGAGGCTGGCACTTGAAAACAGAAGTGACTCCTCCTTGATCTGAAATCCGTCGCCTTGGCTGGAACCGCGGAGTGCTGGGGACGGAGGAGCAATCTGGGGACGGCATTAAACCCGGCCCGGTCCCAGCCAGGCGGTGCGGCCCCGTCACTCAGCGCCACGAGGGCGGACATCTCCCAGAGCCTCACTGGCCGTCCGCAGGGAGACGGAGCTGCCCGGTGGCAAAGCGAGATGCGACCGCGATGCCTCGGGCAAGCTAGAGTTGTGGACTGGCACCCTTGGGTGGGTGCCAGACGCCGTCTAACTTCTGTGTTTCTAGGCTACACAATGGGAGAGGAGACTTGACTGTCTGTCGCCAGCATGTCCAACGTGGGTGGTGGGGCTGGGGGAGCGCTGCCCCGCAGTGGCCTGAAAGACACGTGGCACCAGGGTCTGTGCGGAATCCACTACCGGGCGAAGGAGCTGGAGGGTCAGTGATCACACAGCAGCAAGGAGGTGTGGCCCAAAGCTCTGCCTTTCCGAGCAGGACCCCCACCCCAGACACCCCGACCTCGTAATACACCTGTGCACACGCACGCATGCACACGCGCACACACACACAGCACGCACAGTGTACACACACAGCACACACACACACACGGACAGCACACTCACATACAGCACACACACACAGCATATACACACATATAGCGCACATGCACACACAGCATATATACACATACAGCGCACATGCACACACAGCACACACACACACATGGACAGCACACTCACATACAGCACACACACACAGCACACACACAGCATACACACACAGCATATACACATATATAGCGCACATGCACACACAGCATATATACACATACAGCGCACATGCACACACAGCACACACACACGGACAGCACACTCACAGCACACACACACAGCACACACAGCATATACACATATACAGCACACACACAGCACACACACACAGCATATACGCACATACAGCGCACACACCCAGCACACACACACAGACAGCACACACACACAGCATATACATACATACAGCGCACACATACACAGCACACACACACACAGCACACACACACAGCACACACACACACAGCGCACACACTCACATACAGCACACACACAGCACACACACACATGGACAGCACACAGTGTACACACACAGCAACACACACAGCGCACACACTCACATACAGTATACACACAGAGCACACACACATACAGCGCACATGCACACACAGCACACACACACACACACAGCACACACAGCACACACAGCACACACACACAGCATATACACACATATAGCGCACATGCACACACAGCGTATATACACATACAGCGCACATGCACACACAGCACACACACACATGGACAGCACACTCACATACAGCACACACACACAGCACACACACACAGCATATACACACATACAGCGCACATGCACACACAGCACACACACACATGGACAGCACACTCACATACAGCACACACACATAGCACACACACACAGCATATACACACATACAGCCCACACACACAGCACACACACACAGACAGCACACACACTTATGGCACACACACACAGCATATACATACATACAGCGCACACACACAGCACACACACACAGCATATACACACATATAGCGCACATGCACACACAGCATATATACACATACAGTGCACATGCACACACAGCACACCCTCTTCCATTTCGTTACTCTCAGACCAGTCACGCCCACCCACTTGGAACCTTTTTACAGATGTGGTCTCTGAGCTTCTAACCCAGACCCATCTAGACACCAGGGTCTGTAATCACTGAGCCCTCCAAGTATGGCTGCCGGGTAAACCTCAGGATACCCAGTGACGTGTGAGCTGTCTGGAATTAAGTGGTACAGAGATCGACAGCTAGCATTTCAGTGTCGGTGTGCCCAGGCCATAGTTGAGGCATACTTAATCCGAAAAGTCATTTATCCGAAATTCCACTTTCCATCTGTACTTTTACGTGTCACCTGGCATTCTTTATCTCCCTCCCTCCCTGTGCACGCACGTGGTTAATTTGGATATATCTGTGGGAGCAGAATTCCTGAGTCCTATGAACCCCGTTTTTGAGGAACTTAGAGTTAACTCTCTGTTTAGCTTTTGGCGGCGGGGGTGGGGGGGTGTCTGCTAATGGGTTCTCTGCGTTTCCGTTGAGGGTTCTGATCCCCCCACATCCTCAACCACCTTTTCTTATCGCCTTTATTCCGATGGCAGGCGTCCTACTGGGTGTGAAGGGGCAGCTCCTGGTGGTTTCGATTGTCTTCCCCTAATGACTAATGGGGTCAAGCACCTTTTCATGTGCTTATCATGGCCATTTATATATCTTTGGAGAAATGTCTATTCAAATCTTTTGCCCATTTTTAAATTGGATTGTTTGTCTTTTTATTTATATGTTCTTTATATGTTCTGGATACAAGTTCCTCATCAGATAGGGGACTTGCAAATATTTTCTTCCATTCTGTGGGTTCTCTTTGCACTTTCTTGATGTTTTTTGTTATTTTCTGGGTGTCGTAAGTTCTTTTTTGAGTTATACCTTTCACATTGTTAACTGTACTAATTTCAAGCTATTTCATTTCACTTTTGGGGAGTCCGTTTATTCCCAAGCACATTTATGATATTTATTTCTGGAATTAAGTGGTACAGAGATCCTCAAAGAATAAAGTTTTTTTAAAAGCATATTTAATATTATAATTTTATATTTCTCAAATAAAAAGAAAACCTGGGTAGGTTCTTTAATTCAAAACTAGAAAATAAAACTTACAAAATTGTATCAGTTTGTGAGGAGACCCCCTCCCCGCCCAGGTGCTATGGTCTACTTGGGACAGGACCTCCTGGGGGAGGGGGCCGAAATGGCATTTGGGTCAGCAGAAGCAGAGATGAGTTTGCAAACGTTCGTTAATATTGCAGTGGGCGATTCTTTCTGCTCCAGACTCAGAAAAGTGGTATTTTGTATGATGGTTGACATTCGGGACTAATACATTCTTTTACCGTTGTTGTTGATTGATGTGTCAGGATTTGTGCGTGTGTGTATGTGAGTTAGTTTTCCATCCTGCCACCTGAAATGCGTTTCTGGTTAAAATGCAGACTTCGGTACCTGGGGAGGTGCGGATCTTCTTGCCTCTTGGGACTAAGCTGTAAAATCTGACTTAAATGGAGGCTTGACTACCAAGTGTTTGACCTCCTGTTTCTAAAGCTGATGAATAATTGTTTGTGGTATTTAAAACTATTCTCCGTGGATTCTGCCAGAAAGGATCCAGTCCCTGGGAGACTCAGAGATGTGCTGGGCTTTTTGGCTGCCTGGAGGGTCTTCTCTGGGGAAGGCAAGAGGCAAAGTAGGCCCAGATCAGGCCCGAGTGAGGCACGGGAGGCCACGGTGGTCCCAGGCTGGGCACCGAGCAGCACCGTATGCTCAGCGTGCCGCCTCGCTGGCTTTCTGCTTTCCACTTAGGTACACCCACCAAGGACGTGAGTTAGGGATTCTACTCCTGAATAAGCATGTGACCTTGAGCAATTTCCTTCTGTCTTCAACCGCCAGGCAGGATCAGGCCAGGTCACCTTTGAGGTGTCTTTTGGCCAAATAGTCTTCAATTTCTATAGCCAAAAATCTGTGCAAGGACCTCGCTGTATCTGCAAGATATTTCTTTAGCCATTGGGGTAGGTAGAACCTAGCAGTTTGGATGGATTCCGAGGTTCCCATGTCCCCCGAGGTTAGTGTCCCGGTAGCTGCCGTCAAGGGACTGTGGCCCAGGCTCGGGGGTCACACGAGGCCACGTTGACTAGATGGCTGGCCAGAGCACTGCAGGTCCTTTGGTTGTGAGGAGCAGTAGCCCCCCAGGGTAGAGAGGGAGCCCCCGGTAGGAAGCGGGTTTGGAGGGAAGGGTGGAACCTGGGAGTTTTGCCGGCAGGGACTGCTCCAGCAGGTGGCCCAGGAGTGTCTGTGGGGGGAATGGGTTCCAGAAAGACGTATTCTTTTCGTTTAAAATGCAGAGAAGAAGTGCGACCGTCGTCATCAGTGCTATTGACCACATACTCCTTTGCTATCCCTTGGGGGATTGGGATGGCATTGCGCCTTTGGGCCCCGTGTGGTTGGCTGGGGCTGTATGTGTTGTTCCGGCCAATGAATTTGAAGCAGAAAGGACAGGTGACAACTGGAGCACTTACGCTGAGAGAGCCCTTGCCGTTGACGTTGTGGGAGCAGGAGCTGTGAGCGGCCCGCGCCGACCCGGCCGAGACGCCAGGTAGCAAAGCCTCCTTTGGACCCGGGCAGGTGCGCGGAACGAGAAGGAAGCAGACGCTGTCACAGTCAGCCACCGAGAATTTGGAGTCGCCGGTTACGGCAGCATCATCAGACCTGAGCACGCTGACCTGCCCCCCACCCCAAGGCCTAGTTTAGGTCACACGTCCCCCACCAGAAGAGAGAAGAGCTGTGGTCCAGCGGGGGACCTTTCCGTGGAGATCGCATTCCCGAGCACGGAATGAATACTAGCACCCCAAATAATTGTGGGCTGTGCTGGTCGCAGTAGCCACCCAGGAACTGAGCCCGTGACTCTGACCCCACAAATGCCCAGTCTGTGTGGGCAGATGAGGTGCCATGACCGGCACAAGTCTCTGGATGACAGCCGCGCGGCCCTCTGCTTCACGGCCGCTCCTGCAGGCCACCCTGCCTCCAGGGACGCTCCGAGGGATTCCTCTGTCACCTACGGTATTTAATTTAGTTTAAAACCACAAAGTCTTTCTTGAAAAGAGTTCAAAATTAAATATTAAAATACACTTTATTGCATAGCATTAACAGGCTGCATTAAAATACTCAGTGAATCATGATTTGTTTGTGCCACGGTATAACATGAATAATACATTGAGAAACTTTTGTGCGTTTAATGGGATGAAAAATCTTATGGCAGTTTTAGACTTTCCTTCTCTTCACTCTGGCAGGTTGGTGCGTTTTGTCACCATCTGACACATTCAGCCATCGTCTGAATCACTATGCCACCTCCGACTAGAGTGCTGGGTAATTAAAAAGGACAAGAATAAGTGTATATAATAAATTCGGAAGGCCTGCTAATTATGTGCATATTGTACTATATTAATACTGCTAATAATTCAAGTGACAACTAACATAAAAAAATCATCTAATTTGCCGTGCTCCCTGAGACCCGCAGTTTGTGACGCTGCCGCAGGGAGATGGGGGCGAATGTGAGTGTCCTCGAAGGGCGTGAGGGGCAATGGGCCCCGCACCATTGAGACTTCAAGCGTCTGGGTGTGTTCCGGTGGCGTCCCGTGCGTGGGGACAGGCAGGGGTCCACGGGGGGCTCGAGGTTTATTTATGGTGCACATCGGGGACTTCGTCCCGGTTCAGGTTCTGCGGGAGAGCCGCTCATTGCTGAGGTGTCTGGATCAGTCAGCAAGTTCAAGGTCGTTTGTTGCCACAAAGTAATGCCCGTGACAGCAAACGTCTGGAAACGGCCCGGAGGCTCACGGGTCGAGGTTGGGTTGGGTGAATCGCGAGCGTCCGTGTGCATCCTGTCCCCTCTGACCACGTGAGAAAGAGCGACTGAGAGCTCTCGTGGCCACGTGGGACGTGCTCGTGTAAACACGACAGTGAGTGACAAGCTGCCGATTGGGTTAAAGATGGGGAAGACTGTACGTTGCTTTTATATGCATGTGCATAAAAATCTCTCAAACCACACACACACACACACGCACGCACGCACGCACGCACGCACACAAACGATTCATTTGTTTGCTGGGGGACATAGGACCCTGGTAGATGGTAGAAAATATGGGATAAAGAAAGTTTTCTGAATACCGTTTTAGGATTTTTCAACCAGTTGAATATAGCGTCCATTTAAATAATTAAATAATCCTGACATTGACCTTGCCGCCCCCCAAAGGTGGAACAAAGTGAGGGGTGATTTACAGAAAGGTTCAGTGTCTCCCCAGCTGGGGGAAGTGTGGGCCCCTCAGCCGCCAGAGAGCACCAGGCCGGGGCCAGGGAGCCACCATCAGCTGCTCCATTCAGAACAGGGCCCGCCACAAAGACCGTGCACCTGGTGAGCTTCTTCCCAAAGCGGGGAGAGAAGGCGGGAGCTGCACCTCTTACCCACTGTCTCATGGGAACTGTCCCCAGAGACTAGGCTTGGAAAGACTCAGATGAAAGTGGTTGGGAATGCAAGGGCCCCCAGGCCCTGGCGCACGCAGGTGGCTCCTGGGCCCGGCTGGTAAGCAGCGGATTGAAGCAAAGAAGGGTCCCTCTCCAGGTGGGCCCACTGCCAGCCCCGGCCTGCGGCTGGTGGCCCCCGGGGAACGCCAGGGCCGTGCTGCTGCCGAGTGACACAGTTTCCCAAGGGAAGATGGCAGTCTGGATTTCTATGCAGAATCTCCTGAGTTTTATGTGTTGGCCGATAATTTTTAATAAGATTGAATGGAATGAGCTAACCCGAAGTTTTCTGCGGACCACCGCCCGCCGCCCGCCGCCAGGCCGCAGGTCCTGACTGTCGCCTGCCGTTTGCGGAGGGTTCAAGTGCAGGCATTTCCCCCGGGATTTCCCCCGAGGACTGTGCATTTTACTGGGGCCAGAAGCACCGAATCCGCAAGGAGGCGCAGTGGCTGATGCCCAGATGCGCTCGCCTACCGTGTGGTTCCACGGGCAGACCTCGCCGTGTCCCCCGCGTGTGCCAAACACAGGCGTGAGGACGTTTTCCGAAGCACGGCGTGTGTGTGAAAACCGGGACGCACTCACGTGTGGGAACCTAGAGCATTCACGTGAGAATGTGGTCGAGCAGGGCGACACCATCACGAGTCGAGGGCAAAAGCAAGTTGAAGGTTTCCCATGGTCCCAGTAAAAATAACAAAGTGTGTGTATATTCCTAATTTTTTTAGCCGGTATATATGTTTCCATAAATTTTCTGAAGACAGTTTGTGTATTTTCATCTTTCTAAACAAGGCCCTAACGTGCTTTACGCCTTATGGCACATCCTGTCCCTTCTTCCTTGTTTTAATTCTATCATCTTTTGCTAATTTAGAGAAAATGGGTTTTTAAGGAGTCAGAGATGAACGAAACCTACTGTATTAGCCGGGGTTCTCCAGAGAAGCAGAACCAACGGGATGTATACCTGTGGCTACGTCCAGACCTATATCATAAAGCAGTGGCTCAAACAATTATGGAGGCTGAAAAGTGCCGCAGCCTCCGTCTGCGGAAGTCCTTGGGTCTCACGTGGCATCTGGCCCTGGAGTTCACAGTGGCTGCCCCTAAGACACTGCCATGTCTCAGCTTGCGTGGTCCTTTCGTGCCCGGACACCTCTTAGGAGCAGGGCCTCTGGCCCCTCCCCTGCCCACATGTCCTCCCAGGCCCTAGGGGGGCTGTGGATGCTCAGGAGAGAAGGCCACGTTCCCACCTGTGTGAGGACAGGGGTGGCTGGCACACCTGGGGCCCCCCATCCTCCAGAGGCCCCCGCTGCAGGCCCCTTCTGAAGTCAGGGCATGCAGGGTGCGGTGTGATCCCCCGGGGCTCAAGGCCCTCCTACCTCCCTTGGGGCCCTGAAGGCGGCAGGGGTGCCATGCTGGCAGCAGGCCCGCCTCGTCGACTGCAGTGGCTTGGGGAGCGGGCCCCGCTGTACTCCGTCACGGCCCTTGACGGCCCACGGACAAAGCCCGTCCGCTCCAGGCTTCCAGGGACGGTGACCCTCAGCATTTTACCAAGCGCTCTATGGCCCTCCGTGCCAGGGTGCGATCTGGCCCCGTGCCACGGACGGGCACAGTGAGGCTGGGGACATTCGGCACCATGCCGACGATCGCACGGCCACCAGGAGCAGAACCCAGGTGTGGGCCACGCGGCCGCCTGCAGACGGGCAGCATCAGAGGCCACCTCAGCCATGGCCAGGACTGATTCCTGCCGTGAACAAGCCATTCTCTGGTGAGTTAGGACCGGCACGCCTTCTGGACAGGAGAGAGCTGGTAAAAAGCCCTTACGCATTTCTCCTGCGGTCCAGGGCTTAAGGGGGGAATAAGGAGCACCCCTCACCCGCGTGACGTGTTCCTCCGTGCCGGTCAAGGGCGGGCGCGTGTCCTCCTTCCCCGCGTCAGACGGAGGGGCCCTCGATGTCGCTTATCGTCGGCCCACTGCCCACAGAGCCCGGCCCGGCCCGTCACGTGTTTGTTCAATGAGCGAATGAATAACACTTTGCTTTCAAGAATTCGGCCTCGTTGAGGGTTTGACCAGCTCTCTGTTCTCAAGACTGATTCTATTTCAAATCGAAGATTTGGATAATTTGATTTAAAAAAGAATCCATCAAATCACTGGTTTAAACGAGGTTATTGTTAAGAAGGCAATTGACTGTTCCAGTAACGCGTATAGACACAGCCCACGTTAAAGCCATGATTAATTAACACACCCACAGACACAAAGGCAGGACTCCCGGCTCCAGTCTAGCCCTGGCACCTCCACACCCCACAGGGAGTCCCCTGGCATGTGGGAGGGGCCGACTGTGTCAGCGAGGTGACGGATCGGGTCACCATTCCTGCAGGACCGGGTGACCTGGGTGCCTCCTCCGGGAGCATCTCCCTCCACAGTGCAGTCTCCAGGGGAGACGGACGGTGAGCTCGCCGAATAAAAGGCACAGAGGCAGGGCCGGGGACAGCCATCTCCGCCAGGAAGGGGCGCGGGCGGGCCTGGCCTCGGTCGCTGGCCCGCAGTGGCCGTGGGTACATTGTTTACCTCTGTTTTCTCGTCTGGAAAATGGGAACAACGAGAGGCTGTGGGGATTGGCGAGTCCTCCCAAGCTGCATTGGACAAAGCACCGTCAAGGGACTGCTCTGGATGGGGCAGAGCTGGGCTCCCACCCGGTGCCATCACCAGCCGCCCACAGGGCCTGGCGGGTTGCTTGGCCTCAGACCTTGGTTCTCTTGTCTGCAAAACTGGGCGACAGCGGACCATCCTCATGGGCTGTGGTGACGGCTGCGGAAGGTGTCTGCAGCTCAGGTACAGGGAGTGCCCTGTGGCTGGTGGCGGTCGGCACTTGGCAGAGCAGAGGGGGGCCGAGGGGCCCCTCCTGCCCTCCTCCCGACACCACGCCGAGGACAGGCTGGCCCCGGCCCCGTGCAAGCCCGTCCTGGCCCCTCCTCGCTGGGGAGCTTCCTGCCTTCACCGCCCACCAGCTCCCTTGGGGTTGGTGGCCCCCGGGGAGGGCGAGCCAGTTAACGTCCAGGCAGAACAGCTGCCTCCCTCTGGTTATTTAGATTCTGGGGCTGGATTCCGGTCAAGGAAGAGGCTGACCGGGGAACCAGGCCGGCATCTGCGCCCTGCCCGAGCGCGCCCCTCCTGCCTCTCGGCCGGCTGTGTGGCCAGCGCCTTCGCGTGGGACCCAGCACCACGCCGGGGGCTCCTGTGGAGATGAAAATTAAGGGATAAATATGCAGGTTTAATGACATCCTGTCTTTCCGACGCTCTCCGTTGCTTCCTGAGGTATTTTAATCCTCTTTTCCTGCTTCCAACACCAAGAACGTCTGACGAAGTTTCTCTGGGAAGATGATATCGCTGTAACGGCCTCGTGCTACGTCTGTGATTCTAAACACACGTTCATTTGCTTCTATCGCTTTGGACTAAAGAGAAAGAAAATGAACCATTAGAAAAAAGGCTCCTCTTACGCCCCGCGCCCCCTCTTCAGTTTCTCCAGGAGGCAGTGGGCCCTTTTATCTCGCACTCTGCTCCGGCGGACTCGGCTCCATTATCGGCTCCTGTGCTGCCTCGAGCTCGGCCCTCCCTTCGGCCACGGCGATGAATCGGCTCGGGGCCAGCGGGCGGGCAGGTGAGATGGACTGCGAGTACCGCCACCTCGCCTCGTGTTCCTGGTGCCATTCACGCGCCCCGGTGGAAGGTCTGAATGACGTCCACGGGGATTTGCAGGTGGCGGTCTTTAACTGCTGGTAACCAGAGACGGCTCAGGGCCTTGTTGAGCCGGGCCGGTTCCTCCCGCCCCCCGCCCTCCGGCACCCAGCGTGTGGCAGGCCCAGTGCCCGGCTGCGGGGTCCAGGGGCGAGCGGGGCCCAGCCTGGGCTCGAGGCTGAGGTGGAGCGGCTGAGACCCCACGGCGTCTGGTGCTGAGGGACAGCGGCATGAGGGCCACCGGGGAGGAAGAAGACGCGTCTCTAAAAGCCTTTCGGGTCTTGGCCGAGAGTTTTTTAAATTTTATCTCCGTTAACTAGGAAGCCATTGGTGCCTTTTAGGCAAGGTGGGACAGGGCAAGAATGGCCCCTGGGAGGCCGGGAGAGACGAGTGGCCCGCCAGGTGAGGGTGAGGGGTCCGGGTCAGGCGAGGCGGGGAGGTGGACAGTGGATACGGCGTCCAAGGGCGTGGGGATGACCTGGGTGTCCCTTCCCCCTCCCGCCTCCCCCTTTTCCTGCCTCTCCCACAAGAGAGAAGGGGGTTCCGGTTTTGAATGAGTCGGTGCTTTGCTCTGATCCGGGTCTGCTTGCGGGAGTGACCCCCAGCAGGCGCACACGGGACAGTTCCTACCAAGGGTGGCAGACACCCCGCCCCGAGGACCTGACTTCCGGGGCAGCCGTGGGTGGGGGAGGGGGGTAGCTGGGGGAGAGATGTCCTGGCCCACGTCGGCATCCTGCCCTCCCCATCCGCCCCGAGGCAGGGAGCGGGGCCGGTGGAGAGAGAAAGGACCCACTCCCACGCCCCAGGTCACTCACCCTCGGGACTCCCCAGGCTCCTACAGCCGAGTTTCCCCAACTCCGGGCACGGCACAGGGTCCTCCCCTGTTCGGGAACGGGGTGACCCTTCTACCGGAGCCCTGAGATGTGCTGGGACTTCTGGGAGCCCCGGAGGCGGGGCTCGCTTTGAAGGAGCGTCGGTGGGGGCGGGAGAGGCAGCGACCCCAGAAGACAGCTCACTCCAGCCCGGGGCGCCCGGCGACCCCAGAAGACAGCTCACCCCAGCCCGGGGCGCGTGAGCGAGGAGCAGGAGGGGACGCAGACGCCGGGTCCAGCGGTGCCCGGAGCCCCGCCCCGGGCCCTTCAGTGGAAGGATCCCGTTGTTGGTTAAGTCGCTTGGTTTGAACCGTTTGTCCCTTGGAGTCACAAGTAACCAGGAGGCGTAGCGAGGCCCGTATCCACTCAGGAGGAGGACGAAGGTGGCCCCGGGAGGGGCCGCGGGCGAGGAGCGCGGAGCTGCACCAGGGCCGGAGGCCCGGCCAGCGCGGTGGCCGCCGCACGCACGCGAGGCGGAGCACCCCAGAAATAACACGCGGGGCACCCCCGCCCTGCTCTGCCGCCACTGTGCACGCCTTCTGCGAACCCCTCCCTCGCTCCGGTCCCCCGTCCGCTGTAGAGGGGGCTTTGCTGAGGGCTGACTGCGTGCCAGGCACTGCGCTC
>NW_011889009.1:180096-180757 GCF_000151845.1 Pteropus vampyrus
TGCGCACCCCCAATTTTCTGTACTGCCCCAGGCCTGCTTTAGTTTAAAAGCCGCTTTTCTGCGTTCCCCGTGTGGGGTGGGGGGAGGGGCTGGCGCCAGGACCCTGGGGTTCTGAGGCCCGGGAGGGTGGGGGTCACGTGGATCTCGCCCTGGATCTCTCTTCTTTCCCCTTCCTCCTCTCTCTGAACTCCCCTCCCCCCTCCTCTCTGTGCAAAGGGCGAAGCACTGCGTGGGAGAAAGTCCGGCGAGGCCGATCCTGGGTCTCCCATCCCACGGGGGCCACGCGTCTGGATCCGAGAGACTGGCGTGCCTGGCGGGCTGTGTGCGGGTCCCGCGTGATGGACTTGCTGGGACATAGGGGCATTTGGGCTGAGGGGGTCCTGAGAACCCTCATGTCCAGTTCCTAGAACTGCCCACCCAGACGAGGTCCCTGCGTGCTCTCGTGTCCCCCCTCCCCTCCCCCATCCCTGTAATTTACAAAGTTCTTTAAAAAAAATCCATATTTCCCTGCTGAGACTTTGCTTAATGAAGTATTTTATTGTGTTCTCTCCTTTAAAGAGAATGAGGTTGAATGTTGATTAAATTAATTTTTGCTTTAATGTATTTCCCTCCATATTTCACACTGTGGACACAACTGTTTCTGCAAATGACTTTTTCCAAG
>NW_011889009.1:182149-185842 GCF_000151845.1 Pteropus vampyrus
TGTTCTTTCTGCATTTAATGTAATTATTGGCATGCGCTCAGGTCTACCATTTGGCTATTTGTTTTCTGTTTGCCTTTCTTTTGTTCCTGTTGCTGTCCCTCTGTTCCTACTTTCTTGCTTTCTTTTGTGTTAATGAAATATTTTAGTATTTCACCTAAGTTTCCCTCCTGGCTTTCTGGCTGTGTATCTTGGCATTATGTGTTTAGTGATTTTAGGCGTTACGATACCCGCCTGTAACTTAACCCATTCTACCTGTAGTAATACTGGGTTCCTTCGCATGAAGTAGAGAAGCCTCGAAACAGTACGTTTAGTTTTGCCCCCGGTCCTTAGTGCTGTTTTTGTCATATATATCCACTACATGCCATAAACTACCTCACATATCATTAAAATACTATATTTTTTTAAAAGAAGTCATATGTTTTTCAAGAAGAAAATTTATAATACGGTCTTTGATATTCACCAACATACCTATGAATGCCAGAGCATCTTATTTCTTCAGCTTAAGGGACTTCCTGTTTGTAATGCTCGTAATGCAGGTCTGTGGGTGACAAATGATCACAGTTGGTGTGTCCCCAAATTGCTTTTATTTTACATTCATTTTTGAAGGATCTTTTCTCTAGTTGTAATATTCTTGGTTTACAGTTCTCACGTGCTCTTAGTATTTTATTTATGTCGTTCTTATTTCTTTTGGCTTCTATTGTTTATGATAAGAAATCAGTCATTATTCTTGCTGATTTTCCCCAGATGTTACCAATCTTTTTTTTTTTCTTAAGGTATGATTGACATACGATATTTTTTATTCTCAAGTGCGCAGCATTTTGATTCGACGTTTACATACCTTACGAGGTAGTCCCCATGATCGGTCTTGTAACCCTCCGTCCCCATCCGTGCAAAGTGCAAAGTTACTACGTTATTATTAACTATACTTCCCATGCTGTACATTATGTCTCTGTGACTTATTTAATTTATAACTCGGAGTTTGTAGTACTTAATCCCCTTCACCTTTTATACCCAGCATCTCTCTCCCTTCTGACAACCATCAGTTTGTTCTCTGTGTCTATAAGTCTGTCTCTATTTTGCTTGTTTGTTTTGTTTTTTAGATTCCAGATATAAGTAAATCACAGAGTATTTGTCCGTCTCTGTCTGACTTATTTCATTTAACATAATACCCTCTAGGCCCATCCATGTTGTCGCAAATGGTGACATTTCATGCTTTTTCATTGCTGAGTAATATTCCCCTGTGTGTATGGACCGCCTCTTCCTTATCCATACCTCTATCACTGGGCATAGGTGGCTTCCATATCTTGGTGATTGTAAATAATGTTGCAGTGAATATAGGGGAACATATATCTTTTGAATTAGTGTTTTGTTTTCTTTGGGTGAATGTCCAGACGCGGGATTGCTGGGTCGTGTGGTAGTTCCGTTTTTTAATTTTTCTGAGGAAAATCCACAGGGTTTCCCACAGTGGCTGAGCCAACGGTGCACGAGGGTTCCCTTTCCTCCCGGCCCTTGCCATTTGTGGTCTTTTCGATAATAGCCATTCAGTGAGGTGACATGTCCCTGTGGTTTTTATTTGCGTTTCCCTGATGACTGGTGACGTTGGGCATCTTTTCATGGGTCCGTTGGCCGTCTCTGCGTCCTCTTTGGAGAAGTGTCTAGTCGAGTCCTCCGCCCGTTTTTAAATTGATGTGGAGTCGTATGAGTTCTTTATACATTTCCGTTATTAGCCCCTTATCAGATGATAGCTGTATCTCTTGTTCCTGTCCTAGGATTTCTCTAACTGTGAGGTGTTAGCTACCCAGGAATATGCTCGATAGTTACGCATATTGAACTCGGAAGCTTCCTGAAGTTATGCCCGTGGGCTGCACTTGACCCGTGGGCCGCACTTGACCCGTGGGCCACACTTGACCCGTGGGCCACAGTTGACCTGCGGGGGATGGGAGCCAACGAGCAAATGCCTCCCTTTTACCCTCCACCTCGACAGCCCTGAGGCACGTGTGGTGAGGTTTCCCGTCCCCCCCACAGCGGCCCGCTCAGTACCGCATCCTCTACTGACTTTTCTTCCTTCCTCGTTTCTCCCGCATCTCTGGTTCTAGCTCCCTGGGATCACGTTCCCAGATCGAGTCCCTGACACACACTTCCGGTGAAGCTCTCCTCGTGGAGGGGCCTGGAGTCAGACGGTGCTCGGCCTGGTCTGGCTCCCGCTTGCTTCTCTGTTCTCTCTTCGGCTCGCTCGCTAAAGCCCATTATTCTGGCCTCATTGGTACTAGGATGTACCAACTTTATTCCCACCTCGGGGCCTTCGGACATCTGCCCGGCTCTTCCTGTGCCGCCTCCTCTGGCCTCTGCTCACGTGCCACCACCACAGAGGAGAGCTGGAGGGTCACCCAGTGCCAACAGACCTCACTCCCAGCGCGGGCCTGCTCCATCTCACCTACCTGTTTACTTTCCGAGAGTACCCGCCATGTGCTGAGATGCATTGCTCGCTTATTATGTACCTCGTGCATTGTCCGTGGGTGACTGGGTTACTCGCTGGAGGCCTCCTGGCGGTCTGGTGCTCGGGTTCCAGACAGTCATACGAATGTTTCAAACGGGCCCAGTCAGTATAAGGCGATGAGTGACAACCAGCACTCAGCCTCTGTTTCTAGAGCACAACGGGAGCTGGCGGGGACCCTGGGACAGCCCGAGAGCCCAGGCCCTGTCTAAGGAGCCTCCTTCCCCCGATCCCTAGCTCCTCGTCATCACCTAGGAATGTGGCTAATACTGCTTGACACTCTGGTTTCTCAAAGTAAAAAAATGACAAGTCTGATTTAGTGTGCATATGTGAAACCTCCAAATTTTAAAACATTGGTCATTGATTCCATTTTTAGCACATCCTGGGCCATAAGAAACTTGGAAGCCGTGCTGTGCCCTGGGCGTGGCAGGCTCTGGGCTGGATGGGCCCGCCTTGCTCGCTGGCCTTGGTCATTCCACAGTCAGGGCTGCTAGAGTTGGGCGCTCCAAGCTATAGATGCTGCTTCGCCAGAGTCAGAACCAGGGACCCACCTGGTCCTGGCAGGACGTGAGCGGAGAAGGTGCCTGCTGGCATGTGGAGGGAAGGCAGCTGGCCCGATGAACTGTTCCCTGTTTGTAAATTCATAAATCCCAGGTGACAAGGACGAGGACTACGTGACCTTTAGATAAGGTACCATAAACCTTTCTTGGATAATTAACCTTTTTAAGAAGCGGGCATGTTCAGCACTTAATATCTGAAAAGGTGTAAAGTGGCAAGACGGAGCTGTAAGCATGAGCAATGGGGACGCGGCTGCATCCTCCGAGTTCACTATGGCGGCCGTAGCTACTTAATTCATAAGGCGTCTGCATCGATACCGTGTTAGTTGTGTTCATGCAAATTACCACTTAATTCACATTAAAAGACGAACGCGGAGAGCAAGCTGAACTTTCGAAAAACAAACATTAACAGAAGACAAAATAATAATGGTCGTTCGTGCTGCTGAAGATCATACGTCAGCATCTCCATGGATCTCTCTCACCATAAAAGATAAATTCCACTGTGCTCTAAGTTAGTCTTAAGGTTTCAATTGGATAAGGATTACTTTTCTCCTCTGTGTTTAAAAATTGCTTTACTTAATAAGTTAACCAGCTTAAGAAAACGGTTTTCACTGCCGCGGTGGGCCGGGCCGTGGCCAGAGG
>NW_011889009.1:185892-189529 GCF_000151845.1 Pteropus vampyrus
TTCTCCTCTGTGTTTAAAAATTGCTTTACTTAATAAGTTAACCAGCTTAAGAAAACGGTTTTCACTGCCGCGGTGGGCCGGGCCGTGGCCAGAGGTGGGTGCTCTCTGACCTGGCTGGCGCAGGCACCCTCCTGGGGGCTTCTTCCCACGGCCATACCCCGGCCGTTGTTTACTTCCCTTTCCTTCTGCAAAGCTCAGGGGACATGCGTTCATCTGTCTATTTCATCAGTACGTAGTTACTAAACGGTGATGAACAGAAAAGGTATGGGAAAACCGAGGAAACGTCGGGGTCCCTGATATTAAAGTGCGATGTCGATTTTCTTTTCTAGATTTCAGGGGGGTGGGCAGGCGGGAGGAGTGTCGAGGTTCTGTGAAGGTCCTCGTCTGGCTGAAGCAGATGCCGGCAGCTGCCCGCAGGAGCGCACGAGGCAGACCACAAACGAGGACGCAGAGCATCACGGTTTTAGATGCTGATGAGTAAAAGGGAGAAGGAAAGGGTGGTGGGGTCGAGAGTGATGGGGGGGGAGGGTGAGGAGACCCGTTTAAACCAGGTATTTTTTATTAAATTTATTTTCATTATGGTGACATTGGTTAACAAAATCCAGTAAGTTTCAGATGTACAATTCAACAGTAAGGCATATATACATATATATGTATACATATTGCACCGTGTAAAATGGGTATTAGCGAAAGGCTTCAGGGGGTGGTGGACCGAACCTGAGAACCACGTGACAGGAAGGCCCCAGCTGTCAAAGACCTGGGCAGTGGTGAGTACCAGGCACAGTGACAACCGGAGCGAGTGTGGCACGTGAGAGTGCAGGAGGTGCCCGGGGCAGGTGGCCACCACGAGCGGTCAGTCAGTGGGGCCCGGAAGGCGGGGCGAAGGGCTTGGCTGGACCCCTACATGGCTTCCCTCTCTGGACCCCGGGGTCTGTCCACGGGAGCCACCTCCCTTCCCCGTCTTCCTCACACGGTCACTGTAGAAGCAAGAGAAGTTCGCTTTCCGCCACCTCACAAACAGAGGCAGATTTATCTATTTACATTTTAATTGTAAAAATCATAATGTAAACTCAATGTAAAAAAAGTCAGATAATATAGAAAATATGAAAGAGGAAGCAAAAATATAGAAAATATAATATAAAGATAATTCTGCTGTCCAATGATGTTAATGAACATTCGATGTGCATCTCAGTACACTTTCTGTTGGCAAAAACAGATGTCTATAGGCACACAGACACCTTTAACAAAAACCTTTTCGTGAACACTGATTTATAAGCTGCTGTTTTCACTTGATACATCAAGTATCATTTACCTTGTCATTAAACATCTACAATGTGACTTTAAATGCTGGCGAAGAAATTTTACGAGCGTATCTCAATCTAACCAATTCCGCATTGAGTCTGGGGATCATCTTCTTATATGATAAACAACACCGCAGTGAACATCTTTGCACATTCATCTTCACACACTCGTCTGACTGTCTGTGGGGCACGCGTCCCCACGGCTGGAGGGGACGGATCCAAGGCTTTGGGCAGTCACAGAGCCCTGTCCGCAGAGAACAAAAAGGCCCCTGGGCAGGCCTCCCATGGGGACGAGAGAGCTGCCCTGACCCCCGAGGTGGCAGTGCCCCAGGGCCAGATCTGCTGTCCCCAGATCCATCCACCTGGACTGAAGCCCAGACTCTTGTGACCCCTGTTTTCTGGTGTCCCCGGCGAGTCAGGCCAGGTTCTCTTGTGATCTGGAGACAGGTTAGTGTCTGGTGGGTTATCTGGCTTCATCGTGAGACAAAGCTACAGGGGTGAGGGGTGGAGAGCCCGTCGGGGTCTGGGCAGAGAGGGCAGGTGAAGCGTGACCTCCGGAACCTCCAGATGTCCACATCCGGCTCCCTCCCAGGAAGAGGCCTACAGATGGCCTCTTCCAGGGGGGCCCGGAGACACCCCTCGCTGCAGGAGCCAATGGAGGAACCAGTCTCGGGTGCAGAGGCGGCTGCCCCATGCCAGGCACTTTCCCTCCCCGGCCGAGCGACGCTGTTCTCAGTGCCTGCCTTCTCTTGCATGCGCCCACGTGGTCTCTCATCCTCCTTCCCTTCCCTGCCACCCCCACCCCAGGCCATCCCAGGGACCCTCCTCCCCCAGGGGCCAGGTTCTGTCTCCCACCGGCATAATCACTTCTGCACTCCCATGTGTCCCGAGCACCGGATGCCACGTAAGCATCTGCCGACTTGCCCGCAGCCAGCCCACCTTTCTTGGCCTCCATCTGTGTTCGTAAAGTGCCGTCATAGATTGAATGGAAGGAATCCGGCTATTCTGCCCCAGCTGTAGACAGAGCTTCTGTGGGGGACACAAAAGAGTGCACGACTGCCCCCCTCGTGAGGGACTTACTTAGTGGAGGCACAGCGGGGAGTGTGGGGTGCTGCCCTGGACCCCCATGAGGCCATCAGCCGTGCATCCTGCGGGCGTTCACAGGGACCCTGATAGCGATAGCAGAGCTCGTCAGCGTGCGGTCTGCACCGCCAGAGCCACGCCGTGTGGGTGTCACCCCGTCTTCCCGTGATACGCACCCTCTTCGATCCCCACTTGCCGTGAGAAAACAGGCCAGGAGACGCGAAATGAGAGGCAGAAGCTGGACACTTCCGCGGGTCTGCCGAGTCCTCCTGGGAGGACCGTGCTGGACCTCATCGCGGAGGGATGAGGGAAAAGGGGGCGCTCCAGCTGGGCGCCAGCGCCCCGGAAGCCGAGCAGCTTGGGCCTCGTGCGGCCGCCTGCTCCTGGCCTCAGCCTTCATCACACATCATTCCCATCCTTCCGGCTCTACCATTAATAGGACATGCCATCAGTTATTTGGACTCAAATCTGACAAATTAAATTGCAGAAAATTAAATAAGTTGTAGATCGATGTTATCAGAACGATCGATTAATTATTCCTTCTAATTAAAATGACCAGTGCCTAATACCTTTCACTTATATTTTATGGCCCATTTTCTAATTCAGAGCTTTCAGGTGATTGCATTGACCGCAAGTACACGCACACCGTGGAAGCAAATAATTTATTAATCAGCACAGCTCATTATGGAAGATCTGATTTAATAACCATCACCGAGATGCAAGAGGTGGGTTTAATTCAGCCTGGGCTTTTCTCAAGGTGCTGGAGCTTTGTCATTTCACTCCGTTTTGTGGTTCTGCGTGCCACGTGACGTTTCTTGTCAAAAAGAATCGTAAGAAAAAAATAGGCGTGTGTACTTGTGAAACAGGTGAACGGACTAACTCAAGTGGTTCTTCAAAGTTATGTTTTAACTTTAATCTTTTAGCACGAAGGGTTCGTGACTTAATGTATTGCCGGTATGCCGGGAAAAGCGCTCTCAGGATTCGGGGAGGAAAGGGCCTTCGCACGTTCGAACGGGTGCCACCTTCGCGGTGACCCCGAAATACAAATTAAATAGCAAGCACTTCACAAGCTGCTTCCCTACCTCCATCAGCTTTGAAATGCGTACAAACAAAAGTTCTTATTGAACCTATGATTTATTATTCCACTGGCAATGCTGGACAACTGGCCGGTGTCCGAGGAGGAAACTGGGGCTCAGAGAGGTTTCGTAACTTGCCCGAGTGACTCAGGCAGTGAGCAGAGGACTTGGGACCAA
>NW_011889009.1:189579-193376 GCF_000151845.1 Pteropus vampyrus
CCTGGCCTCAGCCTTCATCACACATCATTCCCATCCTTCCGGCTCTACCATTAATAGGACATGCCATCAGTTATTTGGACTCAAATCTGACAAATTAAATTGCAGAAAATTAAATAAGTTGTAGATCGATGTTATCAGAACGATCGATTAATTATTCCTTCTAATTAAAATGACCAGTGCCTAATACCTTTCACTTATATTTTATGGCCCATTTTCTAATTCAGAGCTTTCAGGTGATTGCATTGACCGCAAATACACGCACACCGTGGAAGCAAATAATTTATTAATCAGCACAGCTCATTATGGAAGATCTGATTTAATAACCATCACCGAGATGCAAGAGGTGGGTTTAATTCAGCCTGGGCTTTTCTCAAGGTGCTGGAGCTTTGTCATTTCACTCCGTTTTGTGGTTCTGCGTGCCACGTGACGTTTCTTGTCAAAAAGAATCGTAAGAAAAAAATAGGCGTGTGTACTTGTGAAACAGGTGAACGGACTAACTCAAGTGGTTCTTCAAAGTTATGTTTTAACTTTAATCTTTTAGCACGAAGGGTTCGTGACTTAATGTATTGCCGGTATGCCGGGAAAAGCGCTCTCAGGATTCGGGGAGGAAAGGGCCTTCGCACGTTCGAACGGGTGCCACCTTCGCGGTGACCCCGAAATACAAATTAAATAGCAAGCACTTCACAAGCTGCTTCCCTACCTCCATCAGCTTTGAAATGCGTACAAACAAAAGTTCTTATTGAACCTATGATTTATTATTCCACTGGCAATGCTGGACAACTGGCCGGTGTCCGAGGAGGAAACTGGGGCTCAGAGAGGTTTCGTAACTTGCCCGAGTGACTCAGGCAGTGAGCAGAGGACTTGGGACCAAACCTGGCAGCTGACTTGGGAGCCCAGGCTCTTCGTGACTGTTCTATGAACTCGACACACTTTTCAGGGGGCACCTAATACAATACGAGTGTAAAAAAAATGGGAGGTTTTGGTGCCACGGCTGGCAGCTTACTTGGCAAGAGATGGATGTCTGGCTGATAGAGAAACTGATTTGGTTTTCAACAAAGCCTGCAGATTAATCACACTTAATGAATGTGACTAATGTGTTAAAGGAACGAGCGATTAAATTATTAGCATTCTGAACTTCTCCTGCCTGGCTAATTTCTTCTCCTCCCTAGGGTCACCATCTTTCAAAGAGGTAGGGACACAGAATTACTGATATGGATTTTATGGAACAGAAATGCATTTTAAATGGCTTAAACTGGGGACAGTCTGTGCGGTTCTCAAGTGGCTGTCAGTCTTCACGTCTCGCTGCTCACGCAAGGGCTGTGGGCTGAGGGAAGAGGCTGAAACTGTCACAGAGACTGGAATTGGAGATGGGAGGCCAGGCATTTCCTGGGGGAATGGCTTGGAAACACGAGACAGGCGTGGGGGGGCCCCTCTGCGGGGAGGTGAACTGCCTTTCTGTTTAAGCACAAGGGGGGATGAAAGTGGCTGAGGAGGCATGTCCCCTGAGGTGCCGCACTGGCTTTGTGCTTTATCCAGGATCACACGCAGCACTGCTGCGTCATTGATGCATTTTGAGGATGATCTTTGGAGAATCCTGGCATGGTCTCCCCAGAGCACACTCTGCTTCCTGACTCTGTACACAACCCATTGCCGGATGGGAGCGCCAGGTCTATGGGGCAAGGGTCCCCAAGCCCAGGCCCACAGACCGGTTAGGAACTGGGCTGCACAGCAGGAGGTGAGCGGTGGGCCAGCGAGCGAAGCTTCTTCTGTATTTGTAGCTGCTCCTCAGCGCCGGCACCACCGCCTCAGCTCTGCCTCAGATCATCAGGCATTAGATGCTCACGGGAGCGCCGGGCCCCTGGTGCCACAAAGGTTGGGGACCGCTGCTTTAGGGAGCAAGGAGTGTCTCGGAATACAACTCACGGACTTGGGGCCGGGAGATGCCACCGCTGTTGGCATTCCACGACTTTTGGCAACTGATCCGGTTTGTTCACGGTGTTGTGTAAACCAGGGGTCCCACACTCAGAGACCTCAGAGGACAGATGGGTAATGTGACCGAAGTGGACAAGACGGGAACGAACCCAGAGCAGGAGGCGAGTACTCACCCCAGTCTTGTTCCACGCGACGGCCCAGGACCAACGTCGTTAAACCTTTTTCGGGGAAAAAGATGTGTGTGTGCGTGCGTGAGCGTTTCTTTTTGCTGCTGTAATGAATCACCACGAATTTAGTGGCTAAAAACAACACGAATTGATTATTTTACAGTTCTGGAGATCAGAAGTCTCCAATGGGTCTGCAGGGCTGTGTTCCTTCTGGGGGCTGCAGGGGAGAATCGCTGTCCTCGCCTTCCACAGGCTCACGAGCCCTGCATTCCCCGGCTCCGGGCTCCGCTCCTCCGGCTTCGCAGCCAGCAGCCTCATACCTTCTCTCTGATCCGATGTCCTGCTTTTCCCTGACAAGGACCCCGTGATTTCATCAGGCCCACCGGGACAAATCAAAGATAATCACCCGGTCTCAACATCCTTGGCAATGTCGTCCTTGGGGCAATTAGGACAGCCAAGACTCGGGTCCTGAGAAGGGTCCAGGAGGAAGTAAGTGGTCAGTGTGCTGTGGACCTAGAGAGAGGAACACAGACAAGTCAGCGGGAATCAAAGGAAATCTCAGAGGCGGTGGGCGACGCGTCAGGGAAAAACAAGCCCCGCAAACCCTCGCTACTTTACAGGTGAGGAGACAAGGCATGGACCGGAAGGGAGACTTGTCCAGGGCACAGAGCCCACGCACAGCATAGAGCAGAGGAACTTTGTCTGTTTATACACCCACCACTACCACGGTCCTGCCAAATCCGTACACTGCTTGTATTAATATTTCCTTCATATTCAAGTCAACTCGTTCTTGATCTAAATAAATGCGAAAGAAACTTTATCTCAGTACAGTCATTGGAAAATCAGTGTGGATAGAAAATAAACACTATAAAAATAAACGATGTCGTTAAGGCCTCTCCAGTTCAACTTCCTGCTAAGGGCTTGGAATTCAAAACTTATTCATTTAAAGAGCAGATTAGCAAATGTTAGAGAGGAATCCAAGATGCGTTAGCACCAAACGGTGACTTTCTCATTAGCATTAGCATAATTGGAAGGATAGGAAGCAAAGTGAAAAGGGGATTTCTCACCATGCGATAGGAAATGATTTAAAGCCGTCGCCCTGCATCCTCTAAAATCTGACTTAGGGAAAGTGGCGGTGGCCAAGGGCACAGTCTCAGGAGGCAGACTACCCCGCTTCCTGGCGTGCCGCCCGCCCAGCCCTGCACAGGACCTCGGTGTCCTCGTCAGTCAAACAGCTGTTACTTCATGGAGACCTTGACTATAAACGGAAGAGTGAAGGTAAAGCACAAAACCTAACACACAGCAAACGCTTAAACATAAGCCATTATCATTATCATTATTACTGAGCTTTGCACACAAGTCCCTAGCCTTTTCAAAAATTTTTTTTTGGATAATGACAATAATTATTAAACACATAGCAGTTACTATGCACTGGTCTCTTCTCGGTTTAACATACAAATCCTATTTTACATATATTAGGATATATCTATTAAGATAGATGTGCATATTAGAATATATATGCACATATGTTAAGAACTATTATCTTATTATCCCCGTTTAAACTATGATAATTTATTCCTATCCCCGGGTCCCTATACATGTAGGTTTTGCCCGAAGGGACTGCAGAGTCGGCCCACGGGACGTTCCTGGAGTCCTTTGCCAACTTTCTTCTGGGAAGGTCCGGGGATACAGACCACC